>NC_140027.1:7087807-7160307 GCF_964263955.1 Coregonus lavaretus
TATATTGTATGTGAAGGAGATTTTTCTGTAAATGAGAAGCACTATAGGCCTATTAATCAATTACTATAAATGAATCATTATGAATCATATCACATGTAAATAATCAGTAATATATTAGGGTGTGACAAAGGCTTAAAATATAATGCTGAAACACAAAGTTACAGTTATAGTTCTTTACGGTCTTTTGTTATATTTCTGGAATGCCGCCTATACCTTTTTTTTCATCTGTGGACTTCAAGAACCCTCCCTCACCAAAATGTATTGCATCAGTGTCTGTTGCGTTTGTTTCCAACTGAGCCGCCTACACCCCCAGAGGAACATGTCCACCCCCTCCCCAGCCCCCTAGCTGATATCTCTTTAAATACCACACCTCATTAAGCAGGCTGAGTAATGAGCTTATTAGGCCGACTGTGACATCAGAACCGATAAAAGGTGGAGCGTTAGCTTAGCGTAGCATTCCTAGTCGGTTTCAATGGTTCTGACACAGTGATTTAGATGGAGCAGCTAATTTCGCTAACACGTAGTCCACGTTAATTACCCAGTCTAGTGGCTGGTTCAGCTGAGATGTAGCCCACTTTACAGTTTAATTAGCTAATGCTTACATTGATTTTCACAGTAGAAATGTTAGCATGAGGCTAGCACTAGCTTGGACTGGTGCTACAGTAGCTAGCCTACTAGGGATGGACTGAGATGAGTACTGCTGGGTATGGGTGTGCAGACTCAGAGGTACACTGGTGGGCAGAGAGTGTGTGTGTGTGTATTTCAGTGGCTCAGTGGGAAGGGCAGGGTGCATTGGCAGCAGTGGAGTGTGCCAGAGCTATTTTTAACCCCAGTTGATTGCAGATTTATTCTCTAGGGGGCCTGAGACTCAGAGCAGGGGGTGGAGTTAAAGTGTGTGTGTGTGTGTGTGTGTGTGTGTGTGTGTGTGTGTGTGTGTGTGTGTGTGTGTGTGTGTGTGTGTGTGTGTGTGTGTGTGTGTGTGTGTGTGTGTGTGTGTGTGTGTGTGTGATATAGGAAGACAGTGTTTGGGAGGAACAGCTGTCAGTCAGTGGGAGTATAAACAGGCTAATTTATACTCCCACAGGCTTTGGGGAGGCTGACTGCAGTAAGTAATGCACTTCCTGCATGACTGCTTATGACACGGCTGGTGTATGTACAGGAGAGATAGGATGCGTCCCAAATGGCACCCTATTCCCTATAGAGTGCACTACTTTTGACCAGGGCCCATATGGCACTAATAAGTGAAAAGGGTGGGAAATACCAGAGCCACATATATATATATATATATATATATATATATATATATATATATATATATGAACATGGGAAATACTGAGGCTGGGCCACTACTGTATGAATTCCAGGACGTTGGCATTCACTGTGTAGATGCCACCGCACATATGAAAAGGCCAGCACAAAACAAGCCAGGGTTGACATGGTAAATATCAACACACACATTAGTAGCACCCTCACATCCTGCAAACACACACAAATGCACACCCGCGCACACAGACACGCGCACACTCACACACACACATGCACACAAACACAGCTATGTGATGAACCGGTTTGTGTGTGTGTGCGTGTGTATGTACTGTGTGTGTGAATACTGTATAAATGTGTGTGTGCTAAGTGAGTGTTTCCTTGGCGATGAGAGAGAGTGAAGGTCTCCCCTGGTCGTGACAGCAGGTTTCCACATGGCTTCACCTCGTCCTCTCAGAGGCAAGCAGACAAAAGGCTAAAGGCAGCTAGCGCTGACAGAAACAAAGCCCCAACAACCACAGGATTGTTTGGCTGCTGTCAACAGACCCAGTGTTTTAGATGCTGTGCGCTTGGTTAACCCTGTCTCTGCCGTACTGGAGGAGAGAGGAGCATTCGCTGTGTGTGTTGTGTGTTGTGTGTGTGTGTGTGTGTGTTGTAATCAACTCTGGATAAGAGCTTCTCCTAACTGGTCAAGGCTAGAGATTCACGCAGTAGGGAATATACAAAGACTAGTGTGTCTTTGTGACAAAGTGACAATGGGACAGACCATTAGACTGAGCTACAAACACACACACACACAGACACACACACAGTCCTCCGCTAGAATAAAGGCGCTTGTGGCGTCTGGCAGGATAAAACCTCCCTTCAGAGCCTGAGTGATTGAGTGAGTGAGTGGCACGTGTGCCCATGCCTGGCATCAGCCCTGGTGGGTAGTGGGTTGTAGGTACAGGGCTGGCATGACTGGCATCCTCCCTCAGTCCTGTGGCATGCCATCCTGGCAGTGCCAACCAAAGCTGCTGTTACAAATACCTCACATTAGGGGAATTACGCCTTTATGTGTCTTGAAAACAGGCACCGGCAGCAGGGAACAATGGCACAACAGAAACAACACAATACTGTTTCCTTCACAATGAGAGGTGATCCTTTCTCTCTCTCCGCCTTCGGGGGTTTGTCACAACAGCACAAGTACACATTGTGGTGATTTGGAGGGGGACAGTTAGCGTACACAACCAAATGGAGGCCATTATCTGAAGAACACAATGGGCCTGTCCCAAATGGCTCCCTATTACTTATATAGTGCACACTACTTTTGACCAGATCTCTATAAGACCTGGTCAAAAGTAGTGTATAGGGTGCCATTCGGGACGTAGACAATCTAACTGTGACAATCTGTCGTTCCAAAACATCCACAGGGCATCATTAGAAGATACAGACAATGACATCAGGAGAGGATGTTTGCCAAGTGTGTGTGCTATCATGGTTTGCAATACGTGGCTAATAAGAGCCACTGGTTAGGAAGAATGGAAAGATGCAGACAAACAGAACAATTGACTTGTGAAGCTGTTGTGCACGATGCACACACACGTACGTGTGTCCATGTACATGCACACACCCACACACACACTGCGAGAGGGATTCTCACCCCGAAGTTGAGCGCGAAAAGGACCTGCTGCACTTTAAATGTAATTTCCTGAAACAAGACACATGGATCGATTTGGGGATGTTTTTTTCCTTCCACCGCTAGGCTATTACTGCATGGAGTGCTTTGTCAAAATCCCGGCCAATCTCACCAGGCTTTCTGGCAGACATCGCACATCCAGCGTGTTTTTTGGGGGGAGATGTTTTTGTCTGCTAGTGGAGAGGAGGAGCGAGGGAGTGAGGGATTGAAGATAGAAAGGGGGAGGAAGGTGAAGAGGAACTGTAGTGGGAGTGAGGAAGAAAAGATGGGAAGAGAGAGAGAGAGAGAGAGAGAGAGAGAGAGAGAGAGAGAGAGAGAGAGAGAGAGAGAGAGAGAGAGCAGTTTTGTTTACGAAAAGCATATACAAGCATATTCATATCTCTCTCCCACCCCCTCTCACAGTCACTCTCTCTCTCTCTCCCTCTCTCCCCCTCTCTCTCTCCCTCTCTCTCCTCCTCTCTCTCTCTCTCTCCTTCCATGCCTGGCTGTGTCTAGGACTTGGTAGGGGAGAGACTGCCTGCTCTATCCCTGTGAGGTCGATCAGGGTCCCCGACTGTGCTAACCACTCCCTGGGGGACCTTCCCCTCCAAAGCCCCAGAAGGAAGGGGATGAGAGTGGACCATCATGGAGCAGACTCCCCCTGCTGTTTCCTCTTGCTCCACAACCTGAGACCCATAGCAGAGGGAAAAAGGAAGATACCTTTCCAACACACATACACAGACAAAGACATACCTCCCAGTACCGCACAGGACATTCAACAGAGACACTCCAACAGACCTTTTAAAAAATTGCTATTCTGCACTGAACATAGCGGGATTTCCAATCCAAATCAAAAGTCTAATTCAATTGCCAAATTGGAGTTCCTTGAACTGGAATTGCCATGAAATTCACCAGACAATCAGGTGGGGCTGAAGAGGAGAGGAGAAGGCCACATCTGGATAAGGGCAGTGTGGTGCACTGTACTGCAGTGTGAGGTCTGCTCTGCTGGATATCTGTCTGTCTCAGAGTTAGATTAAGGCTTAATGGGTTGTTTCCACTCAGACAAGCCCAGCTGACCCTCACCGTGTCTGGCTATGGCCTCACCAGAGTGCCGCCACCCTCCTTCCTCCTCCACAACCATAGAAGATTTGAGGTAGACGTCTGAGGTAGACGTCATGTTTGTTCTCTCTCTCTCTCTCTCTCTCTCTCTCTCTCTCTATCTCTCTCCCTCTCTCTCCCTCTCTCACAGCTTCGTTGTGAGGGGACCCTCTTAATGCTCAGGGAGTGTTCTTGATGACCCACCAAGTAAATATGATCAATGTCTACTAACTATGACCCAATAAGGAATTAGCGAAGAGCAACCAGTGGGTCATGAATGTTGTGAAGTGAGGAAGGGATTATAGACACTCTTTCAACTGCAGGGTTGACTCACTTCAGCTCTGGTGTAATTAACACTTGACTTTACCTCCATGCCCTCAATAACTGGCAGAAGGTGTCTGTAAACCTATGTGGAAATGTCACAGAGAATCACCTCACAGTTCATAATATGGACAGAAAATATTAAGGGTTAGAGAAATGGAGCTCTTGGCCATTGTTGTTAATAATTCGTTTAGAAATGGACAGTCTATCATTTTCACTTGTGATGACACCATTGTAAACTCAGGCTTAGTCATAATAAGTCTATGTCAAATACATTGTTTGCAAACATCTAAATATCATGATCTAAACAAATAGGTTTTGGACTTTGCAAAAATGATTTCAAATGGTTATTTTCAAAATATACACTATAGCCCAGAGGTGGGACAAAGTCATTGTTATGCAAGTCACAAGTAAGTCTCAAGTCTTTGCCCTCGAGTCCCGAGTCAAGTCGAGTCAAAGATGAGGCAAGACCCAAGTCGAGTCAAAAGTCAAAGCCATCAAGTCTCAAGTCGAGTCCAAAGTCCTACCATTTTAGTTTCGAGTCATTTCAAGTCCTCTTACCACAGAAATAAAATGTATACAAATCATGTATGTCTGTAAGATTTGTATTTATTTAAACCTTTTTATACAATAACATTAATCAAATACAGCAAAAAACATAACATTTAATTTTCACAAAAAAAATGCTTGTATTTGAACAGCATATTGCACTAGAACAATGCAGAGAGAGAGAGAGAGAGAGAGAGAGAGAGAGAGAGAGAGAGAGAGAGAGAGAGAGAGAGAGAGAGAGAGAGAGAGAGAGAGAGAGAGAGAGAGAGAGAGAGAGAGAGAGAGAGAGAGAGAGAGAGAGAGAGAGAGAGAGAAAATTGTTTACGGGGAAGGACAAACACCAAAGCTCTGGAAGTAAAAACAGTGTGGGAACCTGCACTGCAAATGAACAGATCTTACTCCATGTGAAACTCCTACCACAGGAGAGAGAGAGCTGTGTGGACAGGTGATGAGCAGAGAGTGAGTGTGTGTGCGCGCATGCGTGCTGTGGACAGGTGGAGGGAGGCCCCTATACTGCATTGCATTTGCAAAAGATCAAATTGGCCAAAAGTCTGTCAGTCATTTGTGCACGATGGGGACGCAGAATGATGCCACCATGGCTGAAAACTCGCTCCACTGGAGCACTAGAAGCAGGCACTGCCAAGACTCGGATGGCTACTTGAAAGAGTGAAGGAAGAGTCTTACTGTTCAGTGCCCAGAACAAAAGGGCATTCTGTCCTTCTGCCATGTCAATGTAGTGACTTAGCTGTACTGCTGGTGGGGTCCCAACATCCCTTTTCTGCCTCTTATGGTATGCAGCAAACAGCCCTTCTCCTTCCATGTCCTCTAGTTCTTCTTCAGCAGGCACCGGCACAGGCTGCTCTGTCTCTGCAGCATCTTGCAGGATCAATTCTAAAAATAAAAATAAAAACGTGTCACAACAGCAGAAACAAAAGAGCCCTTATTTCTGATGTTGATGATACTGTTCAAGACTGAAATTTTTTATTATTGTTAAAGTCAGATTAATATCACATTAGATCCTATATCAGATTAAGATCAAATTATTGTACGTTGCATTTAAGTTGCATTGCAAGTCAATAATATTTACCTTTAACTCGTTGTGCCACCTCTGCCTTGATGTCACGGTTGACCAGCACATGGGGCTCAATCCACAGCAGACAAAAGGCTGGATCCAAGGCAGCTGCTTTCAGGTAGACTGTGTCTGAAAAGGGGGCAGTGATCCCTTCTTGAGACTGGGCCATTTTTACATTAATGAAGATCCCAATAAATCTTTTTTTCAGGGATGCCTGCAGACCTCTGACCAGGCCACTCAGGAAACGAACTTGAGGCTTCAGCTTCTCAAGATGGTGATTGAGGGACAAGATGGATGGAACAACTGCACTGATTGTAATGACTTTCTCCCCCTGTGTCAAATCAGTTGCTTCTCCGAACGGTTTTAAGATGTCCACCAACTCCTTCAGCAGATTCCACTCTCGTGGTGTGAATGACAGTTCTTTATGCCCGGCCTTCTCAAGAACTGCGCAGAGCTTTTGCTGATCACAATGAAGGACTGCTTTTACCTGCCGCAGTGTGGAATTCCACCTCGTGCTCACTGCAGCAGGGATGCCTCTGTGCTCCCCAAATTCACCATCGAAGATGTCTTTAAACGTTGTGCTTGTGTGGAGCAGGGAGCTAAGTTTTGATAACTTGGAGAGAGAAGGACATGCCGCTTTTGTTTCTTTCAAACCGTCTCCCACAACCAGCTGCAATGTGTGTGCAAAACACTGCAGGCGCTGTTTCTTTGCCATAGCAGCATCGACGGTTTGCTGGTCTTCTTGGGTTAAGTCATGCCATAGCTCAGGATCATCAAGATTATCTCCAGCATCTTCATCTTCCTCCTGTTCGCTGGGGAAGCAGACTGTAAATGCCTTGCGCATGTTAGCAGCATTGTCACTAATTATATAGTCCAATTTAGCTTTGATGTTGTATTCATCACATATTGCCTCAAATTGGTCACAGATTCACTCTGCTGTGTGAGAGCCTTTGAAGCGGTTGCAGGCCAAGAGATTAGTCTTTAGCTGTACCCTCTCTGCATCTCGCTCCATCCAGTGCACAGTGACACCAAGGAATCCCCTCATCTTTCGATCAGACCAAATGTCCACAGTGACTGAAACATGGTCAGTGTTGCTCAATTGAGTTTTTAACTTTGACCGTCTCTCCTCAGCAAGGCTCTCTGTTTTTGTGGTCAGCGTTCGGCGACATACTGGGGTATACTTGCTGTCCAGCACAGCCAGAAAGTGACGAAAGCTCTTATTTTCCACAATAGACAGAGGGAAATTGCAATCAATAATCAAGTCAGACAGTATCGCATTGGAGATGGCCTTCTGCTGTGGGTGGGTCAGGCTGTAACGCCCTACACGAGTGTCAAGGAATTGTGAGATTGAAGGCTGTTGTGGTTCATCTACGATGATTTTGTTCATCTGGTATTCTTCATACCTGTAACAGAGAAGAATATGAAACAGATGTCAGAAAATCCTTTACAGCCACACATGTTGTATTTGAAACTACTCTTTACTCATATCAATGTTGTTGTGTTAATATTCATTGCCTATTGTACACTACGGTTTACGATAATACATTTCAGTGTCAGTGTATGCAATATTAAGAATATTTTCACTGCTTCAAAATTCATAAGAAAGCCCTTTCCCTCAAGAAACTGAAGTCATATGCTTTATAGCAGTGGTTTTCAAAGTGGGGACGGGGACCCTTGGGTGCCGCGAGGGGGTTCTAGGGGGGCCATGGCAAGTTGGCATGAAAAGTATAGAAAAACAAAATAATTGAATAAATTAAATAACTAAAGTAAACCAAATTAAACCAAAAATAAGCTAAACAATATTCCCATTAGTTAAGAACTGCACTATAATAATCTATTGCATCTCTGAACATTACTACTATAATCGTTATTATTTTATTATATACTGTATATATCCCAGTGGTGCGCTGCCTCACAGACCTACTGTAGACTACGGTAGCACTCTGTCCATGCGCTGTCTGCTGTTTGGGCATGATATGAAAAGGGAAGGCTAATGGTGGATCTACTGTGACTGTGTTATCATTTTCCTCTTTACAATGTATACGTCTTACTATGTTTCCTGTTGTACTTGGATGGGTTTAGGGATGCACCAACTACATCCGAGTTGTGAAAGGGGGTGCATTCATTGTTTAATTGTGATATTTTGTCTTCAGCGACAGTTCAGCTTAGTTGTGATTAACCAAAATTACATAAACGACCTCAATGAGGCAGCACACCAGCAACTCTGAAACTGAATTCTAAAACGCTTAACGTGAAAAACGCTTAACGTTGCTTAATGCTTAATATACTAAGACAGTAATATTATAAGACCAAACTCTGCAAATATCATATTAATAAAGCATACTATGTACAAAACATCAGATGAGCCCAGAATACATAGTAGCCTACATAAGACATGTTAAGCCTTTTCTTATAATGGTTTTCTATGGGAGGAAAACACTTAACGTGTTGTTAAACGTGTTTGCGTTCATATTCTGGCCTCATCTGATGTTTTGTACATTTAGTATACTTTATTAATATGATATTTATAGTTTGGTCTTTTAATATTACTGTCTCAGTATATTAAGACACGTTAAGCCTTTTCTTATAATAGTTTTCTATGGGAGGAAAACGCAACGTGTTATTAAACGTGTTTGCGTTCATATTCTGGGCTCATCTGATGTTTTGTACATAGTATACTTTATTAATATGATATTTACAGAGTTTGGTCTTTTAATAACACTGTCTTAGTACATTAAAGAACGTTAAGCGTTTTTCACGAAAGCGTTTTAGAATGTCCATATAATAGCAGTTCAAAAATCCATATTTTTGTAAGCATGAACCAGCAAGGGAGACGTGCGTTTGTCTCGTTGATACAGTAAATATGCAGCAGCTAGCTAGTAAGTTACGGTACATCCGATAAGGTGCGTAGCATTCGTTCAAAACTTACCTTTCTTTGTGCAACTTCAGGTGTCGAACAAAGTTGGACGTTGTGGCAGCTCCGTCTGTAATCTTCGATCCGCATGTTTTGCAGATTGCAACTCGTTTTTTGTCGACTACCTCGTAATTTTTATAGCCAAACCAAACTATCTTCGGTATCATTTTGACAACTGGCGCGTTGTTGCTTGATGTGCTTCATTGGTTGTCTTGCAATGTGCCTGCTTAGATGCTGTCGAATCAAAACAACGTGGGACTACAGTGATTGGATAACGTGCAGGCAGCGCGCGCTCTCTGTATGCATACAGGTGGATGGTGCACATTTTTTTCACAGATGCAGATAAACGGAGAGCGGCGCGGCCGTGTGAAAATTTTTTTCCCCAGTTTTCATGGGAAGTAGCAAGTCTTCTCGAGTCATAAGGCGCAAGTCCAAGTGAAGTCACGAGTCATTGATGTTAAAGTCCAAGTCGAGTTGCAAGTCTTTGTACATTTTGTCGAGTCGAGTCTGAAGTCATCAAATTCATGACTCGAGTCTGACTCGAGTCCAAGTCACATGACTCGAGTCCACACCTCTGCTATAGCCTAAGCAAAATAATATTTAGTCTTAAACAGATGCACACTGAATTGCTGTTCTAAGAAAAAATGTTGAGGATTATCATCAGGTTATCATCTTTCATCATGAAGATTAAACCGGTGAAGAATTCTTTACAAAAAGGGCAAAGGCGAGTTAGTTAAAATGCTTTGAATACTGTTGTTGAGAGGAAACAATTTCCCCTTGAATGTAAAGCAGGCTGAATCACCTGTTCCCTCAAGCACTCTCCTGCTCCCGCTAAAGACACACGCACACGCTGTTTACCTGTCGGCGCCCTAGGCAGAGGCCTACACTCGCGTCACCAGGTTCTTGGGATCGTGGGCCTATGAAGACTAGACACACATAACCGGGAATCTCTTACAATAGCCTACTCATCCATTCCAGTAGCTAAAGCTTTAATTGCAAAAGTCGAACAACTCCAACCCTAGGCTATTTGGTAGTCATATGTCCTTTTGTTTACATGACTCACCTCTTTCTTGGGAACATCCACACACACACACACACACACACACACACACACACACACACACACACAGGGGAATATATTAAGTCACAACACTCAGCAATCCCATTGAAACTGATAAAGCATTGCTAATGTTGATCAACACCAACCCTAGGCTAATTGGTAGTCCTATGTTATTAGATCCCACCCAATCAATAACAAATACTGGACAGAAAACCTCATTGTTACATTTATTTATTATGTTAATCTAGCCTATCTTTATCATAGTTCATAAACCAAGAGAGGCTTTAGAAATAGCGATAGATGCACTCACGTTAGATTTTAAAATAGTGCATTTCAGCATGTTGCCCAACCCTATAGGTACCATTTAGATAGACCACGGAATGGTTGTTCAATCAAATGTAGGCCTGCAGTATAATGCTAATATTTCTGTTGGATTCTACTGCTTGAAATTAAATAGCTTCCAGTTCAATTCAAATGAAGGTTAAATTCAAATGAAGATGCAATCAGCCACGTGTCATAATTAAATCCTTAACAAAAACTAAAAACTAAAAAGTTAAACATTTCAGGAAAATGTGTGAATAGACCTAAGCTAATAAAGCCTGGGTAATGCCTATATCCCTTCATCAAGCCAAATTGAGCCAATTCCTAATTATATTCCAGACACTTTTTAAAAAGTCTCCACCCTACATTTTGACTCAATTGTGTCTGTTGGTTTAAAGTTGGACATTCTGTAGGTTAAGATTTTATGATCGCCATTTGGTGGACAGACTGGACACAGAAGGGTAGTAATTGGTAGTAACCCGAGATCACCTAGATTGAGTCCGGGTGCGTCATGTTGACAGAACATGACAAAGCAGCCAGTCGCGTGCCATCTCAGCCAGTTGCGGCAGGTGTGAGAAATCGGGAGGGGAATCAGACATGTTTGTTGTTCGGTTTTCCCAATAAACGTGACATGACTTAACTATGATGTTAAATATATATTAATTCACCAATATGTCTATGGAGGCTATTGAAATATAACCCATTTATACTAAGCTACATTTTATTATAAGGTTGCACAGGATATTTTTATGTCAAGCGGAGCTGAGAGAAACATGTGAATGAATAGGCTATTTAGATGGGCAGCCTCCACAAATCATGAATAAGTCATTTGACGGTATCATGTGACATATATTGCCTTTTTAGGTCGTGTGTAATTTATTCATTTGGGTGTGTGTGTAACGAGGCAGAAAAACGGTTGCTTATAAATCAATTTCCTTCCATCTTCATTCCAATTCTGGAGATGGAGGTTGTAGGCTATTATTGTTTCAATATTTAAATGAATAGAAATAAGACGTGGCAAACAGACCAGCAAAGCCGTTGATATTAACATGTGTAACCGAAAACCCTGAAAAGACAAAGGACCGTCGCACAATCCATCACTCTCCGTTTTATTCCTGCAGACAGTCAGGCTACAACCGCGGTTATAAGAGATGACATTTGCTGCCTTATTGCATCAGCTAAATTAAACATGCGATTTCCATGTGAGCATTGTTTCCATAATATCATTGGTAGAACTCTCTGTAAACGCCTACATAATGAAGTGGAAACATGTAGCCTGCGGTGATTAATGAAATGCATGTTGTTTTAGGGCGCGCACATGTACAGAATAGAATGGCACAATACAGTTTTATTTCAAACACCAAACAAGCTCATTGAGGTTGATTTGCCATGATCAGGTTACCTAATGTTTTTGTAGATCATTTTTTATTCTGTGTCTTGAAACACTTCATCAATAATGTATGTTGTATACTGGCCCAACATCTACATAGCATACCATATATATAGGAAAGCTCAATCTATACAATCAGCTTAAACATTCTCAACCTAATTTAAAGCAATCACAAGCCCTTTCCCTAAAATCTAAATGAATCATATTTCTCTAGACAGTCCATGATAGTAGGATTATGAGTGAGAGATTTGAGTGACTGCAGCAGCTCCTGTAATTAACTTTATACCTCTGGTCCCCCAAGGAAATAGCAAGAGGAGAGAGGGGCATCAGGGAGTGTGTGTGTGTACACACACTCACTTGAGATAAGACCTGAACCCAAACGATGGTATTTACAAAAGTATACATATCTATTTTTTCCCCATGGTAAAATCAAGTCTGAGAATGTTTTTTTGGTATGGGAAAAAACAAGGCCATCTTGCCTTGTAGACAGTTTGTAAACAAAGACACTGGGTAAACATTTCAATGGCTGGTTTGATTGAATTCAGCTTCAATGGATCTCATCATATAGAGAGGTAGATAGGGACCCATACCAACTCCATAATGGTTGCCAGAAAGAACATTATACAATATGACATGATGGAATATTTACACATTAAAGTGATGCCATGCTGCAGCGGGTGGGGCATCATGCTTTCAAACAAACCCACTGACAGCTTCAAAGAAGACCCCGATAGAAGACCCTGTTTGTGTATGTGTGTGTCAGTGTGGGCGGTAATGGTGGCTGGGTGTGTGTTTTAGAGAGAGAACGAGAGAGAGAGAGAACTAGATGTGGTGGGATTCTTTTGTCTAGGCTGCGGCGGTCTATTTCATTAGCACACCAGCCAATCCCCCCTCTCCACCTTCCCTTCCCCCAACAACCCCACCCACCCACCCTCTCCCTCATCTCGTCCCCCTCCCAGCCCCTCGCCCCTCCCCGGCCCCCCAGGCCCAGGCGGAGAGCCCGGTCTCCATCCTAATGGCTGCTCTGTATTCATTATCACCTCCCCGGCTCCCCCTGCCAGAGATGGGCCAACGTAATTGATAATTAAAGTGCAATAACACAGCGGTCAATGCAATCTCACCGCAGGAGTGGAGCGGCAGGGCCGAGCAGCCACACACACTACCGCTTTAATGCTGAGAAATAACAAGAGGGATGCGTGGCTCAGCAGCACTTCACCCAGGGAGGACCTGTAGTGTACACACATGAACACACAGACGGTACTTGTATACAACGGGTACAAACATTAACCTAACTCTGTAAAATGTATAGACAGGTAGACAGACACACACGCAGGCACGCGCACATGCACACATACACAAGCGTGCACATGTAGCCGATATGGAATCACTATTTAGGGACAGAGAGACAGACCTATATCAAAGTCTTATAGACAATTGCTCCTAATTAGGTCTTTATCACATAGAATCTATGTAGTAGAAATACATTGAAATTTTCACTGAACAAATTCTCCAATTGTTTCTAATGAACCCATTACATAGAATCTGTGTAACTAATTTCTATATTTTCCCTGAAGCGATCAATCCAATCAACAATAATAGCATGAGTTCCTGGGGAGTGTGTGTAGCCTTCTGTATGGGTTTGAGAATAATTATGCTATCATATACTATACTAGAGACCCATTCTACCACCAAGAGCTACCAAGACAGAAGGGAGCAGACAGGGAACAGATTGCCTGTATTTGTGAGAGCAAATCTCTCTTCACCTCTCGCTCTCTGTCTGCTCTTGAAACTCGCTTAGCGTGGATATGAGGAATCAATCTGCCGTTTGATTCGGGACACGGGATGTAATTACAGAAGGTAAAAAGGAGACAGTGCTTCCCCTGATTAGAGAGAGAGTGAGAGAGAGAGAGAGAGAGAGAGAGAGAGAGAAAGAGAGTGTGTGTGTGTGTTTGTGAGAGAGAGAGGGAGAGAGGGAGAGAGAGAGAGAGCGATCCATATGCTAGGAAATGGTAGGGCCTGGCTCACTCAAAGGGGGAAAAGAGAGAGAGAAAGAGTGAGACACACTCCAGCCTTCACGGTGTATCAGTCCTGTCACAGCCGCCCTTATCACAGGACGTAGATGAAACCTGACATACGGTAGCCTGGTAACGTCCCTCCAATACCTCGACTGGTCTCTGTAGCTGCTAGAGACCAGAGAGACCAGTATTGACTGACTGGCAGCATACAGGGTTTAATGGGGGCTATTTTCATTTTCTCCTTGAGGAGAGAGACAAAGCGAGAGCACCAGTGGATTTCACTTTCACCACCAATAGGGATGACCTAAAAACACATCAGTCATTGTGACACTCGCTCTCTGGTACTCTGAACATGTGTGAGCAAGACAGGCACAGGCACATGAAACACTCCTACTTAAACATGCACAAGCACTGTCTCTCACACACACTAACACGTCTTTCTCTCTCACATTCAAGCACAAACACACACACACACACACACACACACACACACACACACACACACACACACACACACACACACACACACACACACACACACACACACACACACACACACACACACACACACACACAACCCTCTGTAGTCCATTCCCAGGGGAAACCAGGCGGTGGAAGGGGTATAGACAAGCCAGGTACAGGGGCATAGATCCTCCCTACCCTCCCTCATGAAGCCATAAACACAACCTCAGAGCTCAGCTGTGGGTGATGGGGCCACTTTGATGTACTTAAAAACATCCTCTCTCTCTCCCACTCCATCGCCCCTCTCCCTGCAGAGTGTGTGCTATGGTAACACACAAACACACACAAAGTGTGCACACAAACGCACACACACACACACACACACACACACACACATCAATCCAACCTTTGCCCGCAAACCACAACCCCCTAAATCCCGAGCGCATAATATGACTCCATATACACACACGCACACACACACACACACACACACACACACACACACACACACCAAACTCCATTACCTAAGGCCTGCCCTCCCTGCCTCATGACTGACTGGGAGGCGGTGAGATGTGTGTAATGTGATAATTTGATTATGATGCATTGAGTGGGCTTTACCATAAAGCATTGCAGCAGGTCAAGCAAGAAGACAGGAGGAGGAGTAGAGTCGGATGGGGTTTCTTTGTGCCAGGAAGAAGTGAGGAGCAACTCTAGAACTAGTGTCATAAATTGATGATATGTGTGGATGGTCAGAGAGATAGAGAGAGATGGAGAGGGAGAGGGGGAGAGAGAGAGAAAGAAAGAGAGGACAGAGCGATAGAGAGAAAAAAGAAAGCGAGGAGAGAGAGAGAGGGAGATAAAGGAGAGAGAGAGAGGTAAAGAAGAAAGAGAGAGATGCTGTGGGCCTCATGGTGATGGAGGTGTAAAGGCTGTCACTCCAGTGTGACTACTAGACTGTCTGAGCTAC
This sequence comes from Coregonus lavaretus, assembly GCF_964263955.1. Lineage (NCBI taxonomy): Eukaryota > Metazoa > Chordata > Actinopteri > Salmoniformes > Salmonidae > Coregonus > Coregonus lavaretus. The sequence goes on from NC_140027.1 coordinate 7,102,897, forward strand.
AGTGGGGTAGAGCAGCGATTCTCAACTGGTGGGTTGTGGGAGGTTTTGAGTGGGTGTCTGAGTAAAATATTATCAATAAAAAATACTGTATAGATATATATTTTTAAAAATACTCCAGTCTGAACTTGACTTAAAGGACTTAAACCAGGTAGAAATTCTGTAGAAATGATCATACCTTTTTTTTAATTTTTTTTATTTAATCTCTAATTTAAAGTTTTCTTCAATCACAGTATTTTCAATGTAGAGCTATTAGCAGCACTATTTTGGTTGATTTTACAGTATCAAACCAGTGAGCTTAATAACATTCTTCTTCAAGAACATTGTATTATTGACAGTGAAAGAGGTGGAAATGTTCTTCCCTCATATAAGTGCTACATTTACTATCAATATAGCATAACAAATAGTTTTCCAGATTGAATTTTGGCAAATCTTATTTGCGATGTGAATATTGAGTCACGATTGAGACAACCTAGCATCCATACACACACACACACACACACACACACACACACACACACACACACACACACACACACACACACACACACACACACACACACACACACACACACACACACACACACACACACACACACACACATAAAAGTATGGAGCTCAAACACAACCACATTAATGCCCACACGCCCGCTCGCACACACACATACTCTTTCAGTCCAAAATAGAGACACTCATACACACTTACACACATTCCTTAATCCCCCCATATGAAGACATCCCCCCAAAATAGAAAGCAAGAGTAGATAGCATACATCCGTTAATATCAGCCCTCCAGCCACACTGTGCCTTGCTTCAAATGTATCCCCTGGTTTGATCTTATTCTGTCAATTCTGTCAATCATGGATTGAGCCAGTCTTCTGTATTTCTCAGGTAAATGGCACCCTATTCCCTATGTAGTGCACTACTTTTGGCCAGAGCCCTATGGGAAAGGTTATTGCACTACATAGGGAATAGGGTGCCATTTGGGATGGAATCAATGACTTATAAATGGAGCAGCCAGAGCTTGTTGGGTAATGGAGGTAATTTAGAGACATGGCACATTATTAGACAGGGGCTTAGGTTACATTTTAGCTGCAATTTGGGGATATTTAGCAACCCCCACATACTTCCTCCTCTAGAGTGGCACAGAAACAGGCCCCCGAGACTACGGATTTTGAAAATGGTATTTTCCCTGTATGGCTCCTGATCTTAGTGGGAAATGGGGGCTTGGTGCGCACAGATTGATTTGATCTTGCTGGGTAATATGTGCTGCCATGCTCTAACTCTCCATATCCCCCCGCTCTCTCTCTCTCTCTCGCTCTCGCTCTTTTACTCTCTCTCGCTCTCTCTCGCTATCTCTCTCGCTCTCTCTCTCCCTCTAGTCTCTCTTCTCTCTCCCTCTTTCTCATTCTGCTTTTTAATAGGAAAGGGAAAGTAATTAACTGCTAGTTAAAATTCTTCAATATCCCCAGATGGATTTTCATGGTGTCTTCTCTGGACTGCATCAGAGGAGGAGCGGCCAAAGCATGTTGCGTCCTCTACTGTCAGATAAAATGTCACCGCAAAATTGCCAGAAAGACACTGCTTTGTCAAGGACAGTGGGTCTTAAAGAAAATTGTCTAAAAATCAATGCTGTATCCCCATGTTACACAATCACTCAATAATGAAGGATAGTAACAGTAAATGACAGTAAACCCTTTGCATTTATGTATGAACATTTCAGTTATCAAGAGCATACATTGTCAGCATTATTGTGAATACTCCAACCACTTCAGGTAGCGCAGCACCAACTGCAGCAGTCTCACTTTGACCGCCCTGCTATACTTCCTGTTCTCCAACACACTGTGGTACAGCTTCCTCCACTACTCAACCTATTTTAGTCAGGCTGTCAATTCTACCAGACCTCCCTATATCAAATGTCTTGTTGCTGTGAGGATATAGGAGAGAACACAATGTGTGCGTCCCAAATGGAACCCTATTCCCTATTTAGTGCACTACTTCTGTCCAGGGCCCCTGCACTACTTTTGACCAGGTCCCATAGGGCTCTGGTCAAAAGTAGTGCGTTATATAGGGAATAGGGTGGCATTTGGGAGGCTGACAATGTGCCTCTTGCTACAGGCAGGGAGCTGGCTGGCTGTGAACAGAAATGTATTAATTTCCTTTTCCTGCTAATCCCCAATCCCATTGAGATCTCAATAGAGAGCTAATGAATACAAACTGAAATCTGATTCACTGAACCAGTGTTCTGCAGGATACTGTTCCCCTCGATATCCCGTTTCCCCTGCATGCTTCAGATTCATCATGGCAGCTCTTTATTGTTTAATTGTTGGTCAAGAGTATAAAGTGCCTTCTCTGCTTTTTCCTTCCGGTGAAAGGGGGAAAGGCTCACAAGAACGCATGCGGACCCGCACGCACGCGCACAAACACACACACACACACACACACACATTATGGTTATGGAACTCAGTTAGTGTGTGTCTGTACTTTTATGTAATCATGTCATTGAAATATGCACTGTCTAGTTACCTCATCCTATCCCTTGCCATTACATTTACATTTTAGTAATTTAGCAGACGCTCTTATCCAGAGCGACTTACAGTTAGCGAGTGCATACATTTTTCATACTGGCCCCCCGTGGGAATCGAACCCACAACCCTGGCGTTGCAAGCGCCATGCTCTACCAATTGAGTTACAGGAGCAAGCAGCATATTCTACTACTGTATTTGAATGACAACATGGTATCACTTATCAAGGCCTATTGTGTTGAGTATAAGGAACAGATGCTCTCTCAAAAACAGATTGTAAATTGTCAGATGTATATCTTTTCTCTCTCTATAGTTACTCTCTGACAGACTGAGGGGTGTCGAATTGCTGACCTAATGTATATAGTTACTAAACATGTTACCAAACTGTTACCAAACATTCCCAATTACGCAAAGGGTGAAACACAAGACAGGTGTTTGACAAAGGCTAAGAACAGCATGGTATACACACAGTTTATTTGTCTAGACCAGGGATGTAAAACATTCGGTCTTCACCTCACTGTCAGAATTAGCAAAAAATATCCATTGCTTTTGGAATTTCCGATACTCCCTGTATGTCTAGCGTTTGTTTCGATGACTGTTAGCAAGCTGTACAGAGTGAAGAGACTATAAATGTAGGTCCATTATAATTTTTACACAGTTTCGATTTGGTTTTAGTCATTTCAATGTCAATTGAGATCGTTTTTCCAGAACAAAAAGATTTCTAAAATATATACAATACCAGTCAAAAGTTTGGAAACACCTACTCATTCAAGGGTTTCTCTTTATTTTCTATTTTCTACATTGTAGAATAATAGTGAAGACATCAAAACTATGAAATAACGCATATAGAATCATGTAGTAACCAAAAAAGTGTTAAACAAATCAAAATATATTTTATATCGGAGATTCTTCAAATAGCCACCCTTTGCCTTGATGACAGCTTTACACATATTATCCCATTATTCTTTTTCTAATTCTTCAAGCTATCAAGATGTTGGGGATCATGGCTAGACAGCAATTTTCAAGTCTTGCCATAGATTTACAAGCAGATTTAAGTCAAAACTGTAACTTGGCCACTCACGGCCACTCTTCTTGGTAAGCAACTCCAGTGTAGATTTGGCCCTGTGTTGTAGGTTATTGTCCTGCTGAAAGGTGAATTCCTCTCCCAGTGTCTGGTGTAAAGCAGACTGAAGCAGGTTTTCCTCTAGGATTGTGCCTGTGCTTAGCTTCATCCCGTTTCTTTTTATCCTGAAAAACATCCCAGTATTTGCTGTTGACACGTATACCCATAACATGATGCAGCCACCACCATGCTTGAAAATAAGGAGGCAGTGATGGGTTGTGTTGGATTTGCCCCAAACATAACGCTTTGCATTTAAGCCAAAAAGTGTATTCCTTTGCCTTGTTTTTTTTGCAGTATTACTTTAGTGCCTTGTTGAATACAAGATGCAAGTTTTTGAGTATTTTTATTCTGTATACTTATATTCTTCTTTTCACTCTGTCATTTAGGTCATTATTGTGGAGTCACTACAATGTTGTTGATGCATCCTCAGTTTTCTCCCATCACAGCCATTGAACTCTGTAACTGTTTTAAAATCAGCAATTGCATCATGGTAACAGCCCTGAGCAGTTCCATTCCTATCCTGCAGCTCAGTTTAGAAGGACGACTGTATCTTTGATGTGTCTGGGTGGTTTAATACATAATCCACAGCATAATTATTAACTTGACCATGCTTAAAGAGATATCTAATGTCTGATTTGTTATTGTTACCCATCTACCAATGACTGCCCTTCTTCATGAGGTTTTCAAAAAAATCTTTGTAGTTGAATCTGTGCTTGAAATTCAATACTTGACTTAGGGACCTTACAGATGTTGAATATATGGGGGACAGAGGAAGGGTTAGTCATTCAGAAATCATGTCAACCCCTATTATTTCACACAGAGTGAGTCCATGTAACTTATGATGTGATTTGTTAAGCAAATTTTGACTCCTGAATGAATTTAGTCTTGCCTTCCACTACATTACAGAGTATTTTGAGTAGATTGTTGACAAAAAAATGCAATTAAATACATTTTAATCCCACTTTGTAACACAATAAAATGTAAATAAATCCAAGGGGTCTGAATACTTTTGCAAGGCACTGTATATATATATATATATATATATATATATATATATATATATATATCATTTTTTAAAACGTCATTTAGCAGACGCTCTTATCCAGAGCGACTTACAGTTAGTGAGTGCATACATTATTTAATTTTTTTTCATACCCCTGTGGGAATCGAACCCACAACCCTGACATTGCAAACACCATGCTCTACCAACTGAGCTACATCCATGCCGGCCATTCCCTCCCCTACCCTACCCTAGACGACACTGGGCCAATTGTGCGCCGCCCCATGGGTCTCCCGGTCACGGCCAGCTACGACAGAGCCTGGATTCGAACCAGGATCTCTAGTGGCACAGCTAGCACTGCGATGCAGTGCCTTAGACCACTGCGCCACTCGGGAGGTGGCGCAGTGGTAAATATATATATTACTCAAACCCCCCGCGGGCTGAATGTTTGACACACCTAGTCCAATAGCTGTTTGAAGAAATGCTAAGTTTAATGAATTTAAACACTGCACATTACCTTTATTGAACTGTGTATTTGTATTTCATTTATTGCAAATGTACCATATGGAAAATTCCTATTATTTGTCCATATACCTTTAGACATTTACACCAAACACTGACTGACAGTGTGGCCCAATGACATCATACTGTGTCATTACAGAAAAGTGGTAGTGATATAAAAAGGAAAGAACGTTGGTGCTATAAACGTCAACATCTGACACCTCTATAGCTACCTGTCTGCCTCCAGCCAGCTCCAAGGCTATAATCAACATCCATCTGGCGATCCGGCCTCTCTGGCCCTAGTGGGCATTGCCTATATATACCTAGGATGCATCCCAAATGGCATCCTATTCCCTATATAGCGCACTACTCCTGCACAGGCCCTGGTCAAAAGTAGTGCACTACATAGGGAATAGGGTGCCATTTGGGACAAACCTTATATATACCTAGCCATTACTGGCAGAGGTAGAGGAGGAGATCGAAGTGGAGGTCACAACGGTTCTCCCTGACGAGTGCCTCGGCTCCTTGGCCTCACTGCCGCTAATCACAAACAAAGCCAGAATTCTTTCAAACATGGGAGAGTTGGAGGGATGTATGGATCTGGCCTGGTGACGAGAGAGAGAGGGGGCTTGTTAACACTTTTAGGCCTGGTGGAGTGTGTGTGTGTTTGTGTGTGTGTGTGTGTGTGTTTGTGTGTGTGTGTGTGTGTGTGTGTGTGTGTGTGTGTCTGTAGGCCAACTCAAGCTGAGAGACAGATGCCTCTTACTCACCCCCCTCTCTCTCTCCCTCACTCTCCATTCCTCTCTCTCACGCTCCCTCTTTCTCTCTCTGGCTGCGATCGATAGCTCTCACTCAGGGTTTTAATTAGGTAATCAGTAGAACATGGGCTTTTAAGCGTGGCGAAAAAGCTCCCCTTAAAACCTGACGCGTCAATACCAATTAAAATGGCCATCTGAGCTGGGGCTAGAGGAGAGGCCATTGTCTTTTATGGCTTTCTAAGCAGCCTAATGTTGTAATGAAACTCAATGAATAGCTATTGAAATGATGAGTTAAACAAGAGGAGCGCGGGACTGGCATTAACCCCCTGCAAGGTGTATGAAGGACAGATAGGTAGGCTAGGCAGGCAGACAGACAAACAGACAAACAAATAGACAGGCAGGCAGACAGACAGACAGACAGACAGACAGACAGACAGACAGACAGACAGACAGACAGACAGACAGACAGACAGACAGACAGACAGACAGACAGACAGACAGACAGACAGACAGACAGACAGACAGGCCACACAGAGAGAGTATCAAGGCTGTGCCACCCTCAGAAATACATGTAAAGTTGGGCATAGACTTTTTGTATGGTTTACCTGTTATAAATACTAGTGCCATAACAAGCTAGACAGTGACAAGTAAACATAGACAGCTTAGGTATTCAGCATATTATTTGCCATGTTTGTGCAGTATGCTTACGTATGTTTTTATCGGGGGAGTGGGTGCGTTTGCTTTGTGTCCTCATGCATATTTACTTACTCGTGTTTGTGTGTGTGCGTGTGTGTGTGGGTGTGTTTTTCTGTGCGTGTGTGTGTTTACCTTGAGCTATTTCTGGGAAAGGTGCTTTGGTGGTGACAGTATACAGTTGAAGTCTGAAGTTTACATACACCTTAGCCAAATACATTTAAACTCAGTTTTTCACAATTCCTGACATTTAATCCTAGTAAAAATTCCCTGTCTTAGGTCAGTTAGGATCACCACTTTATTTTAAGAATGTGAAATGTCAGAATAATAGTAGAGAGAATGATTTATTTAAGCTTTTATTTATTTCATCACATTCCCAGTGCATCAGAAGTTTACATACACTAAATTAGTATTTGGTAGTATTGCCTTTAAATTGTTTAACTTGGGTCAAACATTTCGGGTACCCTTCCACAAGCTTCCCACAATAAGTTGGGTGAATTTTGGCCCATTCCTCTTGACAGAGCTGGTGTAACTGAGTCAGGTTTGTAGGCCTCCTTGATCGCACATGCTTTTTCAGTTCTGCCCACAAACTTTCTATAGGATTGAGGTCAGGGCTTTGTGATGGCCACTCCAATACCTTGACTTTGTTGTCCTTAAGCCATTTTGCCACAACTTTGGAAGTATGCTTGGGGTCATTGTCCATTTGGAAGACCCATTTGCGACCAAGCTTTAACTTCCTGACTGATGTCTCGAGATGTTGCTTCAATATATCCACATAATTTTCCTTCCTCTTGATGCCATCTACAGTATTTTGTGAAGCGCACCAGTCCCTCCTGCAGCAAAGCACCCCCACAGCATGATGCCGCCACTCCCGTGCTTCACGGTTGGGATGCTGTTCTTCGGCTTGCTAGCCCCCCTTTTTCCTCCAAAAATAACAATGGTCATTATGGCCAAACAGTTCTATTTTTGTTTCATCAGATCAGAGGACATTTCTCCAAAAAGTACGATCTTTGTCCCCATGTGCAGTTGCAAATCGTAGTCTGGCTTTTTTATGGTGGTTTTGGAGCAGTGGCTTCTTCCTTGCTGAGCGGCCTTTCAGGTTATGTCGATATAGGACTCGTTTTACTGTGGATATAGATACTTTTGTACCTGTTTCCTCCAGCATCTTCACAAGGTCCTTTGCTGTTGTTCTGGGATTGATTTGCACTTTTTGCACCAAAGTACGTTCATCTCTAGGAGACAGAATGCGTCTCCTTCCTGAGCGGTATGATGGCTGCGTGGTCCCATGGTGTTTATACTTGCGTACTATTGATGTACAGATGAACGTGGTACCTTCAGGCGTTTGGAAATTGCTCCCAATGATGAACCAGATTTGTGGAGGTCTACAATTTATTTTCTAAGGTCTTGGCTGATTTCTTTTGATTTTCCCATGATGTCAAGCAAAGAGGCACTGAGTTTGAAGGTAGGCCTTGAAATACATCCACAGGTACACCTCCAATTGACTCAAATGATGTCAATTAGCCTATCAGAAGCTTCTAAAGCCATTACATCATTTTCTGGAGTTTTCCAAGCTGTTTAAAGGCACAGTCAATTTAGTGTATGTAAACTTCTGACCCACTGGAATTGTGATACAGTGAATTATAAGTGAAATAATCTGTCTGTAAACAATTGTTGGAAAAATTACTTGTGTCATACACAAAGTAGATGTCCTAACTTGACAAAACTATAGTTTGTTAACAAGAAATGTGTGGAGTGGTTGAAAAACAAGTTTTAATGACTCCAACCTATGTAAACTTCCGACTTCAACTGTAAGTGGTTCCCGGTATTGCACCAGTGTAGTCAACAGCTTACCTCCACGCCAGGGGCCTCTGGATGAAATCTAGCCCCTTCTCCAAGCACTGTGGTGGGGATACAGATGCAGACCATGCTTCTATTGCTGGGTCATGTGAAAGTAGGCCAGAGTCCATTGCAGCCTATATACCTGACAGACGGGAAAAGACAGAAAGACAAATAAACATGTAATGTCATACTTCCTTTCTTTTTTTCATGGTCTGACAAACTTTAGGCCAATATGAATAACTATCAACTGACTTAATTAAAGTAAGTGATACAGAACAGTATGACGTAAGGTAAGGTAAACAAGCTTTATAGGACAAGCTGTGAAACACAGGACGTTCTTCCACCACGGACCAAGACTAAACATTGCCTGAACATACAGCATAAAGTCATGGCCTCATGCAAGTTCAAAGCTGCCATGTTGTTTAAAACATGAAATGAACACCTTCAAAAAGTATATTTAAAGCAGCAACATTTTCTGAGTTTGTATCAACCATTTGACAAAGCGCCAAAGAAGGGGAAAGATACATAAAAATTAATCTTGTTACAAAATACTCCCCAAACAAATTATCAAAATAAACTACAAAATACCATTACCTACAAATATATAGTATTTTAAAATACAGAAAACACAAAATACAAAAGTTGATTTCACCTCCCCTTTTCGTACCAGATTTGCTATCGCTCTGGAAGTGCACCCGTCTTTCAACTTTCTTGTCAGCTCCTCCACTTGTTCATCAACACAACTCTTGCTGTGGCATTTGGCTTGTTACAAGTTCTCCTTGGGTGTAAATATGACATAAAACTTGTAACCGGGTGGATATTCCCTGTTACAGTTAGAGTTTGTCTGGGCGCAAGCAGTGGTGGAAAAAGTACCCAATTGTCATACTTGAGTAAAAGTATAGATCTCTTAATAGAAAGTTACTCAAGTAAAAGTGAAAGTCACCCAGTAAAATACTACTTGAGTAAAAGTCTAAAAGTATTTGGTTCTAAATATACTTAAGTATCAAAAGTAAATGTAATTGCTAAAATAAGTAAAATTTCTTATATTAAGTTTTAAAAAATTCTGGATAGCCAGGGGCACACTTCAACAGTCAGACATAATTTACAAACGAAGCATTTGTGTTTAGTGAGTCTCCCAGATCAGAGGCAGTAGGGATGACCAGGGATGTTCTCTTGATAAGTGCGTGAATTAGACCATTTTCCTGTCCTGCTAAGCATTCAACATGTAACTAGTACTTTTGGGTGTCAGGGAAAATGTATGGAGTAAAAAGTACATTCTTTTCTTTAGGAATGTAGTGAAGTAAAAGTAAAAGTTGTCAAAAATATAAATAGTAAAGTAAAGTACAGATACCCCCAAAAAACTACTTAAGTAGTACTTTAAAGTATTTTTACTTAAGTACTTTACACCACTGGGCGCAAGCCAGATCAGGGAGAGGAGAGGTAGCTGCTGGACTCCAACCATGCCATTGCCGTAAGGTTGTTTTTTTGGTGTATTGTTGATGATCATCGGTAAGCTATATTAAAGTAAAGTATTGTTTGTTTCTAGAAGTGGCATCTTGGAGCCCAGCGAGGTGAAGTGCAACCCTTTCATTGAACTGTTTGTATTTTAATATGTCTTGAAGGGGAAGGCTAAAGTTGTACATTGCTTGGAGTCTCAGTCAATGTGTAGCCTCACTTGTAGCTCTCTTATAGTAATTAACCCAGCTTTTTGTGACTCCTCACTATTTGTTGTGCTGTGTATAAACGAACAATCTGAGTGCAGTGATATCGCACAAATTTTCAAATCAAATCAAAATTGTATTTGCCACATGCGCCGAATACAACCGGTGTAGACCTTACAGTGAAATGCTTACTTAAAAGCCCTTAACCAACAATGCAGTAAAAAAATAAAGTGTTAAGTAAAAAATAGGTAAGTAAAAAATACAAATAACAAATAATTAAAGAGCAGCAGTAAAATAAAATAACAGCAGGGAGGCTATATACAGGGGGTAGCGGTACAAAGTCATTGTGCGGTGGCACCGGTTAGTCGAGGTAATTGAGGTAATATGTACATGTGGGTAGAGTTAAAGTGACTATGCATAGATAATAAACAGAGTAGCAGCGTAAAAGAGGGGGTGGTGGGGTGGGGTGGGGGGGACAATGCAAATAGTCTGGGTAGCCATGATTAGCTGTTCAGGAGTCTTATGGCTTGGGGGTAGAAGCTGTTAAGAAGCCTTTTGGACCTAGACTTGGCGCTCTGGTACCGCTTGCCGTGCGGTAGCAGAGAGAACAATCTATGACTAGGGTGGCTGGAGTCTTTGACTATTTTTAGGGCCTTCATCTGACACCGCCTGGTATAGAGGTCCTGGATGGCAGGAATCTTGGCCCCAGTGATGTACTGGGCCGTACGCACTACCCTCTGTAGTGCCTTGCGGACGGAGGCCGAGCAGTTGCCATACCAGGCGGTGATGCAACCAGTCAGGATGCTCTCGATGGTGCAGCTGTATAATGTTTTGAGGATCTGAGGACCCATGCCAAATCTATTCAGTCTCCTGAGGGGGAATTGGCTTTGTCGTGCCCTCTTCACGACTGTCTTGGTGTGTTTGGACCATGATAGTTTGTTGATGATGTGGACACCAAGAAACTTGAAGCTCTCAACCTGTTCCTCTACAGCCCTGTCGATGAGAATGGGGGCGTGATCAGTCCTCTTTTTTTTCATGTAGTCCACAATCATCTCCTTTGTCTTGTTCACGTTGAGGGAGAGGTTGTTATCCTGGCACCACACGACCAGGTCTCTGACCTCCTCCCTAGAGGGCCGTAAAACGGCAGCCATCTCCTCCGGCGCCATCATTGACTTTTGGTGCGTATTTAATCTGCAACTTCACTTCTTTAATAAAGCTACTGTTGTAGTCAATCAAATTTCAATCAAATGTATTTATAAAGCCCTTTTTACATCAGCAGATGTCACAAAGTGCTATACAGAAACCCAGCCTAAAACCCCAAACAGCAAGCAATGCAGATGTAGAAGCACGGTGGCTAGGAAAAACTCCCTAGAAAGGCAGGAACCCAGGAAGAAACCTAGAGAGGAACCAGGCTCTGAGGGGTGGACAGTCCTCTTTTGGCTGTGCCGTGTGGAGATCATAATAAAGTGGTTGTAGAGGGTGCAACAGGTCAGTACCTCAGAGTAATCTATTGAGCTGGTGCAAGAAGCAAAGATTTGCAACTATATTATTGCATGCTAAACCCCTTGTTTCATTGGAATTTTATACAACTGTGTAATAAAATATATATTTTTGAAAATTCTGTCTAGCGTGATCTGTTTCCATGGCCTTGTACCCAGGCGTAGTCCTTGTTGACTCTGCCCTATCCGCCAATAATCTGTTTGTTACAAGCGCACTTCCATTTTCAATGTGCCTGTCTTTCATAAAGCCTAAAATGGTTGAAAATATAAGATGCTTGTCAACACAAGGGATCTTCCATGACATTTTCCCTCAAATTATATTGTAGTAAATTACAATTGCCACTCCTTTCCAATGAACGTAACTTCTACACAGTACATATCCTGCAACAGGCAAATATAATGTGTAGCCCTGTATTTGTATCTAAAATGTATTTTGTAACTGCATGTACCTACATAGTATAAAGGAATTTTATAATTCACAAGAATATTCATGAATGTGAATGTGTTTTCATAAAGGTGTAGTAAGCCCACTGACTGAGGAGTATAACTAATGAAAGTTAATACCTAGCAACGAGGTAGCAATAGGGGCCACAAAGTTGTGAACCCCAAATCTTCTTACAAATAACATGATTTTTTCAGGCCTTTCAAATACAAAATACTCTAAAGTAATTATATAGTGTAACAGAAATACTGCCCATCTCTGCATAATGCCACATTTGCTGAGAAATCAATATCTAGGCCACCAAATACAATAGGGGTTTGATTACACACAATTAAGAAAAATGCATGGGGTGTTTTCCATAATGGCACAAAACACTTTCACTTTCATATTACAAACATTGCTGGGTCATATTCATTAGTGCACATCGTAGCAAAACAGTTTGCAACTGAAAATGAAAACAAGTGATTCTTATTGGACAAATTCAGGTAGGTCCCTCACGGTTTTGTCCCGTTTGCTTTTGTTTGGTGTCTATTGAATACAACCCAGGAACATTGGTTTCATTTCCATCTAGCTGCACCCTTTCAAAAGAAATGTGCAACAGATGTAAGGGTGTAAACAGAATCTGAAAAGTCAGAGCAACTCAGCACTGCCAGTGGAGCAACATCCATCCACCAAGGTAACGTTTTCTTTTTTACATGAAGTATGAAACACACATGTATAGCACCTGTATCACATTTTAAAGAAAAATAGAGACCGAAACGTAACATTAGAGCAGACGCACGGGCAACATGCAACGATCTTTTAAAAATTGTATAACTGTTTATTATTCAAAATAGCTAAAAAAAATAACTTTAAAAAGGTTAAGTTGTAGAACGAGAAGTAGAAGGAAGATAATCTTTCAATTGAATTCCAGTATTCCAGACTTAGGCAATACATAGGTAAATGGGTTTCCATCGCATTTTCAACTCTACTGATGATTTTGTCACAATAAATGTTGGGTTATATAGTGAATGTGCCCACTCTGGTATTGACACCTGCGCTCTAGCCAACAGCTCACAGATACAGTGCGGGTAGGCTAGCTACATTATGAGATTATTATGGATAATTGCGATATAATTTTTATTTGTCAAACGGCAGCCAAGCATCGATCATCATGTCACCAGAATAAGACCCTCGATATTTATTGGAAAGGAGCTCGAGCTCATCACATTGTACTTTCACCACGCTGTGAAGTTCATCATAACTTATTTCATCTGTAGCCTAGTAAACTGCATACTTTCCTGAGTCTTAGTGGGAGGACCACACAACATGTCATCACGTGACTCCAAGTTTACTTTGATATAATGGTTATTATATCAATATTTGCTCATAAAAGCCACCATTTCTCGCATAATTACTTTTACAGACATAAAAAGAGTTTACAGACAAATGTGTTATTTCCATCAGGCCCGTTGTGACATTTTTTATCCGGCATGTTTATTTTTTTTAACCTTTATTTAATTAGGCAAATCAGTTAAGAACAAATTCTTATTTATTCGGAATATCACCTGTTGTGCAGCGAGAGCATGCTCCTCAAACAGTGGTTGATGCGTGGAGTGAAATAAGTGTTCTTATATTTATGTCTCGGCTGCTCATATTAAGCACAGCTCCGCTATCAAATCGAAGTAGCCTACCCGACATCATTGAAAAATGGACCAGCGGGAAAGCGTTCGGCCTCCATTCGCTATTCGAGTGCATACGGATTACATTTATGTGTTCCCCTGTCCCTGTTCCTGCCCATTTGATAATGGGCCATTCTAAATCAAAACTAATTTAACATATTAGTAAAGACAAGATTCAATTGAGAATAGTCTGATGGGTGAAAATATGATCACTTGATGAGAGAACAGCTGTGCAGCCTGAGGCAAGGAACACAGTGCAAGTTTGTTTTGCTACTTTCTCAAATCATCAATAGCATATAGTTGCGTCATGCAGCCCATATATGTTTTGATGAATTCCTGACATTTAATCCTAGTAAAAATTAACTGTCTTAAGTCAGTTAGGATCACCACTTTATTTTAAGAATGTGAAATGTCAGAATAATAGTAGAGAGAATGATTTATTTCAGCTTTTATTTCTTTCATCACATTCCCAGTGGGTCAGAAGTTTACATACACTCAATTAGTATTTGGTAGCATTGCCTTTAAATTGTTTAACTTGGGTCAAACGTTTCAGGTAACCTTCCACAAGCTTCCCACAATAAGTTGGGTGAATTTTGGCCCATTCCTCCTGACAGAGCTGGTGTAACTGAGTCAGGATTGTAGGCCTCCTTGCTCGCACACGCTTTTTCAGTTCTGCCCACACATTTTCTACAGGATTGAGGTCAGGGCTTTATGATGGCCACTCCAATACCTTGACTTTGTTGTCTTTAAGCCATTTTTCCACAACTTTGGAAGTATGCTTGGGGTCATTGTCCATTTGGAAGACCCATTTGCGACCAAGCTTTAACTTCCTGACTGATGTCCACATAATTTTCCTTCCTCATGATGCCAACTATTTTGTGAATTGCACCAGTCCCTCCTGCAGCAAAGCACCCCCACAGCATGATGCTGCCACCCCGTGCTTCACGGTTGGGATGGTGTTCTTCGGCTTGCAAGTCTTCCCCTTTTTCCTCCATACATAACGATGGTCATTATGGCCAAACAGTTCTATTTTTGTTTCATCAGACCAGAGGACATTTCTCCAAAAAGTATGACCTTTGTCCCCATGTGCAGTTGCAAATCGTAGTCTGGCTTTTTTTATGGCGGTTTTGGAGCAGAGGCTTCTTCCTTGCTGAGCGGCCTTTCAGGTTATGTCAATATAGGACTCGTTTTACTGTGGATATAGATACTTTTGTACCTGTTTCCTCCAGCATCTTCACAAGGTCCTTTGCTGTTGTTCTGGGATTGATTTGCACTTTTTGCACCAAAGTACGTTCTTCTCTAGGAGACAGAACGCGTCTCCTTCCTGAGCGGTATGATGGCTGCGTGGTCCCATGGTGTTTATACTTGCGTACTATTGATGTACAGATGAACGTGGTACCTTCAGGCGTTTGGAAATTGCTCCCAAGGATGAACCAGACTTGTGGAGGTCTACAATTTCTTTTCTAAGGTCTTGGCTGATTTCTTTTGATTTTCCCATGATGTCAAGCAAAGAGGCACTGAGTTTGAAGGTAGGCCTTGAAATACATCCACAGGTACACCTCCAATTGACTCAAATGATGTCAATTAGCCTATCAGAAGCTTCTAAAGCCATGACATCATTTTCTGGAATGTTCCAAGCTGTTTAAAGGCACAGTCAACTTAGTGTATGTAAACTTCTGACCCACTGGAATTGTGATACAGTGAATTATAAGTGAAATAATCTGTCTGTAAACAATTGTTGGAAAAATTACTTGTGTCATGCACAAAGTAGATGTCCTAACCGACCTGCCAAAACTATAGTTTGTTAAAAAGAAATTTGTGGAGTGGTTGAAAAACGAGCGTGAAATGCATACATGTTTATTAAACTGAATAAACATACAAAAACAACAAAAGGCAATGAAACGTGACGTCGGAAAGCTATACACTAACAAGCCAAACTCACCGACCACAAACATAGAATTTCCTGCATGGAATCTCACGCCCTGACTAAACCAACTAAAGACAACAGACCTCTCAAGGTCAGGGCGTGACAATGCTCAACATAGCCACTTCATATGTGCACTCGCTCCGGAATGGGAAAAATACCCTTACTATTTTATTCAGCTAAATTCTATTATATTCTTCTTACTATAAAATCATATCATATAAAATAATGGCACGGGACTTATAAGCATATCTTGTCAGCTAAATGAACAAGCCTACAGCCTATGGCATGGAGCATAGCCAGATAACATACAGTAGGCCAACTCATATTCTGTTCTTCTGAAATACATTATCTTCATATCATAATGTTACTTTAGACCTGACTAAAATAAATAATGTATTTATTGTGATGGTGCATATTAAATTGATTTATTATACTTTTTTAAATGTAGATGTTCCAAAGGCGCGCATCAGCGGCTTGTATGCATGGAGGCCTGGAGATGCTAAACTTGTTTATGTTAATTAACGGTCAATTACCGTGAGACCGGCAATCTTTTGCATGACAATAACCGGCTGACAAAATTTTATGACCGCCACAGCCCTACCTGAGACCCAGCAATTCATTTTTGTCCTGTGGACATCATGTCACGCACGTTGACTGATGACTCGTGGAACCAAGGCGCAGCGTGATAAGCGTACATCTTTATTGATACACAACACACGAACAAAACAACAAAACGAAACGATACGTGAAGTCCTGAGGTTACACACACCAAACCTTTACGGATCAAGATCCCACAAACTAACTGGTGCCAACAGGCTGCCTAAGTATGGTCCCCAATCAGAGACAACGAGCTACAGCTGCCTCTGATTGGGAACCACCCTGGCCAACATAGATCTAAACGATCTAGAACAAAAAACATAGAAAACTAAACATAGAAAAATCCACACCCTGGCTCAACATTTAAGAGTCCCCAGAGCCAGGGTGTGACAGTACCCCCCCCCCCCAAAGGCGCAGACTGCGACCGCGCCACAAAAACACAAAAGGGTAGGGGCCGGGTGGGCATTCCGCCTCGGAGGCGGATCCGGCTCCGGGCGTGACCACCACCTTTTCTCCACCTCCCCGTTGCGCCCCTGGTCTGGTCCCGCTGACTGGAGCTGGACCCGACGACGGTGGACCAAACCTTACCGGCTCCGGACTGGAGCCGCTGGCTCCGGAGTGGATCCGCTGACTGGAGTTGGACCGGACCCCGGTGGAGCGGATTGCTCTGACTCTGGAGTGGAGCAGCTGACCGGTGCCGGACAAGGCACCGGTGGAACAGGCACGGGCCGTGCCGGACTGGACACACGCACCACTGGCTTGGCGCGGGGAGCAGGAACGGGCCGGACCGGGCTGACGACGCGTACCACTGGCTTGGTGCGGGGAGCAGGAACGGGCCGGACCGGGCTGACGACGCGCACCACAGGCTTGGTGCGGGGAGCAGGAACGGGCCGGATCGGGCTGGCGACGCGCACCACTGGCTTGGTGCGGGGAGCAGGAACGGGCCGGACCGGGCTGATGACGCGCACCACAGGCTTGGTGCGGGGAGCAGGAACAGGCCGGACCGGGCTGGCGACACGCACCACTGGCTTGGTGCGGAGGGAAGGAACAGGCCGGACCGGGCTGGCGACGCGCACCACTGGCTTGGTGCGGGGAGCAGGAACAGGCCGGACTGGGCTGGCGACGCGCACCACTGGCTTGGTGCGAGGGACAGGAACAGGCCGGACCGGGCTGGCGACGCGCACCACTGGCTTGGTGCGAGGGACAGGAACAGGCCGGACCGGGCTGGCGACGCGCACCACTGGCTTGGTGCGAGGGACAGGAACAGGCCGGACCGGGCTGGCGACGTGCACCACTGGCTTGGGGCGAGGGACAGGAACAGGCCGGGCTGGACTGGGAACACGCACCACTGGCTTGGTGCGGGGAGAAGGAACAGGCCGGGCTGGACTGGGAACACGCACCACTGGCTTGGTGCGGGGAGCCGGAACGGGCCGGGCCGGACTGTGGAGGCGGACTGGAGGTCTGCCTGTCCTGGCTGAATGCCTATTTCCACACAATATGTGTGAGGCATCAGCACAGGACGTACAGGGCTGTGCACTCGTACTGGCGCTACAGCACGTGGCACTGGCGCAGGATATACGGGACCGAGGAGGCGTACTGGAGGCCACGAGCGTTGAGCCGGCACACCCCGTCCTGGCTGCATGCCCATCTTAGCACGACACGTGCGTGGTGCTAGCACTGGACGTACAGGACTGTGCCGGAACACTCGCGGCACAGTACGTGGCTCCGCATAACACGGAGCCTGCCCAGTCTCACGCTTCCTAGCCTGAGTACGGGGAGTTGGCTCTGCTCTAACTCTAGGCTCCGCCAACCACCCTTTTAGCCCCCCAAATTTTTTTTATTGGGGCTGTCTCTCGGGCTTCCTCCTCGGCTGGTACCCTCTGCGATGCCGCTGCTCCTCTCTGTAGCGCGCCTCCACAGTCTCCTCCCAAGGACGGCGATCCATTCCGGCCTGAATCTCTTCCCAAGTCCAGGATCCCTTCCCGTCCAGGATCTCCTCCCAAGTCCAGGCTGTCTGTTCCTGGACACGCTGCTTGGTCCTTTTTTGGTGGGATCTTCTGTCACGCACGTTGACTGATGACTCGTGGAACCAAGGCGCAGCGTGATAAGCGTACATCTTTATTTGTACTCAACACACGAACAAAACAACAAAACGAAACGATACGTGAAGTCCTGAGGTTACACACACCAAACCTTTACGGATCAAGATCCCACAAACTAACTGGTACCAACAGGCTGCCTAAGTATGGTCCCCAATCAGAGACAACGAGCTACAGCTGCCTCTGATTGGGAACCACCCTGGCCAACATAGATCTAAACGATCTAGAACAAAAAACATAGAAAACTAAACATAGAAAAATCCACACCCTGGCTCAACATTTAAGAGTCCCCAGAGCCAGGGCGTGACACATCAGTTATTGGTCCATATCTCTGAGGCCATACAAGCCACTGGATTAAGTCCTGTTGTCCCTTTGAGAGGACATTCTGGGCTTTTCAATAATATCACATGTGTGGGGGGTGTGACCTTGACAACTTAATCTTCCTGGTTCTTAAAAAAAATTCTGCCATCAAAACACATTTTATGGAAATTTGAAAAGAAGTGTGTGTAATTATTAATTATCATTGTGTAAAAATGATTTCACATTAAATAAAAGCTAAATAAGAGGTTACCAAGAAATGTCCTCTGTAGTGGACACCCGGATGCTGCAACTATGTCTTTTACCTACAGTACCCATCGACTGTAATGTAAATGTTTTCATATTTACTTCCTAATGACCACTACAGAGGACACTTTTGTACTTACAATAAAAGATAAATAACAATATTTTTCACCTTTTTTTCTTGGTAACATGTTTATTTAAATTTTTTCATACACTTAATGGTTTTTTTCCGGGTCAGAAAGATAATAAAATATTTGACAATATCTTTCTGTCCTTCCCCCCAATTGAAACTGCAAACATTTCTCTCCACCCCATGGCAAAATGGGTAGAATAGCAGGACATTTTCTTTAAAACTGAAAATATGTATCTCTGCCCAATGGCAAAATGAGTAGAATTGCATGAAATGTGTTATAACATTTCAAAATTTGCTCTCCGCCCCATGCCAAAATGTGTAGAACAGCAGAAAACTTGTTTTAAAACTGCAAAAATATATATACACCCCATGGCAAACATGTGGAGAATTGCAGGAAACTAACTTTAAAGGAGCAGTCAGCAGTTGCTACATTCATTTTTGGACTTATATATTTATTATATGTACCCCATTTATTCTTGAAGAATATAACTTATAAATTCCTCATGAGCTTAGTTCAACTGTGGTACCCTATCAGAACCGAACATATTAGCTTGTTTTTCTGCAATGTTTGTATCCTCAAAACATGGTTAAAACTATAATTTTGATATCATGGATGGTTAGTCCTTGTATCCATAGCTCTTTCTATGAATACATTTCTTTAAAACGTATATTTTCCTCTCTGCCGTCAAGAAGGGGGCCCCACCAACCAAATCTCGCTTAGGGCCCCCAAAAGGTTAAAGCCGGCCCTGCCCTTATGTAAGAAGATACAGGATATACAATGTAAGAGTACAGGACAGAATGTAAATAAACTATCCCTCTTATTACTAAGAACAGCTACACCACAGGCCTAACCTAACCTACCCATCAGCAAGCAGTTAAAGATCAAATCCACATTTGGGGAAACAGCGCCACTGTTCACCACAGCGCCTTTGTTATCGTTTTTGTGTTGTTGATGAAACGGATGAGAGGAGCGTCCTGCAGCGTGGCAAGCAAAATGTGCAGTACATATTCTGCTGTTCTATCGCGCGTGCCAAGATGTCTGAGGGGAAAAAACAGTGTTCGTTGTTTGCAGTAACTTTTTTGTTGTAATATCCCAAACGAACGTGGCAGTTTCACCAATTAAGGATTCTTTAAGTATGCTATAAAGTTGAGAGCCTGTGAGAGGGTTTTGTGTTTACAAAAACAGTAATCTAGGCTTTTTTACATAATAGTGTAGGTTAACAGCAAGGATAAACTGATATTAAGATATGCTTTACTCATATCGATATCAAATCGAATTATCGATGTTGGTGCCCACTATTAATAATAATGTTTTACATGTATTTTGTTCTAGATGGATAAGATATTCAATCTTCTCGCGGAGCACAGACTGGAGTCCTACTACAATCAATTCCTCACTTTGGGTGTCCAAGATGAGAGAGATTTCATTGATGGCGTAAATGGTGAAGATTTAGACAAAATGAGTAAGGTCACAGACATGTAACTGACTCAATGACACCATATTGACACTGTGTAGTTCTTAGTTAGATGAGCCTTGAATCAGGTTCCATTTAACATCATAGCCAAGAGTGATTTATTCTTATACCAACCCATGTCATTATAGACAAAAATGCTAACACACAATCAGTCTCAACCTGTTTTTATTGCATGTCTGATGTAGTTGGCCTACAATAGCTAGTTGCTATCAAGCTGACTAACCTACTGGTGAAAATCAGATTAATCACAGTTTTGGTTTCATTGTGAATGTATCGCTGCAACAGAATGAATGAATTATATAATAATAAATTAATAAGATATTAATATATAATATACTAAAAACTGGCAGTAAAGGGTGCATCACAAAGTACAAGATGAATAGGGGGTCAATGGATATTTCACTTTAAAAAATGAAGTCCTAGTTTTTATGGCCTCAATCCGAATAATAAGATATAGGTTTGACATTGTGACAATGTTTCATTTAGTCATAACATGTAAAAAATGGTTCTTGTACTATTGGGCCCCATTCATTTTGCACTTGTTTGGTTGAACTTATTTGTCATTGTGGGGCACACATCAGCATACAATGGGGTTATTAGAAAGCTGCATGGCTGGTCCAAAAGGGGCTGTGGTTACAGTATTTATGTTTTTGCTATTTTGTGTCGGTTTCATAACCTTATTGCCAAGTAATTTTTGTTATAACAGATTTCAGTCAAGTAGAAAAGAATCGCTTTGAAAAAATGAAAGATTTCATCCAACGACTCAGAGCGCCACAACAAGCGATGCCTGTACAGAAATCAATGGAGTCTTTCCATCTGCGGTACACATACCCCCACTGTCCTGAGCCAAAAGACATCAGAGGTGAGACATAGCAGTAGGTCTTATAGGAAAGAGGAGAGCATTTTATTCAAAAGGATTCTAAAACCATCAAATCACTAATAGTCATTACGCCCCCCTTTGTGGCATGCCTCATGTTTGACTATATTTTGAATGCAGACATGGATCCTGCCCAAAACACAGTTGAAGATCTGATGCTAAGGATTTGTCACCAAGAGGCCATTGGGAATTCCAAAGCCGTGTGCCTCTACACCATTGAGGGAATGCCTTTAACTGATGATCCTTTCTTCAACACATGTAAGTATGCCAGATATAGTATGCTTTTTTAAATACCCCATTATGAAAACACATTCACATTCATGACTAAAAAGGGTGTTTTTTCATATAGAAAAATGTTGTGACTTGCTTCAGCTGTCCATAAGTATTTTATGTTAGTTGAAGTAGTTTAGAAGTTTAAATTGTTAGAGGCTAGTGTTGAAAATTTGAGGCTAGTATAATAGTGACTGTATTATAAATGTTAATTAGGTTTATTTGAACAGGGACAAAAAAAGTCTCAGTAAGGCCTCCTGTAGCTCAGTTGGTAGAGCATGGTGCTTGCAACGCCAGAGTTGTGGGTTCGATTCCCACGGGGGGCCAGTATGAAAAAAATAAATAATTATGCACTCACTACCTGTAAGTCGCTCTGGATAAGAGCGTCTGCTAAAATGACAAAAAAATAAATTACGTGAAATTGTGTAGTACCAGATTTAGATAACAACTAATTCCATCTGCAATGGGATAGTAGCCTTCAGTGACTGTAACCCAGAAGTAGTACCTTTACATTTGTGTAATTTAGCAGACACTCTTATCCAGAGCAACTTACAGTAGTGAGTGCCTACATTTTCGTACTGGTCCCCCGTGGGAATCAAACCCACAACCCTGCCGTTGCAAGTACCATGCTCTACCAACTGAGCCACACGGGACCTTGGTACTAGTAGTAGTAGGAGTGACTGTGTTAGAAGTGGGTCTTACAGTAGTGGCAGTTACTGTTGAGTAGAGCAGCTGGGTAAAGTTCATGATGCCGTTGACCTTAACAAGGGCCCCAGGACCAGTGGAAACTAAATAGCCCCATAACATCAAAGATCCACCACCATATTTTACAGCAGGTATGAGGTTATTTTCTGCTCATGCATTCTCATTTCAATCCCAAACCCACCACTGGTGTGTGTGGCAAAATAGCTCTATTTTCATGTCATCCAACAAATGTAAACACCTGGAGTTTGCTAAACAGCACTAGCACTTGGATTGGAACCTGTGCCTTGGTCAGATGACATGAAAATAGAGCTATTTCGCCACACACACCAGTGGTGGGTTTGGCGTTGAAATGAGAATGTATGAGCAGAAAATAACCCCATACCTAATGTAAAATATGGTGGTGGATCTCTGATGTTATGGGGCTATTTAGCTTCCACTGTTGAGCAGACACGTTTTTAGCAGGGATTGGACTTTGTTTTGCCATTTATAAACATATTTCATGAAATTCTATGTCATTTACATAATATAAGTAAAATGGGGCTATGCCTTAGCTTCCTTTATATTTTGTTATTATTAATATCATACAGTGGACGCCTAAGCCTATAGGCCTATGCATGCAATGCCCTGATGCGTTTAAGCTAAAATCTCTGACAGCTGAACCATGAGCTGGACAATAATTATTTTGGGAAAGTAAAAACCAATAAAACAATAGGCTATAAAGTTTTGTATATGCTACATATTGAAACATAAGGAATATAGTTTTTGTAATTTGTTATAGGCTGTTTTTAAGGGTAGGTAAATGTGGCTCATTTGGCCAATATCCTTTGTTTATTGATGGTGCTGGCTATGTGGGGTGGATGCCCTAATTGGTTACGCACTCAAAGCAAATGAATGAGGGTACATTTCTCAAATGTCTGATAAATGTATATCTTCCCAGTCACTTGTCCAGTGCCAAATTTCCTAACGGAAACCCTGATATATAGTCTATATACAGTTGAAGTCGGAAGTTTACATACACTTAGGTTGGAGTCATTAAAACTCGTTTTTCAACCACTCCACAAATTTCTTGTTAACAAACTATAGTTTTGGCAAGTCGGTTATCTACTTTGTGCATGACACAAGTAATTTTTCCAACAATTGTTTACAGACAGATTATTTCACTTATAATTCACTGTATCACAATTCCAGTGGCTCAGAAGTTTACATACACTAAGTTGACTGTGCCTTTAAACAGCTTGGAAAATTCCAGAAAATGATGTCATGGCTTTAGAAGCTTCTGATAGGCTAATTGTCATCATTTGAGTCAATTGGAGGTGTACCTGTGGATGTATTTCAAGGCCTACCTTCAAACTCAGTGCCTCTTTGCTTGACATCATGGGAAAATCAAAAGAAATCAGCCAAGACCTCAGAAAATAAATTGTAGACCTCCACAAGTCTGGTTCATCCTTAGGAGCAATTTCCAAACGCCTGAAGCTACCACGTTCATCTGTACAAACAATAGTACGCAAGTATAAACACCATGGGACCACGCAGCCGTCATACCACTCAGGTGGAGACGCGTTCTGTCTCCTAGAGATGAAAGTACTTTGGTGCGAATAGTGCAAATCAATCCCAGAACAACAGCAAAGGACCTTGTGAAGATGCTGGAGGAAACAGGTACAAAGGTATCTATATCCACAGTAAAACGAGTCCTATATCGACATAACCTGAAAGGCCGCTCAGCAAGGAAGAAGCCACTGCTCCAAAACCGCCATAAAAAAGCCAGACTACGGTTTGCAACTGCACATGGGGACAACTGCACAAAGATCGTACTTTTTGGAGAAATTTACTCTGGTCTGATGAAACAAAAATATAACTGTTTGGCCATAATGACCATCGTTATGTTTGGAGGAAAAAGTGGAAGGCTTGCAAGCCGAAGAACAGCATCCCAACCGTGAAGCACGGGGGTGGCAGCATCATGCTGTGGGGGTTCTTTGCTGCAGGAGGGACTGGTGCACTTCACAAAATAGATGGCATCATGAGGAAGGAAAATTATGTGGATATATTGAAGCAACATCTCAAGACAAAGTCAAGGTATTGGAGTGGCCATCACAAAGCCCTAACCTAAATCCTATAGAAAATTTGTGGGCAGAACTGAAAAGGCATGTGCGAGCAAGGAGGCCTACAAACCTGACTCAGTTACACCAGCTCTGTCAGGAGGACTGGGCCAAAATTCACCCAACTTATTGTGGGAAGCTTGTGCAAGGCTACCCGAAACATTTCAGCCAAGTTAAACAATTTAAAGGCAATGCTACCAAATACTAATTGAGTGTATGTAAAACTTCTGACCCACTGTGAATGTGATGAAAGTAATAAAAGCTGAAATAAATCATTCTCTCTACTATTATTCTGACATTTCACATTCTTAAAATAAAGTGATCATCCTAACTGACCTAAGACAGGGAATTATTACTAGGATTAAATGTCAGGAATTGTGAAAAACTGAGTTTAAATATTTGGTGTATGTAAACTTCCGACTTCAACTGTACATATAGTATAGGCTACAGTCAACAACAGAACAAACTTTCCAGTGACACCGACTCACCCAATGATGAAGATGAAGCGTAGGCTACTCACCAACGACTCGCTAATATCTCAAGATAAGCTACTTCGAAAAAACAGTGCTGTTCGCTCAGAATCGCTCAAAAGTTGTTGAGAAAAAAATTGTTAGCTTCTACAGACAGATTAGGCTTCTCTTTTCAGCAGTAGGCATTTGCTGTCCAACCGTTAGGCCTACGTTTTTCTCGCAAT
Organism: Coregonus lavaretus; assembly: GCF_964263955.1. Taxonomy (NCBI): domain Eukaryota; kingdom Metazoa; phylum Chordata; class Actinopteri; order Salmoniformes; family Salmonidae; genus Coregonus; species Coregonus lavaretus. Next base: position 7,128,030 of record NC_140027.1, read on the forward strand.
TGTATTTTGAAATTTGTGAAAGGCAAACTGACAGCCACAACCAACCATATAAATATAATCCATAGATGGCAGTTCCCATTCAAGTCAGGATTAGTGTACCCATTAGTTTTAACAGTCAAAGTGCCAGGGTTATAGGTTCCAAAATCCTTCTATGGATTATATCTTTGGCCACAACGTAACAAGCTGTGCTATATTTGGCGCGTGTGCTGCCCAAGTTGCGGCCATCCCGACTGTAATTGCGTGTGATAAAACTTAATCCACAGCTATTTTTTAGAAGCGATTGATCCTCTGTAGCTAAATTATGCTCTCTTGTCTGTTCAGACAGGAGGAATATAATTTTTGGGAAAATACATTTCTCTGGACTTGAAACCCATTGAAAACCTGTGGTTTGAATGAAAGAGGCCATACCATAAGCTCAGACAAAGGATATCAAGGATCTGGAAGGATTCTGTATGGAGGAATGGTCTAAGATCCCTCCCAATGTGTTCTCCAACTCATAAAACATTTTAGAAAAAGGCTCAGTGCCATTGTCCTCTCAAGGTGAGGTAATGAAAGGTATTGAAAACAGGGGTGTCAATCATTTTGACCCCTAGCTTTTTGAGAGAAAAAAAAGACTTGTTAAAAACGAAATCTCTTTCTCTGAGCAATTGTATTAGTATAAAATAATATAATTTCCCTTTTCTTTTGCGTACAATATAGCTCAGTATTTGAATTATTTATTTTATACAGCCATTTTTTCTCATCTTTAACAAGAGTGTCAATAATTTCAGACCCCACTGTAAGTACAAGATTTAAAGTGTGACTGCTGGAGTAAGTCACATTAATTATTCACATTCATGAATATTCATGTGAATTTTTAAAATTACTTTATACTATGTAGGTACATGCAGTTACATTTTAGATGTAAACATGGTGAGGACTACACATAATATTTGCCTGTTACTGGATATGTACTGTATATATATACAGTGAGGGAAAAAAGTATTTGATCCCCTGCTGATTTTGTACGTTTGCCCACTGACAAAGAAATGATCAGTCTATAATTTTAATGGTAGGTTTATTTGAACAGTGAGAGACAGAGTAACAACAAAAAAATCCAGAAAAACGCATGTCAAAAATGTTATAAATTGATTTGCATTTTAATGAGGGAAATAAGTATTTGACCCCCTCTCAATCAGAAAGATTTCTGGCTCCCAGGTGTCTTTTATACAGGTAACGAGCTGAGATTAGGAGCACATTCTTAAAGGGAGTGCTCCTAATCTCAACTCATTACCTGTATAAAAGACACCTGTCCACAGAAGCCATCAATCAATCAGATTCCAAACTCTCCACCATGACCAAGACCAAAGAGCTCTCCAAGGATGTCAGGGACAAGATTGTAGACTTACACAAGGCTGGAATGGGCTACAAGACCATCGTCAAGCAGCTTGGTGAGAAGATGACAACAGTTGGTGTGATTATTCGCAAATGGAAGAAACACAAAATAACTGTCAATCTCCCTCGGCCTGGGGCGCCATGCAAGATCTCACCTCGTGGAGTTGCAATGATCATGAGAACGGTGAGGAATCAGCCCAGAACTACACGGGAGGTTCTTGTCAATGATCTCAAGGCAGCTGGGACCATAGTCACCAAGAAAACAATGGGTAACACACTACGCCGTGAAGGACTGAAATCCTGCAGTGCCCCCAAGGTCCCCCTGCTCAAGAAAGCACATATACAGGCCCGTCTGAAGTTTGCCAAAGAACATCTGAATGATTCAGACGAGAATTGGGTGAAAGTGTTGTGGTCAGATGAGACCAAAATCGAGCTCTTTGGCATCAACTCAACTCGCCGTGTTTGGAGGAGGAGGAATGCTGCCTATGACCCCAAGAACACCATCCCCACCATCAAACATGGAGGTGGAAACATTATGCTTTGGGGGTGTTTTTCTGCTAAGGGGACAGGACAACTTCACCACATCAAAAGGACGATGGACGGGGCCATATACCGTCAAATCTTGGGTGAGAACCTCCCTCCCTCAGCCAGGGCATTGAACATGGGTCGTGGATGGGTATTCCAGCATGACAATGACCCAAAACACACGGCCAAGGCAAGAAAGGAGTGGCTCAAGAAGAAGCACATTAAGGTCCTGGAGTGGCCTAGCCAGTCTCCAGACCTTAATCCCATAGAAAATCTGTGGAGGGAGCTGAAGGTTCGAGTTGCCAAACGTCAGGCTCAAAACCTTAATGACTTGGAGAAGATCTGCAAAAAGGAGTGGGACAAAATCCCTCCTGAGATGTGTGCAAACCTGGTGGCCAACTACAAGAAACATCTGACCTCTGTGATTGCCAACAAGGGTTTTGCCACCAAGTACTAAGTCATGTTTTGCAGAGGGGTCAAATACTTATTTCCCTCATTAAAATGCAAATACATTTATAACATTTTGACATGCGTTTTTCTGGATTTTTTAGTTTTTATTCTGTCTCTCACTGTTCAAATAAACCTACCATTAAAATTATAGACTGATCATGTCTTTGTCAGTGGGCAAACATACAAAATCAGAAGGGGATCAAATACTTTTTTCCCTCACTGTATATATATATACAGTGGTATATATATATACAGTGGGGAGAACAAGTATTTGACACACTGCCGATTTTGCAGGTTTTCCTACTTACAAAGCATGTAGAGGTCTGTAATTTTTATCATAGGTACACTTCAACTGTGAGAGACGGAATCTAAAACAAAAATCCAGAAAATCACATTGTATGATTTTTAAGTAATTAATTTTCATTTTATTGCATGACATAAGTATTTGATCACCTACCAACCAGTAAGAATTCCGGCTCTCACAGACCTGTTAGTTTTTCTTTAAGAAGCCCTCCTGTTCTCCAATCATACAATGTGACTTTCTGGATTTTTGTTTTAGATTCCGTCTCTCACAGTTGAAGTGTACCTATGATAAAAATTACAGACCTCTACATGCTTTGTAAGTAGGAAAACCTGCAAAATCGGCAGTGTATCAAATACTTGTTCTCCCCACTGTATATATATATACACTACCGTTCAAAAGTTTGGGGTCACTTAGAAATGTCCTTGTTTTCGAAAGAAAAGCAATTTTTTTGTCCATTAAAATGATCAGAAATACAGTGTAGACATTGTCAATTGTAGCTGCAAATGGCTGATTTTTTAAAGTAATTTAGCATACACTCTTATCCAGACCGACTTACAGGAGCAATTAGGGTTAAGTGCCTTGCTCAAGGGCACATCGACAGATTTTTCACCTAGTCGGCTCAGGTATTAGAACCAGCGACCTTTCGGTTACTGGTACAACGCTCTTAACCACTAAGCTAACTGCCTCCCCCAAGTGACCCAAAACTTTTGAAAGGTAGTGTATATATAATATAATTTGAGGTAAAATGACATGGAAGATCCCTTGTGTTGACAAGCATCTTATATTACAACCATTTTAGGGTCTTTGAAAGACAGGCACATTGAGAATGGAAGTGAGCTTTATGCCATATTTACACCCAAGGAGAACTTGAAACAAGCTCCCCAAATGCCACAACGAGAGATGACTGACATCTCAGGAGAGGAGAATGTTCGATGCCACATTATGCTCAAGGTGAATTCATCACATTATTGAAAAATACAAAGCTCAAAGTGGCAGGACTCATTTTATGTAGTTATTTATAGCTGTTTAGCTGTATTTAAAACTGTGATTATAACTCCTTACTTTTCTAAACCTGTATGTATTATGAAAGGGTGTAATACCAGAGGGGTATACTACGGCGCTGGCTAGATCTATTCAGGATGTTCTAAAGCTAGCTAGCTTCAGTTAGCTTCGCATTCCAATTTATGCTTCATGGATATCACAAAGGTGGATATTGATCTAACACCTGCTGCTAACTCAAGCCAGGCTTGTAACTGCATGTGCATGTTGCATGTGCATTGCTTGCTGTTTGGGGTTTTAGGCTGGGTTTCTGTATAGCACTTTGTGACATCTGCTGATGTAAAAAGGGCTTTATAAATACATTTGATTGATTGATTGATGTGGATAGCCCAGCGAGTCGAACGCCCATAATTTCATACAATGCTCAAACAGAAACCCATTGTCGAGCCAGTGCCACCTTTTTTGTTGTTGTTGGTCGAAATCAAAATGAAAGAAAGGCTGTCCTGCAAATTCAGGTTATAGTGGTAAGTAGGCTATTAGAAGTACCGTCTTGCTTTTATTATGGGTATTGTTAGTGCCGTCTTTGGTATGCTTATCCATGAACGAGCAGGCTGTTTTCCACGACAATAAAATAATTGTATTAATACAGTCATACCAAAGTTTTACTTACTGTTTTTAACACAAAATAACATTAGTAAAATATTTAATCAGTCGTCTTCATCAAGTATTGTCTGTATGAAGGGAATTATATTATGGAATCTTTGCGAAAGGGAGGGAATCTGATTTGATTGGTCCTCAACTCAAGTCTCACACTTTATAAAGGATAAAGTGGAGTTAGCTTGCCACGGAGCAGGTTAGAGCTGAAAGATTTGTTGCCATAGAAATGTACCTAGCTAAAAGGTGAGCCTGCTTTGTGTCAATGGTTATCCAGAGTTGAAGAGTTCACCAAAGTTAGCTCGCTAACTCCTCTATCCCGCTACGTGGTATAACCCTCTGGTAGCAACTAAGGTGTCTCTGTAAATAATGTTTGTCAATTATTGAATATACTGTACTTTTCATCAACAGGGAGACTATGAGGTCAAGGTGGACTTAGCAAGTGACACAATTAGAGTCTTGAGACGAAAGCTCTCTAATGAAAGTGGAATCCCAGAACATGTCCTCCTTTATAAGTAATGTTGTGCATATATAATTATGATTTAATCATTTATGAATGCATTTAATAACAGAAAAAAATAGGTCAATTAATAAACCACACATCTTATAATTTGACCATCTATAGTTTCAATACAACCTTTTTCTAATATTGACCTTTTTGCAGAGGTGAACACGGTGAAACTTTGCAAGATTGTGGAATCAATGAGGAGACAACTGTTCACTTTTCTTTGTCCTCCTTCCCCGATGAAAAGCCAGACAACATGGAATTCTACTTCAATGATGTTGTACCCTCAGTGCAACAAACCCAGAAAGGACTCAGTGCTTTCTTTTCTTCACTATATACCATTGTGAGATATTCAGATATTTACATTGTATTGTTACAGTCATTTTGACCCTGACGTGGTAATCATTTATTAACACTTCAGATGTTTGTATTACCATGTTCAGGTAAAGAGTGCTACAGTGTTCCTTTGCTTGTGTTATTGGATTTTCAATGTACAGTACCTTCAATGTACAGCCCCATCCAGCCAACCCATCATGCATTAAATGATCTTCCCAAATATCCTTACAGAGTGTTAAACATTCTGGAGAGGGATTCAAGAAAGTGAATGCATACATTCGAAAGCTCAGTGGATGTAATCCCCTGGCGCAAAGTTTGTATCAGCTGTTGGGCAGAAATGAAAGTGGAAGTAGGACCCAGAAGGTGATGCATATTTTGTCACACAAATGTACTGTACACATACGATATCATGTAAGTCCACAAATAGATTCATAACATGTATTTGTTTTAGATTGCCATTGTTGAAGGATTGTACACTCTCTTCAGAGAGCTGTTGCCAAGCCGCAATAAAAAAAGAGGTGACAAGATCATTGAAGACCCTGATGTTTTTGAGAATGCACCAGTTTGCTGGGCCTACCTGATATCTAAAGCAGAGGTATACCCATTGTTTTTTGAGATACCATTGATAACACATTATGGATCTTATTGTATTACACGTTATAACATGTTTTTAATGGGGAACTGAGATACTGTACCTCTATTTGTTTGGCATTTAACATATAATTCAGAACAGGTACATGACTTCACAGGTCAGAATTAAACATTACTCAAACAAATTACCCTAATATGTATCTGTTTTCTATCTCCCTGTCTACCCTAGAAAGAGAGTTCACAACATGAAGTCTTTGCACCGATAAATTTGACCTCTCAACCAGGAGTGCGCTTTTGCGACCCAGTTCAAGTACCTGGATTACCAGATGTCTTTGAAAGAGAGTATGTCCTACAGAAAATTAAAGGTAAAACATCAGCAGTTGTGGGTATTTGTAATATGCACAGCACTGTGGGCACAATATATTTTCTGTAACATCTACATGTGGCACAATGGCCAATAGTACTGGCCTGAAATCCAGAACCTGTTTTGTGCTTACATGCCACAACCAGTACTCTGTGTGATGCCAAACATGTTCGGCATAACAAGGAGTGGCAAGGAGTGAAAGGATAGCTAAACAGACTGGTACTCAGGCTACAATAGTACCCTACTAATGGGAAACTGCTCTGCACTACTTGATTCTACAGTACATCAAAAGTGTATGTCAAATGCCATCATATCATATACCAAATTCCATAATGCAAGATCAATTGGCTCTAGAGTTTAAGCATTGGTTTTGAATCAATTGCTGTGACATGATTGGCTCACTGCAGCCATAATGTTAAACGTAGGAACGGGTTTGCTAAAACTTTGGCACGTTCCTTCAGAGTTAAGAATTACAGGGCTTTCTATAGAGTGTGTATTTTAATTCTTAGTCAAACCCAGAACTAATAGTCATCCACCTATGTTAATGATTGTTGAGATGTGTTAGTGTCTGCACTGGAAGAGCAGGTAATAATATCTTGTTTTTTGTAAACAGAAAAAAGTATCACTTTTGATATGTGAATTCAACTTTGACGTATACAGTAGTTTCATGATCAAATGTTGTAATTGCATGATGTGTTTTACCATTGCTAAGATGGAGAAAGAATCCCAAACTGCTCTGCTGAGATCTTGAGAGAAACTTCAATGTGGAGAGCTACCGATGTTGAAAAGATTTTACTCAGTCTGCCTCTATCCATCAAAACATTCCCTGTTTGGCTTTCATATGGACTTGTGACTGGTCAAAAGTATGATTTGTTCATTGTATCATTGAATACTGTATCTGCATTGATAGTGTAATTGGTAATTCATGTTTTATTGTTTAATCAAATTAAAGCTTTCAGATCAAACTAGATGAGACATTTGCCAAGATGACTGAAGAATTGAAAGCATACCCTCACCTGACAGTCACTCCACCACTGCAGTTGAAGAGTGTAGGAGTGGATGGGCCACGTCTCGTTCTTTTGAAAGAAGGTAGGCTACTTGGCCTTGTGCCTACTAGTTAAAGTCTTGGTACGATGTATCATTCATGTTTGAGATTATTATGTTCATGGAAAGTCCTATAACGTGGTGTTCGCTCATTGTTGCTTAGGCCTATACAAATGAATGTGCACAATTCATTCACATTGCAGCAGAATCATCGATGTCTTTGGTTCATCAGACAGCAAAATATGATACACTGCATTTACAGCTAGCACTTTCACATTCTGCATGAGTCAGTTTATGACATGCTTGTTATTGAAGCGTGTATTTTATTTATTTAATGGGAATATCAACTTTTTGTAGCATTTTAGTTTACAGTGCTGAAATAAGGGAAAGGAAAGGGGGATACCTAGTCAGTTGCACAGCTGAATGCATTCAATTGAAATGTGTCTTCTGCTTTTAACCAAACCCCTCTGAATCAGAGAGGTGCGGGAGGCTGCCTTAATCGACGTCCACGTCATCTGCGCCCAGGGAGTAGGCTCGTAATTTACATAATAATTAGTTAAGTATAGTCAATAACAACACGGTAAGGACTGGATAACTATGACCCAAAAGGTACATTGTGAGGTTGGCCCAAATACATTGTAAGTATGATGTAGTTCCTCAAACGATTCTGTTCAATACAAAAGTTCCAAGTGCATTCTTAATAAGTACGGTGCTGCTGAGAAGAGGTGAAATGGCCATAAATATTTATTACATAACTTGCACTTATTAGCCTCTATTATTTATAGTTTTTAAGTAACCAATCATTATTTCTACATAACAACCAGGAAAATTCATCACACTTTATATCTGTACTTAGCAGCTAAATACTAACTATGAATGGGTTATTACCACATTGTTACCTTGTTGTTGCCATCTTATTTCCCTGTTGTTTCCTCTTACTTCCCAGTCATTGCCCTATTATTTCAGCACTGTAAACTCAAGTGCTAACAAACTTTTTTGTGGGAATCATTGCGTTTGGTGTTTTGCTATTTTAAATGCTGGCCTATTGTTGTCCTTTGAGTGGTTAGCAGGATAAGTAATTGTTAGTGGTTTTACAGATAACCTGGGTGTTTACATTGAAAAATACAAAGCATCTCCTCAGGATTTCATTGTTTTTGATTGCTTAACTGGCAAACACAAAACTTTGAATGTGGACGAATTGGCACATGAGTAAGTACTTATAATATGAAAACTAGTCAAACATTCTGTTTGAAACTATATGAAGCTTCATAATTACTGGTGGACAGTTTATGAACATGGATCATATTGATAATGAGTTTAATTAATGGACGAAACTATAATCTCCATCATACCCCTTCATTACTTATTGTATGTTTTAAATTACTCTGTAGAATGAGAGACACCAGAAGTGACCAGACCTTCATGACCACCAGGACTCCTAAAGAGGCAATATTGGTAATTTATGATAGATTATATTTGAATATACAGTACATTTGGTAAGTATTCAGACCCCCCCCCCCCCCTTCCACATTTTGTTATGTTACAGTCATTGTAAAATGGATTAAATCCACATTTTCCCTCATAATGACAAAGTGAAAACAGGTTTTTTTTAAATTTTAGCAAATTTATTAAACATAAAAAACTGTAATATTCAGATCCTTTGCTATGATACTCAGAATTGAGCTCAGGTGCATCCTGTTTCCATTGATCATCCTTGAGATACAACTTGATTGGAGTCCACCTGTGGTAAATTCAATTGATTGGACATGATTTGGAAAGGAACACACCTGTCTATATAAGGTCCCACAGTTGGCAGTGCGTGTCAGAGCAAAAACCAAGCCATGAAGTTGAAGGAATTGTCCGTAGAGCTCCGAGACAGGATTGAGTTGAGGCACAGATCTGGGGAAGGGTACCCAAAAATGTCTGCAGCATTGAAGGTCCCCAAGAACACAGTGGCCTCTATCATTCTTAAATGGAAGAAGTTTGGAACCACCAAGACTCTTCCTAGAGCTGGCCGCCCGGCCAAACTGAGCAATCGGGGGAAAAGAGCCTTGGTCAGGGAGGTGACCAAGAACCCGATGGTCACTCTAACAGAGCTCCAGTGTTCCTCTGTGGAGATGGGATAACCTTCCAGAAGGACAAGCATCTCTGCAGCACTCCACCAATCAGGCCTTTATGGTAGAGTGGCCAGACGGAAGCCACTCCTCAGTAAAAGGCACATGACAGCCCGCTTGGAGTTTGCCAAAAGGTACCTAAAGGACTCTCAGACCATGAGAAACAAGATTCTCTTGTCTGATGAAAACAAGCATCATGCTGTGGGGATGTTTTTCTGTGGCAGGTACTGGGAGACTAGTCAGGATCGAGGGAAAGATGAACAGAGCAAAGTACAGAGAGATCCTTGATGAAAACCTGCTCCAGAGCACTCAGGACCTCAAACTGGAGCGAAGGTTCACCTTCCAACAGGTCAACGACCCTAAGCACACAGCCAAGACAATGCAGGAGTAGCTTCAGGACAAGTCTCTGAATGTCCTTGAGTGGCCCAGCCAGAGCCCAGACTTGAACCCGATCGAACATCTCCGGAGAGACCTGAAAATAGCTGTGCAGCGACGCTCCCCATCCAACCTGACAGAGCTTGAGAGGATCTGCAGAGAAGAATGGGATAAACTCCCCAAATACAGGTGTGCCAAGCTTGTAGCGTCATACCTAAGAAGACTCGAGGCTGTAATCGCTGCCAAAGGTGCTTCAACAAAGTACTGAGTAAAGGGTCTGAATACTTATGTAAATGTCATATTTCTGTTTTTAATTTTAAAATTTCTAAAAACCTGTTTTGGATTTGTCATTATGGGGTATTGTGTTTAGATTGATGAGGAAAAAAAACTATTTAATCAATTTTAGAACAAGGCTGTAACGTAACAAAATGTGGAAAAAGTCAAGGGATCGGAATACTTTCCGAATGCACTGTATCTATTTATATTTCTGAATCTAAGTTCAGTTTTGACACTGCAAGTATGAGCCACTGCTATGGCTGAAATGATGAGATGTTGGCAAAGACCAAGGAGCAGCCCAAGGTATTCACCTTAGAATGATAAGTATGTTGGTGTAACAACATTATAACAGTTACGTTAGCTCCTCCTTTAATGTTTTCTCCATCCAACTATCTTTAGGTACTAGTGGATTCAAGCTCCTCCATGAAGAAGACATGCTATGATTCAGATGACAAAATGACACGGTTGGATGCAGTCAAACAGCTGTTTGATAACTTCACAACTAGAAGCATGGCATACGATTTTCATCATGTCATTGGCTTGGTGAAGTTTGACTCATCAGCTAAAACTCTCCACACATTTACAGAGACTCTGGAGACCTTTAAAGTAAACATATTTTTCTCATAAAGTCTATCTTCTGAATGCAAAATAGTAAAGCAGTGCCATAAAATACAGACCTTGGTGTGCTGAGATCATATACTCGTACTCCTTCATGGTATCATTCTTTACCCTTTTTCTTCAAGTGAGGTAAAATCTAATCTGGTATGTTATATCAGCTAACGTGACATCATATTACATGTAAAACAAAGAACATTGGTTATCCCCATTAGATGTTTGGGAGTAAACAGAGTGTGCGTCTTTCTTTTATTTATTTTTTACATCTAATTATATGTGAACAATTTTGGCACTTACAGGACCACATACACAATCTTAAGGCAAATGTAGGCACTGTGCTGTATGATGCCTTGAATCATGGCATTTCTGAACTGGAAAAAGTTGGAAAGCAATTTCCAGACTGCAGACTTCGCATCATATGTCTCACAGATGGGAATGATTTTGGGTAAAACATTGTTATTTATCTTGAGACTTTTTCAGTGTGCAAAACAGTGATTACAATCTGTTTGTGCATGGGATATCTATATTTTATATGTTTTGTTGTTTTACATGCAATGCAATAACATAAAGGATAGTGTTCCATTTGGGATTGTATTTATTAATCATTGTATTCATAGGTCAAAGACAAAACCACATGATGTCACAACCAAATTGATGCGCTCTAACATTATTGTTGATGCCATCATTGTCGGAAACGGTAATAACCGCGTGCTCCATGGAATCAGCAATGCAACAGGTATGATGTCTAAGGTGATGCATACACTGTTGTTCAGAGGAGCTAGCCAACAACACAGCTAACACAATCACTTCAAAGTGAAGCTGGAAAGACTGCAAACTAGCTGCACTAAGTTTTTTATGACCTTTTTTCAATTGACATTTCTTTGTATATATCCATAAAAATTATGCTGAGAGGAGCCTCCCGAGTGGCACATCGGTCTAAGGCACTGCATCGCAGTGCTTGAGGTGTCACTACAGACCCGGGTTCGATCCTAGGCTGTGTCACAACCGGCCGTGGCCGGGAGTCCCATAGGGTGGAGCACAATTGGCCCAGCGTCATCTGGGTTAGGGGATGGTTAGGCTGGGGGGGCTTTACTTGGCTCATCGCACTCTAGCGACTCCTTGTGGTGGGCCGGGCACCTGCAGGCTGACTTCGGTCATCAGTTTAACAGTGTTTCCTCTACAGTGTTTAACAGTGTTTCCTTCTGGGTTAAGTGGGCGGGTGCTAAGGAACGCGGTTTGGCGGGTCATGTTTCGGAGGACGCATGACTCGACCTTCGCCTCTCCTGAGCCTGTTGGGGAGTTGCAGCGATGAGACAAGATCGTAATTGAAATTGGGAGAAAAAGGGGCTAAAAAAATTAAATCTAACAAATCTGCTGAGTCTGTCTGATCCCGACTCCCGACACGTTCATTACTATGGGCCAGCAGGAGATCAAATTTCAATGTTGCAAATGTCGGAGAGACAAACAGCAAGGTTTATACAAATCTCCGCTGTTGAAAACTTAATGTTAGTCTAAAAGAAATGTGAAATAATGGCTAGATGCTTTTTATAGTGGGGATCAAGTTTATAAATAGCTTGGATGGGCAGATGAGACAGTGGATTGCGGAGTCAGATGGAACAGAGTAAATAGGCATTTTAACGTCATAGATTTAGCCGGTGGTAACTTGTGGAATAGACACTGGCTGGAATGCTGTTTTAACCAATCAGCATTCAGGATTAGACCCACTCGTTGTATAATCACTATTTGATTATGTTGGTAACCCATTGTATAAAAGTGATAATGCCCTCGAAGCCGGTGTTTGTTCGTCTCGGGACGAACAACACCCGTGCCAATATATCCTCCAAACACCAGCTTCCCTGGCATTATCACTTAATTATAAAGAGTTTAGAATTACTTTGTTTTTAAACTATGACTTAGTTTATAGTCAGCTTCTAAATCACTTGTTAAAGATTCTGGTCTAAATGATGTGATCGTCATTATGATGCATCCTTTTACAACCAGTGTTAATCTTTTTGAAAGCTTAAATTTCATTTGGATCAATTCAGAGGACACACCAGACTAGACTAGAGTCTATTGAAATTTGTTGTAGCCATCTGGTGTGTTTTTGGGGCTCAACATTTTTTCCTTCATAATTGCATCAAGTAATAGCATTGAGGCAACTAATTCTCCTTGGTCCATGTCTTGTAGGAGGGTGCTGTTTCAAACCAGCGACAGGTACAGCTGGTCTGAAGCTCTTTGAAATGGAAACAGTTCTATCTTTGGAGATGAGGAAGCCTAAGGAAAAATTGGACCCATCCTCCATTATGAGCAAGGTAGGACCTACAAAGTCAAATCTATTCAAACAGTATACTAATGTTTGTTTCCATGTATTTTATAGGAAATAAGTTATAGGGACACTTCACCACTTCTTTACCCCAGCATCATACCAGTGTCTACATATGTGAAAATGCCGTGTTTATACGTTCTGTATAGATAAGAAGAAAAGGTCTTAATAAAATTACTCCAGAGGATTTTTAAAAACTAAACAGTGATTTTCAAAGACTACAAGTTTATCGGTGGCACAGCGAGCATGCAAACACCCTGCCTTTGGCTGGAAACGTATTGTCATTTTTGAAATCACAGTTATCTTTTTGACTACAGAACGTAGAAATGTGCCATACAATGGTATGGTGCAGGACATAATGATATATAAGGTTAAAAATAAATGGTGAAGTGTCCATTTATAAGTGAAATTATGAACACTGATATTAAACGGATTGTAACAAATAATGTTAATTTGTTATTCTTTCTTTACAGAGTGTTTTAACTACTCTCTTTGCCAAAAATGGCTATGATGAGCAGCCAGAGGTCTCTCAACCAAGTGAATTAAACAATAAAGTAACTGTGACAGAGATGTAAGTGATGTTCCATTACCAAAATGTCACATTGCATTCTGGGGTGATTTCTGCATGTATCAGTACCTGTTCAAGCCCATTGTTTTTTGGCCCAGTCCCAAAGTATGGATTGTGGTCTCTCAATCACAAAAGGTCACAAAGCAAGTAATGTATATCACTTTGCAATTTAGGTAAACTACTGTAACTTTAACAAAATAAACATCTCCCAAAATAGTTCATTGAAAAAGAACATCAAGGAATCCAAGAGCAGTCGCTTTTTGGAGAAGGACAAACGCGTTCTGGAAGAGCTGAAGAGCCTGCATTGTGACCCACATCCATTCTGCACAGTTTTGCCATTAGAGTCAGACTTCAGTAAGTAAGCAGTATTGGGGTATTGTTTTTAGTGTTATTGATTTGATAACACTTGCTATGAATACACTTTTGCTTTATAATTACATTCTTAATGCTTTATATGCTTAGCATAATGCCTTATAATTCATGGCACAGCTGTTTATAGACATAACTGCCTATACATCTATAACTGAATGAATAAAGCATTATGAGCAGGTATAATAATTCCTTATGAAACAAAGTGGTTCAGTGGCACAATAAATAAAGTGTTATAAGTACGCCTATAATGCATAATGATGGGAATTCCTAGGAAGTGTTTCTAAGTAGTCACAACCCCAAGATATGGGTATGCTTACTTCACTCTAAAGTGGTAGGAACCCTGTTAGCATGCTCTCACAAACAATAATATTGTCGTTATATTGTCTCAAACATTTAATCCCTGTATCTCATTACATACCTTTTCAGCATTTTGGAAGATTCTCATGCAAGGCCCCCCTGATACACCTTATGAGAATGGAGCCTTTGAGCTGTACTGTCAGTTTGGTGCTGAGTACCCTGTCAAACCTCCACTTGTGCGCTTTGTCACACCTGTATCCTTTTACACAATTAATACATGAAGACAGTGTATTTTGTATACTGTGACTGCTTACTGCTGTTACAATGTATTTATTCTCATTACCCAGGACTTCTAGATTTTCAAAGGCGATGGTATTTACCTGGATGTAAAAGTAATTGTTTTGCTTCCACAACATCATAATTATCCCAACTCATGAGAAACAATAACATTGTCTAAATCGCAGCCGGGAAACATTTACACATTCTGATTTGCAAAACAACCTATATTTACATGCAAGTGCAAGAGGTTAAATTGAGGCAGGCTAGGGAGTGGTTAGGGTTAGGGTAAGGGATAAATTGAAGCATGCTAGCAAGTGATTAAGGGTTAGGGTAAGGTTCGGAAAATGAAAAATAACTCATAACAAAAACACGCCTGGATTTGAAATGCCGCCACTCTCTGAAGATCAGACTAAAATGGACCACAAATATATCTCTATTGTTATGTTTCCTGTTTGTTAAATGCTTTCATATTAACTGTTATGAAATTATCCTTAATAATGTGGACAAAGGTGTACCACTGCAACGTAAACAGTGTGGGCCGTATCTGCCACAACATATTTGACCGCAACTACTCGGCTCACATAACCATGAGAGAGATCTTGGATGCTGTGTATGGACTGCTCATTGTCCCTGAACCTGAAGATCCACTGGACAGGTTGACTTGAACAATTATTTGACACTATACAACAGTCATTCTAATTATTTTTATGTAATTTAAAATCCATCTTAGTTTCCAAATGGTATATTCTTAAGATTATATTGAATATGTTGAATTCATGTCTACATTAATATTATCTAAATTAAAATGTTTTGTAAAAGTATTTTGGCAGAGGAATTCCTGACCAGCAGAGAAAAATATGAACAAGAGGCCAGGAAAAACACGGAGGAAACTGCAGGCAAATCAATGGATGAAATGGAACAGGTGAATGCACATACAGTGGAGGAAAAAAGTATTTAGTCAGCCACCAATTGTGCATGTTCTCCCACTTAAAAAGATGAGAGAGGCCTGTAATTTCCATCATAGGTACACGTCAACTATGACAGACAAAATGAGAAAAAAAATCCAGAAAATCACATTGTAGGATTTTTAATGAATTTATTTGCAAATTATGGTGGAAAATAAGTATTTGGTCAATAACAAAAGTTTCTCAATACTTTGTTATATACCCTTTGTTGGCAATGACACAGGTCAAACGTTTTCTGTAAGTCTTCACAAGGTTTTCACACACTGTTGCTGGTATTTTGGCCCATTCCTCCATGCAGATCTCCTCTAGAGCAGTGATGTTTTGGTGCTGTCGCTGGGCAACACGGACTTTCAACTCCCTCCAAAGATTTTCTATGGGGTTGAGATCTGGAGACTGGCTAGGCCACTCCAGGACCTTGAAATGCTTCTTACGAAGCCACTCCTTCGTTGCCCGGGCAGTGTGTTTGGGATCATTGTCATGCTGAAAGACCCAGCCACGTTTAATCTTCAATGCCCTTGCTGATGGAAGGAGGTTTTCACTCAAAATCTCACGATACATGGCCCCATTCATTCTTTCCTTTACACGGATCAGTTGTCCTGGTCCCTTTGCAGAAAAACAGCCCCAAAGCATGATGTTTCCACCCCCATGCTTCACAGTAGGTATGGTGTTCTTTGGATGCAACTCAGCATTCTTTGTCCTCCAAACACGACGAGTTGAGTTTTTACCAAAAAGTTATATTTTGGTTTCATCTGACCATATGACATTCTCCCAATCCTCTTCTGGATCATCCAAATGCACTCTAGCAATCTTCAGACGGGCCTGGACATGTACTGGCTTAAGCAGGGGGACACGTCTGGCACTGCAGGATTTGAGTCCCTGGCGGCGTAGTGTGTTACTGATGGTAGGCTTTGTTACTTTGGTCCCAGCTCTCTGCAGGTCATTCACTAGGTCCCCCCGTGTGGTTCTGGGATTTTTGCTCACCATTCTTGTGATCATTTTGACCCCACGGGGTGAGATCTTGCGTGGAGCCCCAGATCGAGGGAGATTATCAGTGGTCTTGTATGTCTTCCATTTCCTAATAATTGCTCCCACAGTTGATTTCTTCAAACCAAGCTGCTTACCTATTGCAGTTTCAGTCTTCCCAGCCTGGTGCAGGTCTACAATTTTGTTTCTGGTGTCCTTTGACAGCTCTTTGGTCTTGGCCATAGTGGAGTTTGGAGTGTGACTGTTTGAGGTTGTGGACAGGTGTCTTTTATACTGATAACAAGTTCAAACAGGTGCCATTAATACAGGTAACGAGTGGAGGACAGAGGAGCCTCTTAAAGAAGAAGTTACAGGTCTGTGAGAGCCAGAAATCTTGCTTGTTTATAGGTGACCAAATACTTATTTTCCACCATAATTTGCAAATAAATTCATTAAAAATCCTACAATGTGATTTTATGGAGAAAAAAAATCTCAATTTGTCTGTCATAGTTGACGTGTACCTATGATGAAAATTACAGGCCTCTCTCATCTTTTTAAGTGGGAGAACATGCACAATTGGTGGCTGACTAAATACTTTTTTTCCCCACTGTAGTTCAGTGATTTTACATATTTAGATATGTTTCCTTACCTTAAAAGCAGTCTAGGGACAAAGAGTGTGTGATGAGGTGATGTCGAAGGAGTCAGGCGCAGGAGGGTAATTCACAGAATAACAGGCAACCACAGAGTTACGCAGTAACGCGTCTAAACAATCCAGTGCGCAAATCAGGCGCACTGGAACCAACAAGGCACACGGGGAAATATCCCGGCGATACAAAATACAAGGAGCTGCACCGAGCTTCACTATCCTCCACAATAAACAATCACACACAAAGACAAGGGGGCAGAGGGAACACTTATACAGGTACTGATGAGGGGATATGAACCAGGTGTGTGTAATAAACAAGACAAAACAAATGGAATGATGAGATGAGGAGCGGTAGTGGCTAGAAGGCCGGTGATGACGAACGCCGAAGCCTGCCTGAACAAGGAGAGGAGGCAGCTTCGGAGGAAGTCGTGACAGTACCCCCCCCCCCCCCCCCTTGAAGCGCAGCTCCAGCAGCGCGCCGACCCTGGCCTCGGGGACGGCCAGGAGGACGCGGAGCAGGGCGAGCCGGATGGCGACGGTGGAAATCCCGCAACAGGGAAGAATCGAGGATATCCCTCACCGGGACCCAGCACCGCTCCTCCGGACCGTACCCTCCCACTCCACGAGGTACTAAAGGCCCACCACCTGACGCCTCGAATCCAAGATGGAACAGACGGAGTACGCGGGGCCCCCTCGATGTCCAGAGGGGGCGGAGGGACCTCCCGCACCTTAGACTCCTGGAGCGGAACAGCCACCACCGGCCTGAGGAGAGACACATGGAACGAGGGGTTAATACGATAATCTGGTGGGAGTAATAACCTATAGGTAACCTCGTTTATTCTCCTCAGGACTTTGAACGGCCCCACAAACCACGGGCTCAGTTTCCGGCAGGGCAGGCGGAGGGGCAGATTCCGGGTTGAGAGCCAGACCCGATCACCCGGTACCAAGACCGGGGCCTTACTGCTGTGGCGGTCAGCGTTGGCCTTCTGACTACGCACGGCGCGCTGGAGGTGGACGTGAGTAGCGTTCCAAGTCTCCTCCGCGCGCCGAAACCAGTCATCCACTGCAGGAGCTTCGGTCTGGCTCTGTTGCCATGGTGCCAGAACCGGCTGATAACCTAATACACATTGAAAGGGCGATAGGTTAGTAGAGGAGTGGCGGAGAGAGTTCTGGGAATATTCTGCCCATGGCAAGAACACCGACCACTCCCCCGGCCGGTCCTGGCAGTAGGACCACAGGAACCTACCCACATCCTGATTCACCCGTTCCACCTGCCCATTACTCTCGGGGTGAAGCCCAGAGGTCAGGCTGACCGAGACCCCCAGACGTTCCATGAACGCCTTCCAGACCCTGGATGTAAACTGGGGACCCCGGTCAGACACTATGTCCTCTGGCACCCCGTAGTGCCGGAAGACGTGAGTAAACAGGGCCTCCGCAGTCTGCAGGGCCGTGGGGAGACCGGGCAGAGAAAGGAGGTGGCAGGCTTTTGAAAAGTGGTCCACAATGACCAGGATGGTGGTGTTACCTTGAGAGAGGGGAAGCTCAGTGAGAAAATCAATATACAGGTGGGACCATGGCCGTTGTGGAACTGGTAAGGGCTGTAACTTACCCGCTGGGAGGTGCCTAGGTGCCTTACTCTGGGCGCACACTGAGCAGGAGGAGACATACACCCTCACATCCTTAGCCAAGGTAGGCCACCAGTACTTTCCGGTCAGGCAGTGCACTGTACGACTGATACCTGGGTGACCAGAGGAGGGGGACGTGTGTGCCCAATAGATCAGACGGTCACGGACAAGAGACGGCACGTACTGCAGCCCAGCTGGACACTGAGGTGGAGATGGCGCTGTGCGTAACGCCCGCGTCCATCGCCCACACTACCGGCGCCACAATATAGGAGGCCGGGAGTATGGGGGTGTTGTCTATGGGCCTCTCCTCTGTGTCGTACAGCCGTGACAGTGCGTCTGCCTTCACGTTCTTCATACCCGGGATGTAAGATAGTGTAAAATCAAACCGGGTGAAGAATAGGGCCCACCTGGCCTGGCGAGGGTTCAGCCTCCTCGCTGCCCAGATGTACTCCAGGTTACGGTGGTCCGTCCAGACGAGGAAAGGGTGTTTCGCCCCCTCGAGCCAGTGCCTCCACACGGTCAGGGCTCTGACAACAGCCAACAGCTCCCAATCACCAACGTCGTAGTTCTGCTCTGCCGGGCTGAGCTTCTTGGAGAAGAAGGCACAGGGGCGGAGCTTGGGTGGCGTGCCCGAGCGTTGAGATAGGACAGCGCCTATCCCTACCTCCGACGCAACCACCTCCACTACGAACCGTAGTGATGGATCAGGATGGGCCAGTACCGGGTTACTGAAGGCCCTGTCAGCCTCAGCAGACCAGCGGAGCCGGGACGGCCCACCCTTCAACAGAGATATGATGGGAGCTGCAACCTTGCCAAAGCCCAGGATAAACCTCTGATAATAGTTGGCAAAGCCAATAAAGCGCTGCACCTCCTTGACCGTGGTTGGAGTCGGCCAATTACGCATGGCTGAAATGCGATCTCCCTCCATCTCCACACCTGAGGTGGTAATTTGGTCGCCTGCGTTTTGGAAAACGGTGGAGGTAGTGTCTGGACTTTCCACCGTATTTGCACCAATGGAAACACCTAGACACCTACCCTGACACTCTCGCAACCACCCCGTGAGAACCCTCTGCGGCCATGAAAAGGTGGGGTTATGTGGTGCTAACCAGGAAAGACCTAACACAACAGGAAAATCAGGAGCCTCAATAATAAAAAAGGTGACTTGCTCTATATGGGTCTCGTGCGTAACCATAGTGACTGGTGCTGTAACTTCCCTAATGAACCTGGACCCTAATGGTCGACTATCAAGTGCTCTGATGGGGAGTGGAATGGATAGGGGAACCAATGTAATGCCTAGACTATGTGCAACTGACCTGTCCATAAAGTTCACAGCTGCGCCTGAATCGACCAGCGCCTTACACTGGGGAACTACCGTGTAATCAGGAAACTCAATGTGTAGGGTACAGTTCGAAGCAGAGGGCTCTGAACGAGTGTGGGTGTTCGATACCTGGGGTGACGCGAGAGTGCCCTGCCTGCCGCCTCCAGACCCAAAAGAAAGCCGACGACAGCGTGCAGGAGAATGTCCTCTCGTGCCACCAGAGAGACACTGGCGCTGTCGTCCTCCGCTCTCCCGGATCGCCGCTCCACCCAGCTCCATCATCTCGTGATCCAGGTTGGGGTCGGGAGTGGAACGGGCAGGCCCCTTCCAGGACGTCCTCTAGAAGCCAGCAGGTTGTCCAACCGGATGGCCATGTCCACCAGTTGATTGAAGGACAACGTGGTGTCCCGGCAGGCTAGCTCCCTTCAGACGTCCTCTTGTAGGTGGCACCGGAAGTGGTCGATGAGGGCCCGCTCGTTCCACCCGGACCCAGCCGCTAGAGTACGAAACTCCAGGGCAAAGTCCTGCACGGTCCTCGTCCCCTGCCTCAAGTTGACCAGCCGCTCGCCCTCCTCTCTACCCTTGGGCGGGTGATCGAAGAGACCGCGTTGGCCCACTCCAGGGCTTTCCCCCGAGAGGCATAAGACGAGGGCGGACACCTTCTCCCGCTCCGATGGAGCCGGGCTGATGTTCGAGAGGTATAACTCCAGTTGTAGGAGGAATCCCTGGCAGAGGGCAGCTGTCCTGTCGAAATCCCATGGTCGGGATATATGGATCCCTCTGGGTGCTGGTGTGTGGGTGGCTGGATCCGGTCGCTCAGCTGGTCCCAAAAGATCGGGTCCTCTCCTCTCCAGGCGTTGGGCGACCTGATTAAATGGCGCCGGAGAAGATGGCTACCGTTTAAACAGCCCTCTAACCAATTGTCCTATTATGTGTGTTTTTCCACGTTATTTGTAATTTATTTTGTACATAATGTTTCTGCTTCTGGATATCAGGACAGCGATTACTCACCTCATATTGGATGAAGATGTTTTCTTCAACGAGGCGGCCGCGAAGGATATCCTACAGACACCCGACAAGGCCCAAATCCCCGTAATTTGCATGAGAAAGAGATGGAGATATCTTGGACGTAGGTCGGGCTGCCTTGTAAGGATCCTACGGCGAGCGAGTAAACTGCCTCTCCCATCAACCCTATTAGCCAATCTTCAATAATTTGAGAATAAATTGGATGACCTAAGATTACGGTTATCCTACCAACGGGACATTAAAAACTGTAATATCTTATGTTTCACCGAGTCGTGGCTGAACGACGACATGGACAACATACAGCTAGCGGGCTATATGCTACATCGGCAGGATAGAACGGCTGACTCCGGTAAGACAAGGGGTGGCGGTCTGTGTATATTTGTAAACAACAGCTGGTGCACAAAATCAAATACTAAGGAAGTCTCGAGGTTTTGCTCGCCTGAGGTAGAGTATCTTATGATAAGCTATAGACCACACTATTTACCAAGAGAGTTTTCATCTATATTTTTCATAGCTGTCTATTTACCACCACAAACCAATGCTGGCATTAAGATTGCACTGAATGAGCTGTATAAGGCCATAAGTGAACAGGAAAACGCTCATCCAGAGGCAGCGCTCCTAGTGGCCGGGGACTTTAATGCAGGGAAACTTAAATCCGTTCTACCTAATTTCTACCAGCATGTTAAATGTGCAACCAGAGGGGAAAAAAACTCTAGACCACCTTTACTCCATACACAGAGACGCATACAAAGCTCTCCCTCGCCCTCCATTTGGCAAATCTGACCATAACTCTATCCTCCTGATTCCTGCTTATAAGCAAAAACTAAAGCAGGAAGCACCAGTGACTCGGTTAATAAAAAAGTGGTCAGATGACGCAGATGCTATGCTACAGGACTGTTTTGCTAGCACAGACTGGAACATGTTCCGGGATTCTTCAGATAGTATTGAGGAGTACACCACATCAGTCACTGGCTTCATCAATAAGTGCATTGATGATGTCGTCCCCACAGTGACCGTACGTACATACCCCAACCAGAAGCCATGGATTACAGGAAACATCCGCACTGAGCTAAAGGGTAGAGCTGCCGCTTTCAAGGAGCGGGACTCTAACCCGGACGCTTATAAGAAATCCCGCTATGCCCTCCGACGAACCATCAAACAGGCAAAGAGTCAATACAGGACTAAGATTGAATCGTACTACTCCGGCTCTGATGCTCGTCGGATGTGGCAGGGCTTGAAAACTATTACAGACTACAAAGGGAAGCACAGCCGCGAGCTGCCCAGTGACACAAGACTTCCAGACGAGCTAAACCACTTCTATGCTCGCTTCGAGGCAAGCAACACTGAAGCATGCATGAGAGCACCAGCTGTTCCGGATGACTATGTGATCACGCTCTCCGTAGCCGATGTGAGTAAGATTTTTAAGCAGGTCAACATTCACAAGGCCGCAGGGCCAGACGGATTACCAGGACGTGTACTCCGAGTATGTGCTGACCAACTGGCAAGTGTCTTCACTGACATTTTCAACATGTCCCTGACTGAGTCTGTAATAACAACATGTTTCAAGCAGACCACCATAGTCCCCGTGCCCAAGGACACTAAGATAACCTGCCTAAATAGCACCCGTAGCACTGACGTCTGTAGCCATGAAGTGCTTTGAAAGGCTGGTCATGGCTCACATCAACACCATTATCCCAGAAACCCTAGACCCACTCCAATTTGCATACCGCCCCAACAGATCCACAGATGATGCAATCTCTATTGCACTCCACACTGCCCTTTCCCACCTGGATAAGAGGAACACCTACGTGAGAATGCTATTCATTGACTACAGCTCAGCATTCAACACCATAGTGCCCTCAAAGCTCATCACTAAGCTAAGGATCCTGGGACTAAACACCTCCCTCTGCAACTGGATCCTGGACTTCCTGACGGGCCGCCCCCAGGTGGTAAGGGTAGGTAACAACACATCTGCCACACTGATACTCAACACGGGGGCCCCTCAGGGGTGCGTGCTCAGTCCCCTCCTGTACTCCCTATTCACCCATGACTGCATGGCCAGGCACGACTCCAACACCATCATTAAGTTTGCTGACGACACAACAGTGGTAGGCCTGATCACCGACAACAATGAGACAGCCCATAGGGAGGAGGTCAGAGACCTGGCCGTGTGGTGCCAGGATAACAACCTCTCCCTCAACGTGACCAAGACAAAATAGATAATTGTGGACTACAGGAAAAAAAAGAGGACTGAGCACGCCCCCATTCTCATCGACGGGGCTGTAGTGGAACAGGTTGAGAGTTTCAAGTTCCTTGGTGTCCACATCACCAACGAACTATCATGGTCCAAACACACCAAGAAAGTCGTGAAGAGGGCACGACAAAGCCTATTCCCCCTCAGGAGACTGAAAAGATTTGGCATGGGTCCTCAGATCCTCAAAAAATTATACAGCTGCACCATCGAGAGCATCCTGACTGGTTGCGTCACCGCCTGGTATGGCAACTGCTTGGCTTCCGACCGCAAGGCACTACAGAGGGTAGTGCGTACGGCCCAGTACATCACTGGGGCAAAGCTTCCTGCCATCCAGGACCTCTATACCAGGCGGTGTCAGAGGAAGGCCCTCAAAATTGTCAAAGACTCCAGTCACCCTAGTCATAGACTGTTCTCTCTGCTACCGCACGGCAAGCAGTACCGGAGTGCCAAGTCTAGGTCCAAAAGACTTCTCAACAGCTTCTACCCCCAAGCCATAAGACTCCTGAACAGCTAATCATGGCTACCCGGACTATTTGCACTGCCCCCCCACCCCATCTTTTTATGCTGCTGCTACTCTGTTAATTATATATGCATAGTCACTTTAACTCTACCCACATGTACATATTACTTCAACTACCTCACCTAGCCGGTGCCCCCGCACATTGACTCTGCACCGGTACCCCCCTGTATATATAGCCTCCCTACTGTTATTTTATTTTACTTCTGCTCTTTTTTTCTCAACACTTTTTTGTTGTTTTATTTTACTTTTTTATAAAAAATAAATGCACTGTTGGTTAAGAGCTGTAAGTAAGCATTTCACTGTAATGTCTGCACCTGTTGTATTCGGCGCATGTGGCCAATAAAATTTGATTTGATTTGATTTGATCCATCGCTTCTCCCAAGCTGGCTAGCATCGTCGAATGCTCCCGGACCCGTGCCACGTGCGCACTGGAAAATACAAGTCACACGGGGGAATATCCCGGCGATACAAAATACAAGGAGCTCCACTGAGCTTCACTATCCTCCACAATAAACAATCACACACAAAGACAAGGGGGCAGAGGGAACACTTATACAGGTACTGATGAGGGGATATGAACCAGGTGTGTGTAACAAACAAGGCAAAACAAATGGAATGATGAGATGAGGATCGGCAGTGGCTAGAAGGCCGGTGACGACGAACGCCGAAGCCTGCCCGAATAAGGAGAGGAGGCAGCTTTGGAGGAAGCCGTGACAGAGTGACTGCAATCCACACTTTGGTTTTGATATACTAGCAATTGTAAACCAATCTCCCCTGTTAAGAATGTTATCAAATGTAATGCCCAAATCACCTCTTAAATGTATTGTGTCACATGAAATTTGAAATGTAAACATTTAATGCAAACTTTTAACCCATCCCAAGACACACACAGACACACGCGCACACACACGCGCGCACACACACGCAAGGCGTCAGACTAATCCTCATTATCAATAAGAATACAAACAGTGTAATTATTCCCTCCGTAAGCCAATCAAACAGGCAAAACGTCAGTACAGGGACAAAGTGGAGTCTCAATTCAACGGCTAAGACACGAGACGTACGTGGCAGGGTCTACAGACAATCACGGATTACAAAAGGAAAACCAGCCATGTCGCGGACACCGACATCTTGCTCCCGGACAAGCTAAACACCTTCTTCGCCCGCTTTGAGGATAACACAGTGCCACCAACGCGGTCCTCTCCCAAGGACTGTGGGCTCTCGTTCGTCGTGGCCAACGTGACTTAAGACATTTAAGCTTGTTAGCCTTCGCAGGGCTGCCGGTCCAGACGGTATCCCTAGCCGCGTCCTCAGAGCATGCGCAGACCAGCTGACTGGAGTGTTTACGGACATATTCAATCTCTCCCTATCCCAGTCTGCTGTCCCCACTTGCTTCAAGATGTCCACCATTGTTCCTGTACCCAAGAAAGCAAAGGTAACTGAACTAAATGACCATCACCTCGTATCACTCACTTCTGTCATCATGAAGTGCTTTGAGAGGCTAGTTAAGGATCATATCACCTCCACCTTACCTGACACCCTAGACCCACTTGAATTTGCAAACCGCCCCAATAGATCCACAGATGATGAAATCACCATTGCACTGCACACTGCCCTATGCCACCTGGACAAGAGGAATAGCTTTGTAAGAATGCTGTTCATTGACTATAGCTCAGCCTTCAACACGTAGTACCTTCCAAGCTGATCATTAAGCTCGGGGCCCTGGGTCGGAACCCCGCCCTGTGCAACTGGGTCCTGGACTTCCTGACGGGCCGACCCCAGGTGGTGAAGGTAAGAAACAAACCTCCACTACGCTGATCCTCAACACTGGGGCCCCACAAGGGTGCGTTCTCAGCCCCCTCCTGTACTCCCTGTTCACCCATGACTGCGTAGCCACACACGCCTCCAACTCAATCATCAAGTTTGCAGACGACACAACAGTAGTAGGAAAGCTTCAAGTTTCAAGTTCCTCGGCGTACACATCACTGACAATCTCAAAAGGTCCACCCACACAGACAGTGTGGTGAAGAAGGCGCAACAGAGCCTCTTCAACCTCAGGAGGCTGAAGAAATGTGGCTTGGCCCCTAAGACCCTCACAAACGTTTACCGATGCACAATTGAGAGCATCCTGTCAGGCTGTATCACCGCCTGGTATGGCAACTGCACCACCCGCAAACGCAGTGCTCTTCAGAGGGTGGTGCGGTCTGCCCAACGCATCACCGGGGACACACTGCCTGCCCTCCAGGACACCTACAGCACCCGATGTCACAGGAAGGCCAAAAAGTTAATCAAGGACATCAACCACCCGAGCCACGCCCTGTTCACCCCGCTATCATCCAGAAGGTGAGGTCAGTACAGGTGCATCAAAGCTGGGACCGAGAGACTGAAAAACAGCTTCTATCTCAAGGCCATCAGACTGTTAAATAGCCATTACTAGCCGGCTACCACCCGGTTACTCAACCCTGCACCTTAGAGGCTGCTGTCCTATGTACATAGACATGGAATCACTGGTCACTTTAAATGGAACACTAGTCACTTTAATAATGTTTACATACTGTTTACTCATTTCATATGTATATACTGTATTCTACTGTATTCTAGCCACTCAGACATGGCTTGTCCTAATATTTATATTTTTCTTAATTCCATTCTTTTACTTTTAGATTTGTATGTATTGTTATGAATTGTTACATACTACTGCACTGTTGGAGCTAGGAACACAAGCATTTCGCTACACCCACAGTAACATCTGCTAAATATGTGTATGTGACAAATAAAATGTGATTTGATTGGAATAAAATGCTGAAACACCATACTACTGTTGTATGTAGTATACTACTGTGTATAAATAGCACAGTTTATTGGTTTCCAGGTTTGTCAGATACTACATTTGTTTGAACAGCAAGTACTTTTGTTTAACAGCATATACATGGTAAGATAATCCTTTATTTTTCACTTACAGAAATTGGTGGGTGAAGAGTTGACTAAGAAGTTCACACCCCCACATCTAGTTTGTTCACTAACCAAGAAGATGTTCATTGATCCAGTGAAAAACCAGGATGGAACAGTTTATGAGCGAAAGGCCATTGAGAGACATCTAAAAATGTAAGTGTGCTGCTGGATTCTGAATATTGGTTAGAATTATACATTCATGTACTAATACTAATAGTGCACTCAAATTATTACAACAACTAAATCTATGGTCATTCAGTAGTGACAGAATCAATTGTTTTTCATTCCTTATGTGCAGAACTGTAGAACTGAAGCAACACATTGACAGCAAAAATGCAATAATTTGTTGTCCGTAGTTAAAGGCTATGAAGCCTGATTGAGTTTTTCTCTCAAAATTCTTCAAACAAGAAGTATAAACAAGTATTTGCCGGGACTGGGAGAATCTTGTGTAGTCCATTATATCTGTAAACATTAAAATTAAATAGCTAAATTAATGAATTAATTGACCCCATTTTTATGAGAATGGTTTACACTCTTACCCTTTTACAGGCAAAGGACTGATCCAGAAACAAAGAAACTTCTAAGCCAAACTGACCTGAAGTCAGACACAGCCATGCAGAAAATGGCGAGGGAGCATCGCAAAAAGGAATATCTGGAGACAAGTGTTTGAAAACTCAACATGGCAGCCAAAATGTATGTCTTCCTGTCATATGCATTTTTGAGAGAAACATGATGATGGTGAGGGAAGTGTTACCCATTGGGTTATTGAATGGTATGAGATTTTCTAGAGGGCCTTCATCTTTGCGGGGGTTGTATCTACGCACTTCATGGGTAACTAGCTAAGATTTATATTATTGTAATTTCCTGTTAAACTCTGTTATTAATCAGTAGCATTTTTTTAATGTTAAAATGAGTTGTGTGTCACAGTTGTCATTAGACTATTGTGATAATCAGATATCTAGGAGATTCCCAATGTTTTGATTTAGTGATGTGGGTTACTTTTAAATATGCTGTTATGCAAATTCAATTATGTGTGAGATAAGTTGATAAGTCTATTTTGGACCCCCAGGCCCTCATGCAGCCTGTAGTTTTTGTGTTTATACTTTTTCATAACACAATGACAAGTTTGATGTCGGACGACAATAGAATGTTCATAATGTCACTGCGACAACTGTCGATAGACATAGTATAAACTAGCCTTTAGTCTTGAAATCTTTGGTTGTTTAGTACATGGCCTCACATGTGAATCCTTAAAGAGATGGGTGGGGCTAAGGCTTAAGAGGGTGTGAACAATGCTGAATGGGTGTAGACAAAGAAGAGCTCTCCAGTAGGTTTACCAAAACATTCAAGGGCCATTTTCTCAAAAGTGAGGTTACAAGTTTATCAACTTTCAAAGCAGAATTACTTTCCCATTGTTCCTCAACTGTAGTGTATGATATACAATTTTCTAGCTGAGTCTCTACTTTTATCCAATGTAAAAAACACAATTTCAAATTTTGCTACATAAGACCGAATTGAGCCGGTCGGTCAGATATAGTAATTCATTTAAAAGTCAAAAAATGTATGTAGCAATTGCAGAGTGCCCTTTAAAAGAATTATATGATATCAATTTTAAAAAGTTAAGAATAAACATTGGTTATGATCCTATTGTTGAAGTATTTCTTGACTTTTTTTCCTCCATTTGTTTGATCTATATTGAATATTCATTTATAATTAGCCTTAGTGTTTTTCTTTAGAGATGAATCCACCCTTGTCGGGTCAACACCACCTACACACAACTCACCAGGCCAGAGCCAGGACTCCCAAAGAGGGTGGGACTCCCAAACTGATGCAAGTCTATGCAACTGTTTAGTATGTGTAATGGTGGTGAGAATGTTTTTGTTCCCAGTGCTAACACATGTACACACATGCATGCACACACCCTGGTAGAAATAACTGTCATTCTCAAATAGAGTAAAGCAAATACATTAGAAGTAAATATAGCAATTATATTGTCTTTCATTTCTTCAAACAAGGTCAAACTAGCATGTTCTTGTCTCTTCAATTTAATTGAAACGACAAAATATTTAATATCATCATATCCATCACATTCTGATGAACTGATCTGCATAACGGTAATACAAATAGGCGGTTAGCGCACAGTGTTTGCTCTCTGATATCATCTACTGAACGTGCTGTGGGCTCAGCTCAGGCCACCGTTATTGTTATACAAATTCATGAGGCCTTTTAGAGCTCTGCTGCAAACCTCGGTCATGGTGCAGATCTGTCAACTATAGTATTTCCCTGAATAAATAATATAACATATTGGCACTTTTTCATAACAGCGCACTTCTATTGAGAACGAAACGTTAGCGAAATAAAATCCATTACAATTTTCAGAAGCATCGAGATCACCAGTATGCTGGGGGTTTTCTTTCAATTAAATAACAGCCAACCATTCATTCTTGTCGGAGAGGTGGAGCAGGTGGGTCAGAGAGAGAGAGAAAGGAAGGAAAGGTGAGAAACAGAGAGAGATAGAGTGGAAGGAGTGTGTATTTCAGAGCTGAGAGCTTTATATGATGACTAGTCTAGCTGGCTGCTAGGCCATTAACAGAGAGAGAGAGCTAGAAAGTGAGAGAGAGGGGAGGAGAGGGAGAAGAAGAGAGAGAGAGAGCAGCATCTCTGTGTTAATAAAAGAGGCCTTTGCAGGAGACTGATTAGAAATATAATTTCCTGACTCTTGCTTTTTTTTCTCATTAAATTGGGCGATGTAGGCCTGGGATATATATAATAACCTGGAGAGGGGTATACAATAACAGAGGGGTGATAGACAGAGAGTGAATTCTCACTCACTCACACACCCAGGCGCATCCATGTACATGCACACGCACGGAGTTCCTTGCACGCACACACACACACTCTGAGTGCAGTGACAAACGCTAGCTAAAACCTGATGGCGGGCGTGTGGCGCAGGCGCTTTAATCTAATTCTACCCTCGCCGCTATGATTTGTTTCCACGGTACTTTAATCTCGCCTGTCTCTTCTCTCCCTCAAATAAAACCCAGGCATAAATAAACCAGCAGCTTTACTGTGGGACCAGCCAGGCACACGAATATGCACTATTTTCTAACGCAATGGCCGTGACCTACATACTGTACAGTCAGTTAATACATTATTATTATTATCTACCATTAGAATTACTAGAAGGTTCATTACTATTAGCATGATTATTACTATTCATTAAAGCCACTAGCGTCTTATATTAATATTCAAATAAATGCTACTTCTTTAAAAGATTATACCACTGCTGTCAGGCCTATACATCCATACAGTAATTAACTGTTATATTACATCATTATTGGCATTACTAATTACTATTTTTAACAGTCCCCATAATTATAATTATTAATTCGTCTTAATAGCATTTGGTAATAATATTCATATTAGTGCTAGCTACCAATACTACAAATATCCTAATAAAAATATTGTAGAGTTGCTCATATACTGTAAAGGTTTACATATATTCTAAATACACATTTATCTTGATGACAGTTAGCAAGGCCATTCTGGGATGAACCAGGCAGTGTTTCCCTGCAGAGTGAGAGATGGCCTGATAAGTAGAGGTAATAAATAGCCCAATCCAGCCTTCTCTCGCTCTCTCTCTCTCTCTCTCTCTCTCTCTCTCTCTCTCTCTCCCTTTCTCTCTCTCTCTCTCTCTCTCTCTCTCTCTCTCTCTCTCTCTCTCTCTCTCTCTCTCTCTCTCTCTCTCTCTCTCTCTCTCTCTCTCTCTCTCTCTCTCTCTCTCTCTCTCTCTCTCTCTCTCTCTCTCTCTCTCTCTCTCTCTCTCTCTCTCTCTCTCTCTCTCTCTCTCTCTCTCTCTCTCTCTCCCCCCCCCCCCCCTCTCTCTCTCTCTCTCCTCTCTCTCTGTCTCTCTCTCTCTGCGGCCCCTGTGGCCAAAAAGGCATCTGCTGCTCATGCTGATGTCATCTGGAGATAATAACCAGGCCCAGCGTGGCACCAGACCACAGCCAGCGCTACGCCTCCCTCCTCTCTGCCGTGCGTCGGCTTACTGGGAGAAGATCTGGCAACGCGATGCTGAGGAGGATAGCAACTCATGCACTGCTGCAGTCAGCCCCATAGCTGCAGGGTTGTGGGAGCAGCAGTGAGGGACCGCAATGAGGGGTTACTGGGATCTGGCAACCTTCGGATGGAGAGTTTCAAGGATCTGGCAACCTCGGGGTTCTGCGGTAGAGATTGCACCCCCTGCAGGAAGCCCCATAGCTGAAGGGGGTTAGGACCCAGCGAGGGCGGATCTGCAGCGCACTGCTGGGATCTGGCAACCCGCAGCTATGGTGAAATACAAGTGCAACAACTCAACAGTCGCCACACTTCTGTCTGAAATACTAAAATAATTGGAGAACCTTGTCTCCAGTGTGTGGGAGCCCTACTACCACCTGCCTTACCACAGCTTTTCTCCCACAACCCACCAGGGACTCCAACCCCCACCCTCCAAACCCCCACCACATTACCACAGAGTGGCCACTCTCACCCTAATCCACCTCCCCTGCCTCCTCCTCAGTGGTTTGTAGGAAATCTATGGCTGTGTCCCAAATATTTCCCTGTTTAGTGCACTACTTTTGACCAGAACTATATAGGGAGTAGGGTGCCATTTGGGACGCACAGGCAATGTGTTCACTTTCCTAGAGTGGTTAAGAGCACCAGCAACATGGAATTGGAGGTAACTAACTCAACACTCCTGCCATTTCCTAAAGGGTTTCTAAAATGGGTGTGAGTGGGAGAATTGAGTTACTTTGGGTGGGTAAGATGGTTCAGGCCTGGTCTCGCCGCCCACCTTCGCTGCGATCCATTACAATGGCTATTAAAGCTCCTGCTAAACGTGTCAATCTCTCCATTTGGACACTGAGTGGGAGGACTATTAAATGGCTGGATGGGCTCCTGCTTTCTACCTCTCAGTCTGTCTGTTTCTCTCTCTTTCTGTCTGTCTCCTCCTCCTCTCTGTCAGTCTCTCTCTCTCTTTTTAACTCCATCCTCTCCCTCTCTCTGCCAGTCTCGCTCTCTCTCTCAGTAACTGTCTCCTGTCTGCGAGCATCAACTCCTCGGCTGACACCGATGCCTGCCTGCCTCTCTCTCTCCATCTCAGTGGAGAAGAGAAAGAACGAAGCAGGGTAGACTGAGAAATCAAATTGTCTTCCGTCTAATTCCCTCTGACATCCATTTCGACCTGCTTTTCTTTCTCCCCATCCTGGAGGGATGAGAGAGGGAGGAGGAGGGAAGTGGAGGAGGGGGTGGGCTGTGGTGGTAACCTGAGGAGGAGGGGGGTGGGCTGTGGTGGTAACCTGAGGAGGAGGGATGTGTGTGTGTGTCTGGGTGTGTCTGTGGGTGCGTGTGCCTGTGTGTTTGTGTGTGTGTGGTGGGAGGGTGGTCAGTTGGCTGTGGGCAGATATTCAGAATCCCCCTCGCTCCGTGTCAGATGGAGCGCAGATCAACCAAGGGCTGAAGGCTCCCCTCAAATCAACACACACACACACACACACACTTCTTCAAGGATAGACTGACCAATACGCTTTATTTCAAAAAACGTTTTCTTTCATGTAACAACCACGCATGAAATAAATACCATTGAAAGCAAATTAAGGGGGCAATT
>NC_140027.1:7165307-7414215 GCF_964263955.1 Coregonus lavaretus
GTGGTGAAATCCCAAAATCTATTTCCCACTCACTCTTAATCTTCCCTCTTCCCTCTCTCACCATCTTTTTTCTTTCAACCACTCCCACAAACGGTTATTCATTTATTTCTGCCTCCCCCGTGTGGCCGTTGACATTTATAGGCAGGAATGCAGTTAATGCAGCGAAACCCAAACCAACGTTTGACAGTTTAGTTTTAATTTGAGGCTAAATTTGAAAGTGGTGAAAACTAATAACTCCCAGCTCCAAAGTTATGAGTATGATGTCATATCGCATGTTTATCTTGTGAGAAACCACATAAAATGTTATTTATATTCCAGAGGTAATGGTCATGAGGTCTGTCAATTGTAAAATACTTAAATTGACTATTTTATATCATTACAAAGTCATTTAGCACACATCTAAAATATTTTGGTAGAAAAACGAACGAACGGCGGTAAGGTTCGAGCGGTTCTGCATGCATCTCCAATTTTAGGCTGCAGGTGTCGGAGCTTAATTTGAGAGTATTCTACAGCAGGAAAATAATCCTGCAGCGAAAGGATTATTATGTGGATAATAATTAATGTACATTTCTGTAGGGGTTTCTACATTTTTCGTAAGTGAAAGTAAAGTCTGACATTTCTAAGTGGATATTACAAACTTCAGAAGCCTTTTAAAACCCCAAATACACTACAAGTTTTACATTTCCTGCATTGCAGGATGGTTCCCCTGCAACAGGGCGATCAAATTAAGATCATACACATGTACCCACCTTGAGCGAAAGAGTGAATGGTAGGCATCAAAGGCTATGTTCACACAGGCAGACAATTCTGATATTTCTTTAAACTAATTGGTCGTTTGACCAAGCACATCAGATCTTTTAACATCAGATTTATTTTCAGAGCTGATCGATACAAATCTTGCTATCAACGTCCATGTTGTTGGTGTTTAATGTGTCTATTGCTATGACATAGTTTTAAAATACCGGTACAGTAATTTGCTTGTTAATAACATAACTACCTAGCTTACCTGTGTTTTCAGGCACAGGTAGTAACGTTGTCAACAATTCCTAAATACGCTAATTATCTAAACTCCCACGTTGAGCTTAATTGTTGCTTTACCTAAACGTTGGATAAGTAATACGCTATAACATAATTTACAAAACACAATATGTTCGACAAATTGGAGAAACAGAAATGTTGTGTGTAGCCTACGTTCACCTTTTAATCTTGCTCCCTCTGCTGGTTACATTGGAGCATCAACCGTTAAAATGTACCTGGTGCATGCACACGCACACTTCAAGTTTAAAGGCTAATTAATTACATGTGTTACCAAAATTAATGATGACATTTGGAAGAAACCAAACCAAATATTCTCCTTGAGGACTTTGCTTTGACATAAATGTGCAAATACTAAAGGAATAACATAATAAAATGTATTTAGTTACAAAGTTATTATATATTTTATATAATAGTATTTCCTTACAGTGTCCAAAAGATTGTAATGCATCTGTAAACACATTTTGCAACAATCGTATGGCAAGACAAACACATCATAAAACAATTTCAATTACACAAAATAAAACATGCATTGCCGTAACTCTAATCCACCACCATCTGTTGATTAATTTCATAGCCTATATCTATGATGACAATTATCGTAAACATTCTTACCAAAAATGATGGCAAAACTGATAACACAATAAGCAGGTTTTAGACAGCTGGCTCAGGGACAGTGCCGAATACCTGGTGGTTATTTAGGAGGGCATGGAAAGATCATAATGAGAGGATGTTGGTGGAAGAGAGAGGGAGGAGTTGGACATAAATCAAGTTGGCTAAACCCGTCGCACAAGAGAAAACCCCTGCTTGACAATGCTTCATTCTCATTCCTAGAGTGCGTGACTGAGGGTCAATGATACCTGAGCTCTGTGTACAGTCATCATATACATACTAAAATATGAGTTAACGTCATACAGGTAATACCAGTTACTTTGTCACCTTTAAAAAAGTGGTATTCAAAAATGTCTGGGGACCCCATTTCCCCCCCCCCAATCATTTCTCGCGACCCCACCCCACCCCAAATCTATTGACACAACCTTAAAATCTGTAAATTAAAATGTTTACATCAACAAATAACCTTAAATTAATTGCATTTTAATCTCTTATCAAAATGAAAATAAATCAATAAATACCTTTACTCAATACAATTTTTTTTTTCAAATGATCTTTCTCAAAAAACCTTTGTATATTGTCCCATAAAATAATCTGTACTCTTTGTATATATTATTATACATTTTATTTTGGCGACCCAACTGCAGTTCCCCCGCGAGCCCAATAGGGGTCCAGACCCAGACTTTGAATACCACTGCTTTAAAAACATGTTCCAACATAAATCCATATAATGCCTACTATCATTACACTTCAACCCTACTTTGAGTTGGACACTTCAGTATAGGCAATTAAATCCCTCATTGTATGTAAACTTTAACTGTCAGAAATCTTGTCAACATAGTCTGACTGAAATGTCTACATTACATTTCAGGTGTGACTTGGGTAAGACTATGGTTTCACAGGTTTGTTGAAATCCTGTATATAATACAGTACATTATATATACTGTATATAATACAATACAATTCACAGTATATAACAACATCATATCTTTATGATAATAAAGATATTTGAAAAACTGTTCCCAAAAACAATACAAGTAAATATAGGTTGGAAAAAACAACAATAACTTAATGAAGCTAAACCAAATGATACAGATGAATATGCCTTGTCTCATAATGGCCAGGTATGTAATGGCTATTGCAACCCTTCTCAGTTTTATCCATTTACAAATATTAAAAATAATTTATTTTACAAATATTGAATTCAAAGACATCCAATTTGGCCACCAGTGCCCCCTCAACAAACTTCACATTGATCCCTCTGATGCCCTAAAATCACCACAAATCAGGCTCCACCCACACAATCTTCTTCTGCTCCTCCCAGATGATGGAGCGCAGGGTGGTGAGCAGGGCGGTGCTGTCTCCCCACGAGCCAGGGCTGATGCTGCGGTAGAGGCAGGGCAGCTTGTCCAGCAGGGGCTCCTCGCTGCGAGAACACTCAAGCAGCTGCTCCTCGGACCAGCCCTGACGCTGCACCTTAGACCTGGGAGAGAGGGGGAGGAGGCAGGAGGAGAGATGGAGGGGGGGAAAAACAGGAGTGATGAGTAGAGAGAGAGAGAGAGAGAGAAAATCCAGAGGTAGAAAAAGACAAATAGGGTAAAAGGAGAGATGGAGGGAGAGAGAAGAGAAATTAACACAAAGATACATCATGTAGAAGGGGCAATGGAACAATATTGCTACCATTCATATTTCTTATCAAAAGTCACACAATGGCCTACTTGAGTTTGCGTGCGCTGCACTTGGACTGGGCGATGAAGATGATGATGGGGAAGATCTCTGCCCTGTGGAGGCGGCGTACACAGTCCAGGCCTAGAGGCAGCACACAGTGGGTACCCTGAGAGCAGAGGAGATGAGGAAGAGGAGAGGAGTTTCGGTACGGTCAATACTGCAGCTGCACAAATAACAGGGCCACTGAAAAAAAGGGAGGTATTATAGTTTGTGGAAAACGGTTCAAGTAAGTCATAAACCATTAAAAAAATATATATCTAATATCAGTATGTCAAATACAGTGTTGTGGCATTTTGACTATCCCACCTGCTTTATGACCCTCTCAACACTCTGCAGGGTGTAACACCGCTGACCCCCTTGTTCACACTCCTCCAGCACCTCAGACCTCTGCAGCCTGGCAGCGTGCTCGCTGGAACTCAATAACTCTGGGGATAGGGGAGGGAGGGAGGGAGAGAGGGGAAGAGATAGTTAAAGGAGATGGTGAGACAGCAGGTATGAGGAAAACAAACATTTCATCTTTATTATCGTCACCTTCAGCTACTGTGCTAATAATAGATAATCTCATTGGAATTCCCCTCTGGGCTTGGGGGCGGGGGGATATGCAGTTATTGGATGAAATAAAAAATAAAAAGAGAGAAGGAGAGAGAGAGAAAGAACGTCAGAAAAAAAAAGAAAAAAATAGAAAGAATCCTTCCTAACCTGGCTCACACAACTGAAAGCCCTGCCACTCGGCCAGCTTCTTATCCAGGACACGGCCGAGGATTGTGGGTAGCAGGAGGACTGGACGGCAGACGGGTGGGTAGTGGGGCGTGACCAGGGTGTAGGGCATGAGGGTCACACAGCCTCTGGGCGCAGAGGCATCCCCTAGAGGAGAGGACAATATTAGGACACACCAGGTTCAGGTCAATAACTAAGGCGACATTATTACTACGCATTATAGGTGTTAGAGCTGTGACGATACCAGTTTCGCAATATTTTTTCCTTCGCAAAAATGAAAACAAGATACTTGCCGTGATACCTGTAT
Organism: Coregonus lavaretus; assembly: GCF_964263955.1. Taxonomy (NCBI): domain Eukaryota; kingdom Metazoa; phylum Chordata; class Actinopteri; order Salmoniformes; family Salmonidae; genus Coregonus; species Coregonus lavaretus. The sequence goes on from NC_140027.1 coordinate 7,169,707, forward strand.
CATCCCAGCCCTAATAGGTATGGTAATATCATAGCGCTGGAGTTAATCAAACCTGCCATAGCAATGTTTATGCACCGTTTAGCAAACTTGGTTTGGCTCCAACATGGAGGATAGTCTGTTATTTACATTTACATTTTAGTCATTTAGCAGACGCTCTTATCCAGAGCGACTTACAGGAGCAATTAGGCTTAAGTGCCTTGCTCAAGGGCACGTCGACAGATTTTTTACCTAGTCGGCTCGGGGATTAGAACCAGCGACCTTTCGGTTACTGGCACAACGCTCTTAACCACTAAGCTACCTGCGATATGACGTCTATGGTTCTGGCTCTGTTATGTTTTGTATATTCTTGTGTACAAAAATGACTTCCTATCCAGCCTTGACTGTATCTGATATATACCTGGCCCAGTGCTCTTGTCCTTGCTGTCTTCTACACAGACCCACAGAGGATTCCTTCCCTGTCTCCCAGTACTGACAATCCTCACCGTCTTCTGCTTCTCCTGGGCCTGAGGACCCAGCAAACAATGTGGTAACCCGAACGTTTGACAGCGGTTCTGAGGGATATTCACATGACATGACTACAACATTTTCTTCATGAATGTTCGGTTAACACATTCTAGAAACGTCAAAAACAAACATTTTTGGAACACACACATTCGCGGGAAAGGAGTGTCACTTGACTGTAACTCAGAACCCTAAAGCGAGTTGGATTTTGGTTAGAGTAGTTCTGCAAACTATGAAACTAGTGAATGATTTTACCTTTCTAAGTGTCATGGGTTGGAAGCTCATGTCCTCAATAGCTCTGATCAGCAGGCGTTGGGCCCTGCAATGACAATTAACATATCTTCACTAATATCATTTATACAGTATGTAATTTATGTATTGGCCAATTAAATCCTACAGTAATTCTTAACAGTATGTCCTTGTATCAAACATAGATTACATGTACCACATGTTAGTTCTCCAGAGGGGGATAGATATAGCCTAGTCCCAGATCTGTCTGTGCTATAGTGGTCATAGGAGTTGGTAAGATAGCACAAACAGATCTGGAACCAGGCTAGGATAGAAAGAGTCCATGTCAACAATCCAAGACCCCATGGTGGGTACTGGACCCAGTACCTGTAGTAGTTAGGCATGTTGCCAGTCTTGAGGTCCAGCAGTTGGCAAGGATGGACGTGGCTGGCCCTCCAGGAGCAGTCGATGCCCGCTGGGCGGGTGCTTGTGACGTGGAGGATGTCGTTACAGGAAACGGTCAGAGCGTCCTGCGAGCCCCCGGGTAACGACATGTTGACACGCACGTAGAAGGAGTCACCCGACATGGCCTCGCCACTCTGCAGCTGGAGCAGGAGCTTCTCATAGGCTGAGAGAGAGAAAAGGGGAGGGACCATAGAGGATTATGATTATGACTGTGACAGATCTGGGTCACGGCACCAATGTACAGGTGTTATATATATACACAACCAACCAATATGAATAAAGAAACATTAAAATAGCATATTTATGAAATGTCAAGTGGAAGCATAACTTTGTGTTCATTCTTAGTGATACACATTACACAGAGAATGGTACTTATGCAATGCTATCGTAGCATGCCAATAGCTTTCCAGTGAGACCAGTGAAAAAAAAGACAACACTCTTTTTTGTTGTTCTGAATATTAGCCAGGTGCTGAAATGGACTACTTTGAAGTGTCCCCCAGTATGTCACTCTGTTTTTCACCCCTATGTTGCTATGTTACCTCAAAACAAACAGTCATCCTAAATACCTATAAAACATGACAGATAATCATTGATCTTCAACCTAATCATGAGTATGAGGAACTCCTGCACTTGTTTTTGTGACGAAATCCACAGAGCGCTAATCAGCTAAGAACACATATTTTTATCTTTCTAGTGCCGATCCGAGCGATTTGACACACTCCATCAAAGTCACGTTAACATTTTGAAGAACATCCTTGCTTTTACAATTGTGTCACATCAGAAGGATAATGTCAAGCAAGGGAGAAAGAAAGGATGCATTTTACAAGTATTTGCACTGGGCAGGGTATTTGCACTGGGCAGGGTATTTGCACTGGGCAGGGTATTTGAATGTGATGACGTATAAAGTATTTTAACCAGACTGTATTTAAACTTAATGATGACATATTCATATATTTTAACAGGGCCAGGGTCTCACCATCTTGATTGGGCCTCAGGGAGAGGTGGCAGAAGCCTCGGACCTGCCCCAGAGCCCACATGGCTTCCTCCAGGGTGGAGTCCTCCAGAACCATCCTTAGAGCCTGCTGAGCCTGCTCATACTTCACCTGGAACCCAGTAGCACAAACACCCATTGGAATTATAGTGCCTTCACAGAAACTGTGAGGAAGAGGGGCTGGGGGAGTTATGACACAAAATGGCTGCCATGAATCGATCTGTCAGGTGCTGTTGGATAGGAGACTGGAGTTGTGGACACACACACACACACACACACACACCTCCAATATTTGTGCCCCCGAACTGATGCCTACGTTGTTGGCGGCGGAGCCCTCAGTGACCTGGTGGACGAACACGCCTGTCTTGTTACCCCCCACCACCTGCAGCTGGCTCAGCAGCGCCTCCCCCTGGAAGGAGATGGTCAGGACTCGGCCCGTGATGCGCATGGCCCGGGGCCGGGAGCGCAGCAGGAACGGAGGGGCTGATGCCCTGGAGAGGCTGGGGTTGAGATAGAGAGGAGATGAGAGTATTTCATTGTTAGATGACTACGGAAAGTTCGTAAACAATCGAGCATCTGACCAAATTGCACGTGATTTTAGTTTCGGGTTAACCAAGATTATTGTTAAATGCATACGATGTATGTAAGGTACTTTGAGTTTGTTAATGGCGTCTTATAGGAGTAAATCATTTTCATGTGTTGTCATCATAATACCCTCTCCTTGCAATATGCAGGCTAAATGGCTTTGTTCCTCTGTACTTATACTTGCAATTCAAGGTAGTGAATGTGTGCACATCCCATAGATTTCAGTACATCAAGGTAAATTGACGTTCCTCACCCATCACTGTTGTTGCCTTGGCAGGAAGGCATGGGTGACATAACAGATTGCTCAACCTCATTTTCTGTAAATCGAATAAAACAAAAAAGAGAGACTGTTCAAGAATGTGTCCACAGACAGAAAGCGCCACAGTTAATGTGTTACCTAGCCTACCAGGCTCCAAACTTCACCCAAGGCTAATTTCATCTCTAAGTAGCCAACCAAAACATTTCCATTTGTTTTCAGGATGTCTCATCTGGGTGTTTCCCCACAAAGATATAAGCGTGTGCTTACGTGTTTATCCATGTATGCGAGCACGCAAGTGCACACACAAACACACTTGTAAGTACACACGCATGCACGCACACACATACACACAGGAATTTACTGTAAGCTGGTGAGTCCCAGTAAGGTGAGAGGTTGTTAAAGGTGTGAGTTCATTCAGTTACGTACCACTGGGGATGAACACAAAGTCATTGTCCAGTAAGGAGTCACATTCAGCCGTCTCCGAGCTAGGGACAAGAAGACGGAATAACACTTGTTTACAAAACGTCTTCTTCTTTCCTCCTTATTTTTGCTCTCACTCTCTCTCTCTCTCTAACCTCTCCTTCCCTCTCTCATGGTATCATGTATGCTGTGGCAGATAAACTGGTTGGGGGAGTTGGACTGCAGAAATCCAGAGTTGCTCTCATGGCACCTAGACTGACTTTTGTCTTCGCTGTAAACACAAAACTACGACAACAAACATGAACATGGGCAGCTGTTCATCTGTGAAAACAACCTATAATTAGTTCCAAAAATATCACCTGAATCCTCGATCAAATATCACCAGAAAGGGTGCGTTTCCAATGGCACCCTAATCCCTATATAGTGCACTACTTTTGACCAGGACCCATAGGACTCTGGTCAAAACTACTGTGCTATATAGGGACTAGGGTGCCATTTGGGACACAGCCATAGAGACTCCACATAGTTTATAGGAGGATCAAATCTACCTCTTCACAGTTCTAATAATAAAATGGCTCTGTTGTAGAATTATCTAATGTTACTAGAACAGAAAGAAGGGCTGCTGGGAAAAGCCTTGAAATGAAGCTCTTCCCGGCAACACACAGAGTAAACACATTGCCTTCCTGTTAAAAAAGCAGACTTTGGATAGTGACATCACATCACTCAGAATATAGAAGGAAGCATGCCAACTGTGCTACTGTGTAAAATGTCCAACTGGTTCTGAATGAGGAGTCCCCCCCCCTTACCTGTCTCGATTGTACCATAGGGTCTCTTCTCGTCTCCGCAGTGACTCTGGGCATGGAGGCTCCACATTTTGGGACCGCACACTACTTGGACATATATCGCCACTCTACACACAGACACACAATTACCAGAAGGAAGGAGAAGAAAAGTTTATGATGCAAATCATTAAAGCCAAATCAGATGATATAAATCCAGCACACACCCACACCTTTATACTGCATCCACTCATGGAATCGGGGCATATTGCATGCATGCGGCGGAGGCGGGCACGAGGTCGGGGGCTGGCGGGGAGGCTGTCACTGCTGGAGCCCTGGCTCTCCCAGCTGAACTTCCTCTCCTGGAGACAGACAGACAGACACACACACGTTAGTCTTAAGTACCTCATTTAGGATCTGCTCTGTATGTAAATCTGTATACAATGTGAATGTGTGTATAGACATGTACACATGTACGTCCATACAAGTGTGTGTGCGAGTGTGCATACAACGTGTATGTGTGTATATGTATACAGTGTGTGTGTGTGTTACCCTTGGTGTGTCGGGGCCCCCTCGGCAGGCACCCCAGGCCCTGAGGGTGAAGACCTTCTCCTGGAGCTCCACCAGTTGGCTGCGCAGCATGTCCTTCTCAGCCAGGCTCCTGGCTATCTGGGCCTGGGCCTCGTCTCTGGACAGGTACGCCTGGAGGGATGGACAGACAGACAGATAGGGCGGCAATAAGACAGATATACATACAATGAGTGTACAAAACATTAAGGACACCTTCCTGATATTGAGTTGCGCATTCACCCTCTGAATGGCACACATACGCCATTCGACAAGTGACATCAATAAGGGATTATAGCTGTTACCTGGATTCACTTGGTCAATTTATGTCATGGAAAGAGCAGGTGTCCTTAATGTTTTGTACACTCAGTGTATGTGGAGTGACAAGCAAAGACATACATGCAGCAGGTCAGTATGCAGATAGGTGGATATAGACAGACAGACAGACAGACAGACAGACAGACAGACAGACAGGCAGGCAGGCAGGCAGGCAGGCAGGCAGGCAGGCAGACAGACAGACAGACAGACAGACAGACAGACAGACAGACAGACAGACAGACAGACAGACAGACAGACAGACAGACAGACAGACAGGTAGGTAGGTAGGCAGGAAGGCAGACAGACAGACAGACAGGTAGGTAGGCAGGAAGGCAGACAGACATATATACAGACAGCTAGGTAGGCAGGCAGGTAGGCAGGAAGGCAGACAGACAGACAGACAGCTAGGTAGGCAGGCAGGTAGGCAGGTAGGCAGGTAGGCAGTCAGACACACAGGCAGGCAGACAGGTATGGCATTCCAATAATTGATTTCAGGATGAGTAATGATGCCATAAGCTATAAGGTAATAGCTCCTTACGTGGTCTCTCTCTGCCTGTAGCTCCCTCAGTTGGTTCTGTATGACAGTAGTCTTCTGCTGGTACATCTCACAGTCCAGAGACAGCTTCTGAACCTGCAGCGCCAGACACTCCTTCTGTTCTACAATCTAAGAGCAAACATACCCACACAGTATTTAGACTTTGGCCACTCTAAAATGTACTGTGTAACACAAAGCAGATTGCCTTTCAGCAGATATTTGCTGTTGAATGAAATGGCCAACTCAAAAGGGTTGTTCACAATCTCATAGACACACACACCTCCTGCCTCTCGCGGGACAGCTGCTCATTATCCTCTCTGTAGCACCTGAGCTGCTCAGCAAGCTCTATACCGCCATCCCTCGCGTCAGCCAGGTCTTGGGCCAGGATATCCTCACGCGCCTGGAGAGGGAGGGAGAGAGAGAGAGAGAGAGAGAGAGAGAGAGAGAGAGAGAGAGAGAGAGAGAGAGAGAGAGAGAGAGAGAGAGAGAGAGAGAGAGAGAGAGAGAGAGAGAGAGAGAGAGAGAGAGAGAGAGAGAGAGAGAGAGAGTTAAGAGGAAGAGACAATAGTCAGAACCACAGTGTGTCTCAGCAATTCTACAGTTTGTTTGTAGAAGTCTGAGCTTGTGTCCTCCTCACTCACTGGGGTGAATTTCTCAGCCTCCAGTAGCTGCCTGCGCAGAGTGCTAATCTCGTCCCGCAGATGCTGCATCTCGCTGGGGGTGGTGCACTTGAGCGAGCGCTGCCTCTCAAAATCCGTCTCTGTCTGGGCTTTGCGCAGCTCAAACTGAAGCTGATATACCTGCCCATCATAGAAAAACAAAAGACTACTGTCACAAATTCTGTGACCGCAGTATTTGACCACAGTTGCTTCAACATGTTTCCTATTGTCTCTTGTTGTTTCTTACAGTAAATGAAATGTATCTCTTAAAGATGGAATCCGCAGTAGGGGAAACAGCACCACTGTCCACCCCACGGCTGTTGTTATTGTTTTTGTTTTGATGACGAAACAGAGCTGGGGAGCGTCGTGCATTGTAAAAAAATATATATTTGCAGTACATATGCTGCTGTTCTATCGCGTGTGCAATGATGTCAGAGGGGAAAAAAACAGTGTTCGTTGTTTGCATTAATTTCTTTGTTGTTGTAATATCGCAAACGGGCGTGGCAGTTTCACCATTAAGGATTCCAGCTTTAACACGTTTCAACACCAAAATAATGCTGGTATTAGTTCAATACACTTTACAATACTTTTGGTCAACTCCGTAACAACACTGTCAATACCGTAACAACACTGTCAATACCGTAACTTATCACTTCATGTAATGTAGTGCAGTCATCACCACTCCTGAATATCACACAGCTAACCCTTTTACCCTTACCTGCAGGTTGAGGTCGCTACTGTGGATGTTGGCGGTCGACCTCTCCTCGATGGCGGCCGTGTACCGTACATACAGGTCACACTTCTCGTCCTTCAGCTTCAAGATGTCATGGTGCGCGGCAGCCAACTGCTTCCTCATGCGGCCGTGGTCGGCCTTAAGACGGCGAAACTCCTCCCCCTGCTCCAGAGTCTGACCTAGCTCCGCCTCCAGGGAGGTGCAGCGCGTCCCCAGCCGACTGGCCTCCTGCCGAGCCTCCTGCAGCTCCTTCTGCATCCCTGTCACGGCTCTGACCAGGTACTCCGTCAAGTCTGAGTACTTAATCAGGCCTGGGAGGAAATCCGGTTACGATGGACACACTACACCCTGTTGCTAACCCAGGGCTACTGATTGGACTATGTATAATTTCCCACCAAATATTTTTACCAAATTATTTACTCCAAAGATTATGTGAATCATTTATAGTTAGAATACTGTTTACTGATGAATAGAATGAACACATTGTACTGTTTTCAAGCCGACAGGTCAACTTAAAAAAAGAGCCATCATCCTTCAAACAAGGTAACACGCCCCTCTCCTTAACACATGGCCTATATGACCCACATGGGAAACAGGTCATGTGTTGTGTGCTACTCACCACTGAAGCCAGAGGGCTGGGCGCTGGGCTTACGGCCTGTGACCTGGGTGTAGAGGGTGGGGTAGTGGATCATCAGGCTCTCCAGCAGGGCCATTGCTCCGTCCCTTCCCTGGATACGCAGCAGGTCCAGCATGTGACCTAAAAAAGACAAAGGCCTTGGTCACAACGTAAACCAAACACATAGACGGACTGTTTTATGGACTGTTATTCATAAAAATGTACTGTTGTATTTCATCATTAATTTAGTAGTTTTATAGGGAAAGACACTATTAAAATATGGACATGTTGAGTTATAAACATTTATGAATTGCAAAACTAATTTTCACCACCAGTTATAAGACATGCTCAAGAGTGTAGATATACACTAAGTACACAAAACATTAGGAACACCTTCCTAATATTGAGTTGCACCCCCTTTTGCCTCAATTCGTTGAGGCATGGACTCTAGAAGGTGTCAAAAGCGTTCCACAGGGATGCTGCCCCATGTTGACTCCAATGCTTCCCACAGTTGTGTCAAGTTGGCTGGATGTCCTTTGGGTGGTGGACCATTCTTGATACACACTGTTGAGCGTGAAAAACCCAGCAGCGGTGCAGTTCTTGACACACTCAAACCAGTGCGCCTGGCACCTACTACCATACCCGTTCAAAGGTACTTTAATATTTTGTCTTACCCATTCACCCTTTGAATGACACACATACACAATCCGTTTAAACGTTTTTGGAGTTCTTCCCCTGTAGGATGGCCAGAGTTAGGGTGACTAAATTAATGGAGGCCAGAGAAAAAATGTGGTCAAAAATCTTGAATATTGCATCATGTCAGCTAGGCTGGATTCTGTGCAAGAATAAAGGCTACTTGGCTACCACTTTCCCGTTGAACTCGTCACCTTTCTTCTTGAATCCGTAGGTCATAAATATAGAGGTAAGATGGATATCGACTTTGAGACATGACAGTATTTTCATATTTGAGTTTACGCTTTTCATATTAATTCGAAATTCCTGTCCTTTACCGAAGATTTCTCACAAAAACAAGCGTATCTCTGTGAAATGTTAACGGAGCACTGAGCGTATAACAACCTTTTCATTTTCAAATCCTTTTACATTTAATTCAGCTCGTGTCATGGTAATTTTGATTTTTGCCACCAGCGGAAACAACTTTGAAGACAACGACCACAAAATGTAAAATCCTCAAAAGTTGTTACGAGAAGCTTGCACGGCTATGTCAACAAAGTTGTTACGAGAAGCTTGCACGGCTATGTCAACAGAGCTCAGCGCTAATTAACATTTACATTTTAGCAGACGCTCTTATCCAGAGCGACTTACAGTTAGTGATTACATATATATATTTTTTATACTGGCCCCCCGTGGGAATCGAACCCACAACCCTGGCGTTGCAAACGCCATGCTCTATCAACTGAGCTACATCCCTGCCGGCCATTCCCTCCCCTACCCTGGACCAATTGTGCGCCGCCCATGAGTCTCCCGGTCGCGGCCGGCTGCGACAGAGCCTGGATTCGAACCAGGATCTCTAGTGGCACAGTTAGCACTGCGATGCAGTGCCTTAGACCACTGCGCCACTCAGGAGTGTATTAGGTTACGATATCCAACTTTTTAAAAGAATGCTACTGATATGTTAGAACAAGACCCCACTGAATGATTCAGAACATGAATAATCATATTTGTCTTGGTAAAATGTATTTTAAAACATAAGGAAGTAAATGTAATCACCAAAGCTGGTTAGAGTTGGTAGACATCCTACAGTATCTCTTACTCATCCAAATTCCTTCCAACTCAGTGGCCTTGTGGTTAAAGTGTCCATCATGAGATTGCAAGGTCGGTTCCTGGTCGAGTCATACCAAAGACTAAAAATGGGACCTGATGCCTCTCTGCTTGGGACTCAGCATTAAGGAGGTGGATTGGGGTTCAGGCCCTGTGACATACTAGCGTCCTGCCCGGTGTACTCAAGCTGCCTCACTCTACCGAAACAGGGCATAGGCTCCTACTCGTATGGGCCGTTCTGGCTGGCACAAGGCTTACTACTAACTCCTTTAAAGAAATGTTTTCACAAAACCAAGTGAAAAAATCAACACCAATAGAATCAAATTGATTTGAATAGAATACAACAGAATAGAAAAACGATAGAATAGAAAAAATACAAATAGCATACAACAGAATAAATCTAAAGTAATACAATAGAAAATAATATAATCTAATAGAAATGAATAGAATATATGTCTTACTGGTCCTCATGGAGCGGTTGGTGAGCTTGAGGCAGGAGAGGATCTCGTCTTCATCCATCTCTGTGAGGACCCTGGCCTGGCGCAGGTAGGGGATCAACATACATGGTTTCACACCCAGGGAGATACGATGACGGTTGTCGTTGATCAGCTCCCATACATCCTCCTCACCCATCTCCTTAAGGTCGGACCCCTCCGGAACACACTCCGCTGCCATGGTGAGTGTGGGCGTGTGTGAGGCGACACACTTCGAGTGAGTGTCACAGTCAATGGTGGTCGCAGGCAGATGCAGTCCCTGCAGACACAGATAAGACACACACACTCAATCACACACACCTAGTATCATCGCTGTCCGATGCTGGGTGAAAAGCAAACTTTCAGAGACACAGGGACTCCAGCTCTGTATGAGAGAGATTTATTTTCCACGCCCAGTTGGTGTAGGCGTCAATGCACGCAAGGGTGTGTGTGTGTGGGAAAACCTGAAAGACAAGAAACATACTCCCCACTGAATCAGTGCCCACGCACACACCGAAGGACTGCTCACGCACGCATACAATAACCTGAAGATGTGTACATTTCACAGTTGTAAACATCATATTGTCCCGTACCTCCTGTGCTTCACTGATCTAGGCCTATTGTACCTTTTCTTTGCACTACATGGCACTGATTCAATATCCGCAGCTAGAACACAAAGCTACTTGCCTTCCTCCATGTTCTTTATTACTGAAGCCATATTGCACTGTTTGTTGAATGGGGCCACGTCACATTAACGAAATCATTAATAATTATGTATCTTAAAGACAGTGGTTGTGATTCACAGCCACTGTCGTTAAGATACAGAATTAACCTATCTCATTCATTCATTCGTTCATTAATTCATTCATGCCAATTACTATAGCTACAGCCTTAGGCCAATCAGTGTAATTTTGTAAATGCAGGATCTCTATAGCAAGACGAATAATTCACCCAAGTTTCGTCAAATATTATCTTCTTCAGTACGGTCTGAGATATCGCGTGTGACTAAACGGACGGACGGACGGACACAGATCCATAGTCCCCTCCTCGATTTCATCTTGGGGAAAAACAATAGCTCAAGAGATAGGGGATCTTCGCTGGAAATATACCACCTGTATATACATGCTTCATATTGTGTTGTTACCATATGTGACTCTTATTACCACGTGTAGCCTAGTAAACTAATACTATGCCAAAGTTTGGCTATGATAACAAAACCTTAGATACAAAAAGGTAGGCTACACCTTATTTGCCTTTGGTCTCTACACGATAGCATTTATTCAAGTAGGCTACAAAACTGGCAAATGAAGGGAGGAAATACTGAGAAACAAGAATACACAGAGATGTTACTGAATAACCATGAGGAATTTCAGGAATTGAGTACAATTCAAACGCTTATATTTAAAGTAAAATACATATAGACCTACTTTAAAAAGCGTAAAATGACTTCTTATAATATTTACAAAACATAACTAAAATTGATTAGTGCCATATACCTTTTCTTGGGAGTCGCAGGTGTAGCCTATATTTAATCACCATGAACGACCCTACGCGTGCGAGCAGCGCTCCTCCCGCCAATGACAGCGCATGGGCGAGGAGGACAAGTAAACTGACTAATCGTACAAAGTTACTAATCATCCAATCAAAAAAGAAATAGTCTGGGTTAATACTGATGGACTATAGCCTAATAAAAGAACAAACAAAGACATTAAGCTATTTCCTGGTAACATTCCTAGGGCAATTGGGTTATTCCTTGGGAAATTGAATATTAAAAGACTGTGGGCATTAATATGGAGTTGGTCCCCCCTTTGCTGCTATAACAGCCTCCACTCTTCTGGGAAGGCTTTCCACTAGATGTTGGAACATTGCTGCAGGGACTTGCTTCCATTCAGCCACAAGTGATGTCAGGCACTGATGTTGGGCGATTAGGCCTGGCTCGCGGTAGGCTTTCCAATTCATCCCAAAGGTGTTTGATGGGGTTGAGGTCAGGGCTCTGTGAAGCCAGTGAAGTTCTTCCACACCAATCTCGACAAACCATTTCTGTATGGACCTCGCTTTGTGCACGGAGGCATTGTCATGCTGGAACAGGAAAGGGCCTTCCCCAAACTGTTGCCACAAAGTTGGAATCACAGAATCGTCTAGAATGTCATTGTATGCTGTAGTGTTAAGATTTCCCTTCACTGGAACTAAGGGGCCTAGCCCGAACCATGAAAAACAGCCCCAGACCATTATTCTTCAAACACCAAACTTTACAGTTGGCACTATGCATTTGGGCAGGTAGCATTCTCCTGGCATCCGCCAAACCCAGATTCATCCTTCGGACTGCCAGATGGTAAAGAGTGATTAATCATTCCAGAGAACGCGTTTCCACTGCTCTGGAGTCCAATGGTGGCGAGCTTTACACCACTCCAGCCGATGCTTGGCATTGTGCACAGTGATCTTAGGATTGTGCGCGGCTGCTCGGCCATGGAAACCCATTTCATGAAGCTCCCAACTAACAGTTATTGTGCTGAAGTTGCTTCCAGAGGCAGTTCGGAAGTTGGTAGTGAGTGTTGCAACCGAGGACAGATTTTTACGCGCTACGCACTTCAGCACTCGGCGGTCCCTTCTGTGAGCTTGTGGGGCCTACCATATCACGGCTGAGCCGTTGTTTCACCTAGACGTTTCCACTTCCGCTTCACACTTTACAATTACAGCAATTACAGTTGACCAGGGCAGCTCTAGCAGGGCAGAAATTTGAAGAACTGATTTGTTGGAAAGGTGGCATCCTATGACGGTGCCATGTTGAAAGTCACTGAGCTCTTCAGTAAGGCCATTCTACTGCCAATGTTTGTCTATGGAGATGGATGGCGGTGTGCTCGATGTTATACAGCAACGGGTGTGGCGTAAATAGCCAAATCCACTAATTTGAAGGGGTGTCCACATACTTTTGTATATATAGTGTATCAATTTTTAGCTCATGAGATGTCACATGGCAAATACATTTGAATAATGTGGAGTCCTGGTTGCTATTGAAATATGACATTTGCAATGGTGTCAGAACTTAACTGGAAAATGTATCATTGAGATGACACATCAGTGGTTGCACCTCCAAAACCACATTCATTCCATTGAGTTACTTCCTTACTGCCTATGTAGGCTATTTACTTGGAGCGGCTTTGAATTATAGCCTGTGATATGAAAGGTCTTTATGAAAAGTAGCCTAGACACTGTGTGTGCAATACATGGGTGTAGTAGTCCAAAGACCAATGGAACTCGGTTGTTGTTTTTGTGACAACCAACGAAACCATCAACAACAAGCAGTTTTCTCAAGTTTAAGGTATGAGAAACAATATGAATCCACCCCACTGTGACTGATTTCTCAATCAACACTGACAGATGCCCATATATGAGACTGGCTAGACTGGTATACAGTCATTTGGTGTCACAGTGGAAAAGTGCAGAACATACCAACTGCATTTACATTGACATTTTAGTCATTTAGCAGACGCTCTTATCCAGAGCGACTTACAGTTAGTGAGTGCATACATGATTATTTTATATATATTTTTTCATACTGGCCCCCCGTGGGAATCGAACCCACAACCCTGCCGTTGCAAACGCCATGCCAACTGAGCTCAACTACCGGTACATATTTACAAAAAAATTTTTTTACTTCGGTATGTGTCCCTTCATTCGTCAACACGGACACCAAGGCTGCGTTTACACAGGCAGCCAAATTCGGATGTTTTTTTTTCTTCCCTAATTGGTCTTTTGACCAATCAGATCAGCTCTGAAAAAGATTGTTTGTGAAAAGATCTGATGGGATTGATCAAAATACCAATTAGAGGGGAAAAAATCAGAATTGGGTTGCCTTAATGTACACCTCTCCAAGTACTTATGTTGACAATACCTGTTAGACTACATGGCAAGTGCAGCTATAGGCCTTCGAATACAGGTCATACACAAACACATTATAAGCCTTGTTATAATACAATATAAAGGGTTATACATGCTTATAACAAGTTATAAAGAATTATACCTGGATGCTTTAAGTAAAGTGTTACTGAAAGGAATTAAATCAAACCCAAAGTATGGAAAAAATAATACTGTTCCTGTGCTTGTGTAGGTGTAAGTCAGTGATTTGAAAGCAAATTCCTAGTAGGTATCCACTATATGCTTTCACCTATCATGTATCCTTAGATCAGAGCAGATGAGCGAGAGGATGCGAAGAAAGGAAGCCTTTATAGACTATTGAGACGCATCATAGGAGGAAACATAACAGGTTAGTGGGTGGTCCACCAGCTGATCTTGATCTGTACCAACTGACGGGCTGTGGCCTCACTGATGTGTAACCTGGCCTTCTCAACCTTCCAATTCAATTCAATGTGTGTATTATAATAGCACCTAAACGGTCATGTAACAGGCAAACAAAGCCACTGGCAAAGCTACCTGAGAGCTCGAGGCCAAGACTCGAAACAACAGCTAAAGCGTCCTATAACAAAGGTTTCTATGACAGTAAGTACACAAACTACTCTTTGATCCGTCAGGGGGAATGTAATTGGTGACTGGCTTGGTTCCAGATAATTTTTCGTGCAACATTAAGAGTTGGCTACACAGCACAAACAGATCTGGGAACAGGCTAGACTGAAGAGGTCTCATGTTGGGGCTTCCCTCTCGAGCCAGCCGTCATTCCAGGGACTGATTTAGGACCAGTTCGGGGCTTCCCTTCCCTTGCTGGAGCCCCAAGCCGTGACAAAAGGCACTTCAGGAACGCATGAGATTAGTTGTTAGATTAATTTGTATTTTAAGAATACTGACTAAAGGATTTCACCCCAAATACAGTATAAATGTGTGAACTGTGTTAGAATTATAATGTATTGTCAACCTACTAACAGAGGGGGGCGGGACTAAACATTCCAGGATGAAGGGGACTGAGAAAATGGGTTACAGGGGGCCTCCTAGAGGTGGGTGGAGCAGGGTGCCTTGGTGTGGAAGGAGTATAAAACAGTATGTATGTGTTTTGGGCGCCAGAGCTCTCCATGAATAAAGATACAGATAATCCTTGTGGGTTGTGGACCTTGAATCATTGATGATTCAAGGTCCAGGTAGCTAAGCGGCAGGTAGCTTAGTGGTTAAGAGCGTTGTGCCAGTAACCGAAAGGTCTCTGGTTCTAATCCCCGAGCCGGCTAGGTGAAAAATCTGTCGATGTGCCCTTGAGCAAGGCACTTAACCCTAATTGCTCCTGTAAGTCGCTCTGGATAAGAGCGTCTGCTAAATGACTTAAATGTAAATGTAAAAATGATTAAAACCAGAGCCTTACAACCTCTGGTAATGATTCAAGCTTAGGTTGAATTAGAGATAGAAATTCTCGTAACATTAGTGTGATAATCTGGTTATATAAATTGATTAGATGTCCAGAGGTGAATAGAGAATCAACTCCAAAGGGGCCTGGTGTTGATTCACAAAGAAAACCTTGGAGAGAGGGGACCATTTGGGACCACTTGCTATGATGTCAGCGACTGCTTATTGGGTGGGGGAACCAGCCAATTGTTACTGACTATTATCTGGTATTTGACTTTGATGGACAGAACCTTTAATTTATGTTAAATGAAGCTTAAGGGCATTGCATGATGTTGTTTCTCTGTTTATTATTATGACATATGATCATTCACAGGCTGGCTTTAGTAATTCCATACTTAAGATTTAGCTAGTTTGTGGATATTAACTAAAGAAAGAATTGCAAATGTTGCTTTTATTGTTCATATATGTGTAGATGTGTATCTTCAGTTTATCCAAGGACAATATTATTTTCACAGGCTGGCAGGATGTATCTGTGTATATATTAAATCAACTCTTCATTTTATCAACTGAAAATAAACTGAAACAAAATAAACTGAAATATTCTGAAAACCTAAATTGCCCAAACATGGCCAGGTGGAGAGCTTCCACCCCAAGTCCAGCTCCCTAATCCTAACAGCCAGAGTAACATAGAACACCATCGAGCAGTAATACCCGACAACTATGATGGATCTCTTATCTCCCATCTACTCCGTGGGTAATCCTACGATGGTGGTTTTCAGTCATGTAATAGTCAGAGGGTCTCCTGACCAATTGGTGTCTGCAGGCGCGCGGCCAGGGCTAGGGAGATGCGTCGTAGCGCCCCCTGGTGCTGGGGGAACTCCTGCTGGACGCGGTGCAGGATGGTGGCCACAGTGTGCAGACGCTCCTCCTGACGCTGCAACGCAGGCTCCAAGGCTTCGCCGGTGGACAGGGCGCTGTAGCGCCCCTCACGCACCGCTTGGAGCTGCTTGGCCCGGCCCTGGAGGGAGACCAGACGGGCCAGGTTCTAGAGGGAGGGAGAGAGAGGAGAGATGAAGGAGACGGGAGAGCGGGGGAGGGAGGAGAGAGAGAGAGAGAAAGGGAGGATAGAGAGAGAGAAAGAACCAGACCGAGGAAGGAAAAGAAGGATGGATAAGGGATTTAAAAAGACAAGACATGAGATGAAAAGAGATATTCAAATAGCTATGCACAGTGAAAACCACCTCTCAACTATGGATACCAATAAATTGGGCAGGAATAATGTTGAGTGAATGGGTCTACATCACATACCCTCTCCTTGGTGTCCTGCAGACAGTGGAAGTCTGAGGTGAGGACAGTTCTGGCGCTGTGGAGCTCTCCCAGCTGCAGCTGTTTGTCCCTCAGACTGCTGCTCAGACAGGCCTGGCCCTGCTGCAGCTCCCTGAGTACCCCATCACACTCCTCCGCTTGCTGTTAGGGTGGGGAGACACACACAACATAGACACACATATTAAGCATATACGTACTGTACATACGCACACCCACCAACACACCAACCGACCCACCCACTTCTCACCGACTCACCCACCCACCGACCCACCCACTTCCATACACCCACACCCCCCACCTTCTGTGTGTCCAGTATGTTCCGGCGCAGGCCCTGCAGGATGCCGTGGAAGTCGGTGTGTGTGGGCTGCTTGCGGTTGGTGCGTGCCTGAGCCTCACTGCGCATCACGATAGTCTCCCTACGAGCCACCACTCCCTCCATCTCCCTCAGTAGGCGCTCCTGCTGCTTCATCAGCTGACTGTAGCGCACCTGTAGGGACACACTCACATGGATACTTGATTCTTGCCTCCAGTACAGGGCATTGATTCATTACCCAGTAAAAGCATTGGAGGGGGTGAAACAGGTGTATGAGTGTGTGAGGTGTCCTGCCTATTCCATCTATTCCACATTTAGTGCGCGAAGGAATCGAATCAAACTTTATTTGTATAGGCAGCAACACAATGTTGTAGTGTGCTATATGGGGACATAGTGTATCAGTCTGCAGTAGGAGGGACTAAGTAGTGCACTATGTGAAAAATGGTGTGATGTGAGATTTGCTCTTGGTTTCTCCAGTGTGTGAGATGTTACCTCCATGCGGTGGATCTCAGCCCTCATGGTGCGGATGTCTCCCTGGCCCACCTCAGAGTCCACAGCCGACCTGGTCTCTCTCACTAGCTGGCTCTTCTTCTCCCACAGCATGATCTGACGCCTGAAACCCACACACACACAAATAAACATGGGTGAAATAAACAAACACACACACACACATAACACAAACATGTGAGGCACACACAAACGTACACTCGAATGAGGTACAAGACACAGACAGACAGATAGACAGAGGCTCATGTTTCTAAACCGACTACTTGCTACTGTTTGACTCACTCTGACTCCACCAGACTGTTGAACAGCCTGTCCTTCTCCTCCTGGATCCTCTCTAGCTTCATCTGCATCTCAATGGAGTCTCTCTCTGCCTCCTACACACACAACATTACAGAAATACACTGTTATACATGAAGTACAATGGTGTGGAGGCATTTCTATATCTATATCATATTTAAGTCTATATACAGTATGTCTAGCATACTGCCCTTCAATTTGGTCAAAAGTCTTTGATCTGTTGTAATGGCCAGGTATTATCTGATTAATGTGGTATTTAGTTTCCAGACACAAGAACAAGCCTGTTGATCAGAATATATTATGGAGTATCAGAAATTACTGTCTGTCTAGACAGGAAAATACTTTTGTAGTTTAAATAATTACTTAGTTAGTATACTAGGCAGTGGTTTAGGACTGAAACAGACATATTAGTATTTGTATGTGTACGTATTTGAACACCCCCCCCCCCCCCCCCCCTCCTCAGTCTCACCTTGAGTCTGTGCAGGAAGTCAGTCTCCATGAGGACGTTGCCCTGCTCCAGGGCCTGGCGGAGATGCCTGTTCTCACTCAGCAGGGAGTTGAGCTTCAACATGTCCGCCATCAGCTCCTTCATGTGTCTCTCCAGCTCGGCCTGCTCACGCTGCTCCTGTTGTATCTCAGCTGGACGGGAGGCAGCGGAGAGGTGGGGAGACCAAGGGTTAGGGTGTGTGTGTTGGGGACGGGAGTGTCTGTGTTAGGGTAGGGTCACAAAGACCCACTATAGATTTAGTCTCTGTGACCAAGACTGCACATCTTCCAACCCTGAACCATATGTCTGCCTGAACCTAACAAAAATCCAAAGGTCAGTTTATGCACAACTCAGATCCGGCACCCTCCCTCTAGAGACTAGTAGATTTAACAGAGTGCCTGAAGAGGAGAGAATTTGCCTTCTGTGTGATCTTGGGGAAATCGCAAACGAAATCCATTTTGTGTTTTATTGTGCTCTGTATGACGATCTGAGACATTTATTTTTATTTTTTAAATGACTTAGAAAGTATTCTGGTTACAGGACGAGCAGAGGCTTGCATTTCTGTTTCAGACAGGGTGTGTTTGAGATTGCTCAGTTCGTTCACAATGCCTGGAGGAGAAGGAGAAATGTACTGTTTGTGTAGTGTGGCTAGATGGTAGCTGTCCTTGCCATGATTATTTTATGCGCATAATTTGTAAAATGTTATTTTATTCTGTAGTGTCTTGTAAGCCCATGTGGGCTGGGCACCGGTAGGTGTATGACACTTAAATAAATCATATCTATCTCTATATCCACTGAGTGTGTGTTGTAGTCATGGTGCGGATGGAGAGTTGTGTCTGTAGTGTGAGCAGCGCGGTGCTCTGGGCCGTTTCTCCTGGGTCAGTGTGTGTTTACATACTCTCGGTGCGGACTTTCCTCTGCTGTAGGATGGTGAATTGGGTCTGCAGTGTGAGCAGGGCGGCGCTCCGGGCCTGTTTCTCTTGTGTCAGTCTCACTAGTTCCCCCTGCTGCCGCAGCCAGAGCTGCTGCTCCTCCTTGATCTCTCCTCCCACCCCCTCCAGCTGTTTGGTCAGAGTACTGGCCCGGATCTCCAACGGGCCCAGGTCCTCGTGCTGTTGACGTAAGTAGGGATGTGATCAAGACAACATAGAAAATCAGGAACCTTTTGAAACGTTTCAAATCGATACTAGCTCCAGTCTTATTGTAGAGGATGGTGCTCTCGTAGACATAGAATATCATTTTAGTTCTGTAGGTGGTATCTATTTTAGATTCAGTACCTTCAGTCCTTTATTCTTAGACAGAACTTACACTGGTCAGTGCTCGGTTGTAAGTTAACTCTCACCCCAGTGCTGGCGATGAGCTGCTCGATCTTCTTGTTGTAAACGTTGATGGTGGCCTGCTTGCGCTCGATGACGGTGACATGCTTGGTGATCCTGGCCTCGCTGGCGCTGAGCAGTTGGTTGCGGCGGCTCATCTCCGTCTCCAGCGAGGCGAGGGTGCGAGCCAGACCCTCCAGACGCAGGGTGACGTTACTTCTCTCCAGCGTCACCGCTGCCATTTCGTTCTCTAGGCAGGACAGCTGGGCCTCCTGGTATGGTGAAGAGAGAGGGAGGGACACTCACACACAGAGGAGATACATTGCACTAACAAAGTTTCATATGTAGCATTGTGGTTGGTGTGGTTATCAATTTACCCTTTCATTTTTTTTGTCTACACAGGTTATTGAAAAACTAGCTCAAGTTATACCAATGTTCATCTTAAATAACAACCAGATTAAACTCCTTCTGTGCTGTAATTCTACAAAGTCTCCCATTCCTAACACATCTCCACAATAAAATTGTTTTTGTAATGGTATGAATTACTTGAAAACTCCCGAAATAAACTTGATGGAAAAAAAGTACGCCGATCAACGCTCACCTTCTCCCTCTTGTGGGCGGCCATCTTGTCGGTGAGGCGTCGGGAGTACTTGGTGGCCTTGTCGTGGGTGAGATGCTCCTGCATCTTGGACATGATGCGGTCCTCCAGCTCGATGCGCCGCACCCACTCCTTCTCCATCTGCTTCCTCAGGGAGGACACCTCCATCTGGCGCACCCCACACTCCTGGAGAGAGGGAGGAGAGAGGGGAGGGGGGAGATGGGAGGGAGCGGGACAGGACAGGGATTAGAAGTGTTTCATCGTACTATCATCCACGTATATGAGTCATGACAACAACAATACAACATTCCAGTCACTTCATATTGAGCGGATAATGCATTCAGAGGAGCCTGCATAGGGAAAGAACAGAAGATACACCAAGAACAAACTTGAGAAAAAAATATAAGAAACAAACCACAATGGAAGCAAGTCTTTTGACTTCATTGTTTTAATCCTCAATGATTCATTTCAATGTGGGTATTGTTGATTCCACTTGGCTAAAGCAACCTATTCAAATGTGTAAAATAAAACCAATTCATTAATTAACTCACTGTGTTGACGCGTTGCAGTGTCTGCTCGGTCTCCTGCAGTATCCTCATGTAGATGCTGTACTGGGCCTTCAGCGCCTCCTGCTGGCTGTGGCTCTGGGAGATCAGCTTCTTGGAGGTGGCGCTGTCCAGCTGGGTCCTGTTCAGTAGTACTGTCAGCAGCTCATTACGCTCCTCCTCCCGCGTGATGGACTTCTTGAAGCCCTCGATTTCGGTGTCTAAAGAGCGGACCTGGTGGGTGGCCGTGCTGGACGGAGGGAGGGAGGGAGGGAGGGAGGGAGGGAGGGAGGGAGGGAGGGAGGGAGGGAGGGAGGGAGGGGGAGATTGATAGACGTGTACATGGTGGCATCCCACAGGTGTACAGCATGTCAAGTCTCAAGGAGAAAGTTTGACCAGAGCAGACCAGCAGCACTGATGCACAGCAAATACAAATTGTATTGTAAATAGACATTGGACACTGGCCAATGGACATCTAGCCAAAAGTAGTGCATTATAGATGGAATATGGTTGCCATTTCAAGTCTATCCAGTGTGTATTCTCTGCCACCGTAGAGCGTCTAGCATGGCAGTGTAGGCCTCGTCTCGTCATGCCCACCAGGCTGCTGTTCTACACTGTGTGGTGAGGTGTGTGTGTGTCACAGGCGGCTGGTGGCATCTTAATTGGGGAGGACGGGCTCATAGTAATGGCTGGAACGGTATAAATGGAATGGTAACCAACACATCAAACACATGGTTCCCATGTGTTTGATACCATTCCATTCACTCCATTCCAGCCATTAATATGAGCCGTCCTCCCCTCAGCAGCCTCCTGTGGTGTGTCGACTCTACACAGTGCTAGGAGTTTAAGTGTCCTCACCGTAGAGCCTCCAGCATGGCGGTGTAGGCGTCATCTCGTCTCCTCATGCCCACCAGGCTGCTGTTCCACTGCTGCAGCAGTTGCTTCCTCTCCATCACCAAAGAGTCCATCTCCATCTGGGCCTGCATCGAGAGACACACAGGCAAAATTCACACCATTCACCACCATTCCCCATTCCTTCTGTGTGTACAGCTTTTGACTCAGCCTAAGCAGTAACACATTTAGGATTAAAACATTAGTTGAATCAGGTGTGCTACTGCTTGGCTGGAGCAAAAGCCTACACCCACCCTGGAGTGGACAGTAGTGTACCTCAGAGAGGGCCTCCTTGGCTGCCTGGGTCTCCTCAGACTGGGCGATGGTCTGGACTTCATACAGAGCTATCTGCTCCGTCAGCCGTTCCATGTGTTTGGTCAACCGCTCCACATACAAGTCCTGAGATAGAGGGGGGGAGGTAGAGAGAGATAGGGGTGGTAGAGAGAAAGAGAGAGAGGGAGGTAGGGAGAGAGAGAGAGGGGGGTAGGAGGGGTAGAGAGAGAGAGGGGTGGAAGAGAGAGAGAGAGAGAGGGGGTTAGAGAGAGAGAGAGAGAGAGAGAGAGAGAGGGGTAGGGGGGGGGTAGAGCGAGAGGGATGGTAGAGAGAAAGAGAGAGAGGGGGTTAGAAAGAGAGAGAGGGTCATATTAGCAATCACCTGTAATACACTGCCTGAGAAGACACAGCCAAAGAAATAAGAATAATTCGAAATTCTATTTCTAGACCCTTAGCAACTGGTCCAGGTCCAGTTTTGCGATTTGGCTCAGAACGGTTAACATTAGATATAACATGCCATTCGGCTGATTTTGAATCAGTTGTAAAAGAAGGAAGGCGTGTGTCCTGACCTGTTTGTGTTTCTGCTCCTCTGCCTGGGTCTTCTCGGAGTGGGCCTTGCGCGAGGCGTTTTTCATGGCTGTGATGTCAGAGCGCAGGTCGGCGTTAACCTCCTGGATGTAGAACAGACGCAGTGCCAGGTTCTCTACCTCACTCTGCAGCTGGGACACTGAGGGAGGAGGTGATAGAAGTAGTTAGGGACAGGAGTTTTTCCTGACTATGTCACCTGACCAGGAAAACCTTTAGGTGATAGTTATGGGCTATTATAACTAGGCTAGGGCCCTGATTTTTTCCTTGATTAGGTTAAGAAAAACTCCTGGCCCAAGCCATAGTACAGATATAGGATCTTAATTTGACCTATATTGTCACAGCAAAATAATCCTGCAGCAACAGGATTTTAACGTTTAGTCCATAACGTTGCTTGATCGGTGGTTAAGCTATTAGCTGGCCAAAAGTAGGCTACTTGAAAAGTGCAATACTGTTGGTGTTAGTGTAGGTTTTCAGTGAATGTATGTAAATCACAAAGCTCATCTGCATTTCCTGTGGTGCACAAAAATTCTCAGCAACAAAAGCGTGATCAAATTAAGATCCTACATCTGTAACACAGGGACAACAGCCTATGTTCACAGAAACTTGTGCTTATGACTGTTGATGATTCAATGTGTCTATGTTTCTTGAACAGTTGGATAGTATCTATACAAGTCAGTGAGTGCTATCACCACAGAATTTAAAAGAAGGCATACTAACTGTATATCTCTATGGGTCTCACCGTGTGACCTCTGCTTGCCGGCCTGGCTGGCTGTGGTGCGGTACTGGCTTCGGACCCCCTCCAGCTGATCCTGGGCCTGTCTGCGCTGGGCGGCCGCCTGTGTGTTGGTCTCGTGACGGTCCTCCAGACAGGCCTGGAGTCTGGCCAGCTCCTGCTGTATGCCGTACAGCTCCACACCCAGCTCCTCTCGGTGGTCGCTCTCAGACCTCTCTATAGCCATCTAGGGAGATGGGTGGAGGAATGGAGGGAAAGAAAGCATAGGTTGGGGTCAGAATTGCATAGGACAAATGCCTTAGAAATGCACTGCAAGGCCTGTGGATGTTTTTTTTAATGTTATAACAATAGTGATTAATCCTTGTAAATCAATTGTTGTTGCTTATAGATAATTTCTAGTTGCAGATTATCTTATTGTGTGTTTTGAAATGAAAGCACAGGGTCATGTTTCGAGATTGAGCCAAAACAAGTCAATGGCGCCCTCTCCTGGGAAAAGAGTGCCTTCAAAAAGGGGACCCATAAATGGTATGAGTCATTCTGCATGTATACTGTAACGTGGATGTCCATGTTGATTTGATTGTAAACCATTGTAAAGGATGAAGAGTCTTTGCTTCAGAAGAAGAGACCTACTGCACCTTCTCTCTCAGCTCCAAGTTGAGTCTCTCCAGTTGCTTATGGAGGTGGCTCTTCAGTGCAGTCTGGAACCTTTTCATCAGTGGCTGCAGGCAGATTGGAAAAACCATACTAAGACGTTCATCTGATAGGCATAACAGGGTTTAAACCTTAAGGTATTTAAAACAATGTTAGCAGTGATGTTAAGCAGGAAAACTGCTTACGTGTTCAGGGTCCAGTACAATTAGCTCATCTCCACCGTCGTCTTCCTCCGCCCTGCGTAACTCGTCCCCATCGCTGTCAGAGAGGGGGACTGAGAGGTGCAATGAGGGGTGAGGAGGCAAGGGCATCGTTCCGTTATCTGGAACCCAAAAAACAATGTTTCATGATCAATCCTCAACAGATACCGTGCTTGACAAGTCAGAGCTCAACTCAATTTCAAAGGTGATAGAAATCAGTTACATTTCTCCCACCATTGTTCTACCCCTCCCTCTTATTGAAACCCTGCTGACCGGAGTTGCTGGCTGCGCCTGTACCATTGTCTCCTGACTGGGACACTGGGTCATCAGCCCCCGCCTCAGCCTGCTCTCTGTCTGACTGCTCTGCTGATCCACCCTGCATGGAGGATAGACAGGAGGACACTCAGGAAGTCACTTTTTGATCCTTAGAGATATATAATATAATACTTATAATAAAGTGTTATATTTAATTCTGTGCATTGACCATTGCCTAAATCATGTCTAAATCGTATTTTGGAAATAATGTCATGATTTTCTATGTTTAAAAATAAAATGCTGATGATACAATATCATGAGACTCGCAAATCCTAACTTGAGAAACGTGTGAAAAGACGTATCCTGTACTGTAGAGTAGTGTCTTTCCCAAACCTGTAGCACAGTAACCCCAGAGTCCTCTGCTGCCTCGTCAGCATCACCTGGCTGTTCATCGTACTTCTCCTCCTCCTGTGGCGGGGTTCCCCTCCTCTCCTCTTCCCCTCCTCCCTCACTTTCTCCACCCTCCATTGGACGCGGTGGGGACCAAGATGGTTGACTCTGTCAGCACTAAAAGAAGGTTGCCTTTGTGACACCCAAGTCACAACAACATTGGATTGCATTGCAGTCATGTAGACAGGTAGCCTAGTGGTTAAGCACTTTGGTGCCAGTAACTGAAAGGTTGCTTGTTTGAATCCCCCAGCTGACTAGGTGAAAAATCAGTTGATGTGCCCTTGAGCAAGGCACTTAACCCTATTTGCTCTGGATAAGAGTGTCTGCTAAATGACGTCAATGTCACCTGCTCTTTTCCTTACCTGCTTCTTGAGTTATTAAGGAGTTGTCTCTTCAGAACTGAAAGAAAGGTCAGAGAATGAAAATATTGTATTGAAGCAATATTGCAAATGTAAAAGTTGGCTGAGAAAAGCCTTCTGTCATCACCTGGGAAGACATGGCAGAGTAGACACAAATATTTCAATGTTCACTAACGTTATGAAGTTGAAGACATAATCATTCAGTAGGCCCTCATACATTTGCTTCAAAATGAAATAAGATAGGTACCTATGATGGCATGCTGCTATCCACTTGTCTTGAAATTAGCGTGCTTATTCGTTAATATGCTATTATCGCTAGCTAGAAAAGTTAGCTGTCAAATGTAAAATTAGCTAACAGTTTAAAATACCAATGTTTTAAATGTTCTCGAATGCATAAGTTACTAAACCTTACGGTTGCTTTATCACCTCTTCAGCAACATCAAATAATCCTGTAGCTAGTAGTACGAAATTTAATTTGCAAACTAAAAACAGCTACTCACCTCCGTTTGTCAGCCAGTCAGGCGTTGCTAGGAAACGATAAACTTCCGTGAAGGATAAGGGGGTAGAGCCTAGTCATTGGATAGAGCCGCCCCTCATGTATATTCATGTTTATTGAAATGTATAGACTATTCAAGCTTTGCAGTACATGGATTTTCAGAGATGAATGAATTTGAACATTTTAAATATTGATGCATGGCATGTGAGTGTGGCAGTTAAAATAACTTCAGTATAAGACAAAAAATAGGTTCATTAAAAAAATCTTTATTTCAATCAAGAGCGAATAATTACAAAGCAATCTGATCTTTTTAAATAATTTGTACCACAATACCATTGCAATTCATAGTCGTACAAAATCGATAACATAAAAGAACAAAGCCTGCTAAATCAACATTTGTAAAAATAAAAAGGCATTACTAACTGTAGGCCCCGTGTAGCTCAGTTGGTAGAGCATGGCGTTTGCAACGCCAGGGTTGTGGGTTCGTTTCCCACGGGGGGCCAGTATAAAAAAACAAAAAAACTGTATGCACTAACTGTAAGTCGCTCTGGAAAAGAGCGTCTGCTAAATGACTAAAATGTAACATTTTAGAGAACTTCCTTTAGGGAAACCTTGGCTCTCCCAACTAAGAGACTTCCAGCCAAGCAGTTGACATGGATGAGGCTCAACAAATTTGGCCTTAAAAAGCTAAACAATCCATCCATTTCCAGAATCATCAAACTCTTATTATATAAATCTGATGTGATATTGATGTCCTCATTCTGTCATTGTACATTGTACTTCAGAAAAGCAGACAAAGCTTTACAAAACATTCTAATTCCAACCTGGGACTAGGCCTACATTCAGGTCTATAATTATTGGCACCCTTGATAAAAATGAGAAAAAATACTGTATAAAATATATAATACAATACTGAGCTATATTGTATACTCCAAAAAAATGGGGAAATTCTATTATTTTATACTAATACAATTGCTCAGAGAATGAGATTTTTATTGAGAAGTATTTTTAAAATAATAATAATTTAAAAAAGATAAGGGTCAAAATTATTGGCACACCTGTTTTCAATACTCTTAGCACGCTCCCTTTAACCTTAACAAGGATCTGGAAAGATTCTGTATGGATGAATGGTCCAAGATCCCTCTCACTGTGTCCTCCAATCTTTTCTTTTCTTTAAAGGCTCAGTGTCGTTATCCTCACAAAGGTACGGTGCTGGAGTACTGAAAACAGGGGTGGCAATAACTTTGACACCCATCTTTTTGAGAATTGTTTTATGACTTTTTAAACTAAAATCTCTTTCTCTGAGCAATTGTGTGAATATACAATAATAGGATTTAACAATTTTTTTTTTTTTTTTTAGTCTTTTTTTCTCATCTTTATTAAGGGTTCCTATAACAATATTACCAACTGAATAATCGTTAAAACTAAACTAATTAGAAGTAGTAGGAAAGTGAAAACAAGATATTCCTTCATCAATGACATTCTACAATAGTGCTTTAGTGTCCTGACAAATAAAAGGAACGAATGGCAACACAAATAGGAATTCATGTAAATAAATCCAATGCTAATACTGTGCATTTAAAACTTAACTGCAAAATTAAGAAAACATAACAGTACAGTATAGAAGGTGATTCAGACTTAAATAGTGATGATTTTTGAGACTACAATTATGTTTGAGTTAACAGTTTATTTTCCAAGTATTAATGATGGTTTTGGCAAAGGGCACACTACATATATCATCATTTAGTTTAACTCTATCAAGTGTCCTTTAGCACGTCTGGCAAGGGGGCTCATTTCCAAGCATTGGCAACTGTTGATGGCCATTTGAAAATACATACAACAACAAAAAAAGATATACCACTTCCTACATAATTTGAAAGAATAAATGAAAACCTGTGTGGTGCAGAGTACCACAGGAATAGTCTCAACATGTGCCATGGGTATTGTACATGCTAGAGAGAGCATAACACAATAGGACTGCAAATATGCAATACATGCCTGTAGATACTATTGCATTAATAGTGTTTACAAGGAAAAAATAAATCAAAACTTCAGTTTTAGTTGTGCAATACTTGGCATACCCCAATCAACATAATCCATGTGATTGGTTAGGAATAGTTTCCATACAACAAACAATAAAACAGTCCAACAATATGTCAATATAGCCATACATACATTCAACAAAAGTTAGGCCCCTTATATACACCTTTTCAGACATACATTTATATATCATATATCTTTACAAGATTATACATATACTATTATTTCTCATTGCTCACCTCCATGTCCTTAGTTAGCAAGGAACTTGCATAGGCATTAGTGAATTAAAGACACGTGTTGCCTACGTAATGACGCATTGTTTTCCAGAGAACGATGAGGGGAGGGGCTTCATATAGCTGCTTCCATATAGATATGGACAGTGATACTTTGCATATAAAGAGGTGTTGTGTACAGTTAAGAGGGGAATATGTAGAACTTTCCCCATTACCACTGATACAGGGTCAGACATTTTCTCATCCCCAAAATGGTTAGGATTTGGGGTGGGGTAATCTGATTCTAGACCTGTGGTAAAGGGGAACTTCTACCTCGAGCAGTAAGAGCTGTGGGGTCACAGCACAAGTGTATATACTGTTAGTGTTCACCTGATCACAGATAGTGAGCATTAGGGCACAAAGCATAGGATGCATTTGATGCCTCATGATATGGCAAATAATACATGTGACATTGTCAAAAGTATGCACTCTAGCTTTTAGTGTCAGGCTTCACACACACATGCACACTCTCTTGCAGACACACCTGTACAATAACAAAAGTATAATCTAGCGGTGTCATGTCTCATTCAACCATTTCTTTTCACTTTAAATCTCTTCTCTTGATTTGGGTCCCCAAACAAAAGTTGTTTCCCATCTAGGACGTAAGGTGAACGGTGAATGCGATATAATGATGTGTTCATAGGACACTGTGTAACCTTATAACTGCTCCACTTATACCACTAGCCTCTAACCTGCCCCTGTCAAAGGTTGTATCACTGTTACATTTGTGCCATTCTGAGAAAAATCTAATTTTCTAAGTCTGTTCATCCTACACAGATTACAAAACAGAGCAGCAAGTGAGAGATTTTATTTTTCGTGTTTCTCCTTTCTGGTTGGTTGACTGACCTCTGTCTCATTCCATCAGTGAGCTTGTTAAAGGTCAAAGTTCATCTGATGACTGATGAAGTCATCCTGTTCTGCCAGTGACAAAAAATACCCTTGGGTATGGAGCTATTGGAATGTCAATGTGGCAACAGAAGTATTTTTGTATGTCCTTATACACCAATAGGCCTTATACTACTACAAGGCCCCCTGGCTCCAATTCTAATTTCACACATTTCAGGCAAATACTGTAAGCAATCCTTCATATGCCGATAGTGGCGCCCCCCTCTGCTTCGGAGGGCTCCGTTTCCCTCTGGGTCGTATCGGCTGTGGAGGTGGAGGGCGTTCCAAAAGAGCGGGGGTCCATGGCAGAGTGCATGATGGTCAGCCACAGGTCGTCCATGTTTGGCATGACAAAGATTTTCTACGTCGGAGAGAAGATGGGAGAGATTCAGAGGTGTTACATTTGGATGTAGTATGCTGACATACAGTTTGGACAAAGTACGGTATTACGCACACACAGGCATGCACACACACATACCTGAAACTCCTGGTCCAGTTTCTTCTCGATCCAGTCGGTGACGTGGGCCAGTGTGACCTCTCTCTCTCCCAGTTTGGGACGAGCCTTCAGCTCCAGGTGGGGTGGGCTCCTGAAGCCATACCTGCAGCACACCAATTCACAACAGAGTGAACAAACACACTAGGTGAAACACCAGAGTGTAGATTTAAACTATAACAGATCATGCAGCACTGAGCCATTTGTTATTGTACAGTGTGGGCAAGTTAATGGTAAAGGTTACTCAGAATAATAAGGCACACAAAATGTCAGTTTTCCAGGGATGTGATCAGTCACAAGCAGAGGGCACAAGTGCATTGCAGAACACCAAAAACTAATGCACAACAGTATGCCAACAAGTGTTTGATCAGCACCCCTATAATATTATATTAAAGTGTATTTATGTATTGGGATGGTAGGAATGTGTTGGGGTGTAGCATATCCTGTTGGTGGGCGGAGTTATGAGGTATAACTATATGAAGCTGTTTAGAACATACCATATCCTGTCAGTGGGTGGGGGTGGGATGTTGACGGCCAGCGTGCCTCTGAGCTCCTGTACCTCCACGGTGAGCAGCAGGGGCGTGTTGGACACCTCCTCCATCTTCTTCTTGATGAACTCCGTCTCGGTGGCCTTCTGGAAGTACTTGGACTTGGCGATCTTGTCCACGAAGCGCATGATCTTACTGGGCTGGCGGCCCCCCGTGTATCTAATGGAGAGGAGAGATTTAGGGGTTGAATCCTAAGTACTTTTCGTTGCGCAAATCTACCTTCATTTACGTAAAAGTCTGAATTACGTGAAGGTCTGCATTAAGTTAAAGTCTGGATTACGTGAAAGTAGTACAGAAAGGTACTTTAAAAGGTAAACAAGGTAAATAATCAGGGTAAAAGTAAATAGACACTGTAATTAGTCTCACCCCTCTGCTCCAGGGACTTCATTGGTGACCTCTGAAGTATCCTCTTCGTCTGAGGACCCCGCACTGGATGACTCCTCATCACTGTCAGCTAGGCAGTATGTCCGTGGTCTGTACCTGGCACACACACAGACGATTCAGTATGGATTCGTCCCCATTGTTTTCAGAGGGATCGGTGACTCTCAGAACTACAATGCCTTTGTTCATATGAGGAAACAAGTGTTTTTCAGTGTTATCTAGACCCTTTGAAGTCTCACCGAGTTCCCACACAATTCATTGGCAGGCACGCACCCACCCACCCACACGATTGAGCAGTGTTTTCCACAAGTATATAGAGTAGTCAGCCAAATAGAAAAAAATTGCCAGGCAGGCCCCCCCGATTTTCTAAGTAAGAGAACATTAAACCTTTGAGATTAAAGTCTTATTTACAGTTTTACTGCAAGATATCAATTGCCACAATTATGTTTGTTCTTCAAATTGTGTATT
Organism: Coregonus lavaretus; assembly: GCF_964263955.1. Classification (NCBI taxonomy): domain Eukaryota; kingdom Metazoa; phylum Chordata; class Actinopteri; order Salmoniformes; family Salmonidae; genus Coregonus; species Coregonus lavaretus. The sequence goes on from NC_140027.1 coordinate 7,200,270, forward strand.
TTATTAAAACAGAAAAATGAAGTAAATAGCCCACATTATCTAGAAAAATTAATTAAATGTTTTGTTTTTAGAGGTTTCTGTTCTTCCCATTTTTTTCAGGTTTTCACTTTCAAATTCACAATTTAATAGAAAAACAACAAATGTGAATGTTCTAAGTCCACAAGAATGCTTAAACCACATCAGGAGACCACTTGAGGTCTGGAAGAAAATCATGAGAAATTTTGATTTTTGGGTGTAGTTACCTTTTAATTCAAAGTGCACAGCAAACAAGAGGCTGTTGGTTTAGCAGTGTTTTTGTCGTGTGATGCTAGACTTTGCAAAACAAATATCCACTGGATTTATAAAAATAATGATATAATTTTGCCAGGTAAGCATAGGGTACTTTATAGTTAACATTTAACTGAGAAGGTTGTTGGGAAAGCTTTTCCATCTACTAGAAGACTGTTCATTAGCATAATCGCTAATGGCTTCCACAAAGTGGTAGACCCGCACACATACAGAGGGGCATTTTCGTTGCATCTTCAGAAAGTTGCATTGATGCATTCTGGTCATGTCTTATGATAAACTTGGCCAAATTAATTCAATTTCAATACATTTCGTTTTTTTTATATTGTTGAAGTCCGTTTTAATGCCTGCATTTCGTGAGGGCCCTAATTATCATATTTGGACCAGAATGAGGTTCTCCACTACCCATTGTTCCTGCAATTTTAATTCACCATCTTCATCGAATGTTTTCTTAATTTATCTGCATGTAAGCGCCAAAAAGCCTATGAAAATTAGGGAGCCAAATGAACGACTCTCTCACTCATTCGGTAGGCTACACTGACTGACGAGAGTCACTCACTTTAGCGTCACTGTCTGGCAAGCCCCGAAATCATAGGAAAGGAAACCCTTTGGTTTACTTGTCCCGATGCGATACCATGGACATATAACCACGTTGCATGATTTAAGAATGGCAAAGGGATATAGAGATCGACTTTATTCAGTCAGTTCGACACCTTTGATAAACTAGTAAACACTTGCTGTTCAGTTATCAATCAATGCACAGTAAATAGCCTACAATGCGCCACGACTCCGCGTGGCTGGCTATGTGAAACACGCAAAATAAAATCCATGAATGTGTCAGCAATTAAAATAGGCTAAATCGTGGATTTCGACTCATTGTTAACACTTACATTACATAGGACATGCAAATTCACGAGCATCACTCTCTCTACCTGCTCCTTATAAAGAAATTCGACTGCAACCAGAGATCTGTATATAATGACGAGATGCTCATGTCTCCGCCCTAACAATGGGAGTCGTTGTCCCAAACAAGGGAAGACAGGCGACAAGCCTATGTCCAAAATAAGCCCATAGAAACGCATTGGGCCTATTTTGGAAAGAGTTTGGTGAGAGTGAAACCTCTCGCTTCGCCTCTTCCTCTCTGTTGCGTTTCCCTGTCATCGCTCGCTTTGTGACTGACAGGCGCCTATCCTATCAATAGATGTTTAGAAGATGCATATCATTCATTCTAGCGGGAGAGGGCTCCACGGAATAGCGAATTGAAACTTTTAAATGAAAAGTAACCTTGTTAATATGAAGTGGAAAATATAGCCGCCAGCTGAAAATGAGTCTGTAACTGGCTGATTATCCGACAGCATCAGCCAGGCGCAAATGGAAAACACTGATTGAGTATGGATTGATGCATCCTCTTGAGAGCCCCTTTGTTTAAGAGTTCACATGAAGAAACACACACACAATCTGAACACTGACAAAATGAACCCATTCACAATGTCAGTTAGATGGGATGGAAGCTATATGTAATGAAATGACCAAAAAAACAGATTGAAATGGAATGAAAATGGGAACGAGAGAAGGCCCCAGAGAAACTCAGCACTCACCAGGTGAATAACATATCCATGTAAGGGTACGTCCAGGAACAGAAGGAAGGAAAGAAAGAGAAAAGGTAGCGTGCAGAGAAGACAAGTTAAAAGCTAACTGTAGCTAACCCCTGATCCTGTGGAAAGCTAATTCTCTCATTATCATGTGTTCAGAGGAGGAAAACATTGTAAACCTTTGTAACAGCGTAAACCTTTAACAGTTGTTTCAGGAAAACCTAAATGTCAGTGCAAATTTGTCAACAAAGCAGCGTTTCATAAGGTTAATATCCCACTGGATAGTGAAGAGAAAGTCTCATACTTCCCATACACTGAGTAGGCTACACAAATGTTTACTGTGGGAAACTCCACCCTGTGCAACAACCCTTGAGAGCAATTATGTTCATTAAATGTTTCAAAGTTAAAATACTGTTAACCCTACACCGTAACCCTATAATTAACATTTACAATCAGAGTAGGTCACACACCAGTCAGTGTTGTGTTTAGTGAGGACCGTTCCTTCCCCTTACCCATCCTTGCTGATGTCTCTGATGCGCAGGCCGTCTCCGTCCTTCCCCAGTCTGATCAGGTTCATCTTGGTCTCCAGGGTCATCAGGAAGGAGCCGCTGTACGAAATCTCCAAGTCAAACCACAGACCTGGGGGAGAGAGCGCGACAGACAAACGTAGGTTAGTGTGAGTGTGTGTGTATGGCAGGGGATGACAAGTTTGTGTGCGTGCGTGTCCGTGTGTGTAGTTGAAATTACACATTTCAGTGTGTGTTTGGAAGAATCACAACGGAGTGGAGGAACACACATCAGATGATCATTTTGACAAACCAAACTACTTGACCCAGCTTTGAACAGTAACCTACCACCATTGACTGTAGCATGAAGACAAATACCAGTGCTGAATAGCAGCGCTTCAGGTAAAGTAAAGTAATTGGAAACTACAGTAAGTGATTAACTTTCCAGATCTGCAGAGCCTAAAAGTTGAGTGGATCTGGCTAAAGGTTCTCAGTCTGTGGCGAATGCTCCAGGTCACTAGCCTTCAGTCTGCCATTCACTTCCCCTCCCTCCCTCGCCCAGTCTTCCTCGCTCCCCTGCCGCTTCCCCTCCCCCTAGCATCTCGGACCCCCACGTTCATCCCCCTCTCAAATCTCCCTCCCTCTCTTTCCCTCCATCTATCTCTTATTGCCTGACAGTTGAAGAGAACCGAATTGAGGGATACAGAAAGAGAGAAAGAGGGAGAGATCACAGGACCCTTTGAACAGAGGGGAAACAGTTGGACACCGTGCGATACCCCTCATAGGGCTTGTTTGATGTCAGCGGGACGCTGCTCGCTGCATAAACATGGTTCTCTTCCGAAAGCCCCAGCCCTGCTAATCTGGGTTAGAGAAATCCCCTATCAAGGCCCCGGCCCAAAGCCCCCCTCGCATGGGGCAGGCCTGTGTTCTCCGACAGGGGGCCCATTACACAGCAGCACAGTACGTGAATACACACTAGCACGTACAGGGTAACACACACACACACACACACACACACACACACACACACACACACATCATGGAACTGTACTTTGGGAGAGTGCTACTTTACACCACTAGGGTGCACTCCTGGGTTGATAGATGATGCAGGGGTGTGTGAGAGCGAGATAGAGCGAGAGTGAGACAGAGAGCGAGAGAAAGCCAGAGCGAGAGAACATACACTTTCTCTGAGCAACACAGTAAGACTTCCCACTAACAAACCACTTGTACACCTCCCACAGCAGGAATGATGGGAATTCTAGCCGGCTTGATTAGACAGTCAATCAATAGACGACACACAGACACATACAGTGCATTCGGAAATTATTCAGACCTGTTCACTTTTTCCACATTTTATTATTACAGCCTTACTCTAAAATTGATTAAATTAATTTAGTTCCTCATCAATCTACACTCAATAACCCATAAAGACAAAGTGAAAACAGAAATACCTTATTTACATAAGAATTCAGACCCTTTGCTATGAGACTCGAAATTGAGCTCAGGTGCATCCTCTTTCCATTGATCATCCTTGAGATGTTTCTACAACTTGATTGGAGTCCACCTGTGGTAAATTCAATTGATTGGACATGATTTGGAAAGGCACACACCTGTCTATATAAGGTCCCACAGTTGACAGCGCATGTCAGATCAAAAACCAAGCCATGAGGTCGAAGGAATTGTCCGTAGAGCTCAGAGACAGGATTGTGTCGAGGCACAGATCTGGGGGAAGGGTACCAAAAAATGTCAGCAGCATTGAAGGTCCCCAAGAACACAGTGGCCTCAATCATTCTTAAATGGAAGAAGTTTGGAACCACCAAGACCCTTCCTAGAGCTGGCCGCCCGGCCAAACTGAGCAATCGGGGGAGAAGGGCCTTGGTCAGGGAGGTGACCAAGAACCCGATGGTCACTCTGACAGAGCTCCAGAGTGCTTCTGTGGAGATGGGAGAACCTTCCAGAAGGACAACCATCTCTGCAGCACTCCATCAATCAGGCCTTTATGGTAGAGTGGCCAGAAGGAAGCCACTCCTTAGTAAAAGGCACATGACAGCCCGCTTGGAGTTTGCCAAAAGGCACCTAAAGGACTCTCAGACCATGAGAAACAAGATTCTCTGGTCTGATGAAACCAAGATTGAACTCTTTGGCCTGAATGCCAAGCCTCAAGTCTGGAGGAAACCAGGCACCGCTCATCACCTGGTCAATACCATCCCTACGGTGATGCATGGTGGTGACAGCATCATGCTGTGGGGATGTTTTTCAGTGGTAGGGACTGGGAGACTAGTCAGGATCGAGGGAAAGATGAACGGAGCAAAGTAGAGAGATCCTTGATGAAAACCTGCTCCAGAGCGCTCAGGACCTCAGACTGGGGCGAAGGTTCAACTTCCAACAGGTCAACGACCCTAAGCACACAGCCAAGACAATGCAGGAGTAGCTTCAGGACAAGTCTCTGAATGTCCTTGAGTGGCCCAGCCAGAGCCCGGACTTGAACCCGATCTAACATCTCTGGAGAGACTTGAAAATAGCTGTGCAGCGACGCTCCCTATCAAACCTGACAGAGCTTGAGAGGATCTGCATAGAAGAATGGGAGAAATACCCAAGAACACTTGAGGCTGTAATCGCTGCCAAAGGTGCGTCAACAAAGTACTGAGTAAAGGGTCTGAATATTTATGTAAAATGTAATATTTCCATTTATATACACAACCAGTCAAACGTTTTTTCTATTTTTTTACATTGTAGAATAATAATGAAGACATCAAAACTATGAAATAATACATATGGAATCATGTTTGTTTTTTACACAAATCAAAATATATTTTATATTTCAGATTCTTCAAATAGACACCCTTTGCCTTGATGACAGCTTTGCACACTCTTGGCATTCTCTCAACCACCTCCATGAGGTAGTCACCTGGAATGCATTTAAATTAACAGGTGTGCCTTGTTAAAAGTAAATTTGTGGAATTTCTTAATGCGTTTGAGCCAATCAGTTGTGTTGTGACAAGGTAGGGGGGGTATACAGAAGATCGCCCTATTTGGTAAAAGACCAAGTCCATATTATGGCAAGAACAGCTCAAATAAGCAAAGAGAAACGGCAGTCCATTACTTTAAGACATGAAGGTCAGTCAATACGGGAAATTTCAAGAACTTTTAATGTTTCTTCAAGTGCAGTCGCAAAATCCATCAAGCGCTATGATGAAACTGGCTCTCATGAGGATCGCCACAGGAATGGAAAACCCAGAGTTACCTCTGCTGTAGAGGATAAGTTCATTAGAGTTACCAGCCTCAGAAATTGCAGCCCAAATAAATGCTTCAGAGTTCAAGTCACAGACACATCTCAACATCAACTGTTCAGAGGGGACTGTGTGAAATCAGGCCTTCATGGTCAAATTGCTGCAAAGAAACCACTACTAAAGGACACCAATAATAAGAAGAGACCTGCTTGGGCCAAGAAACACGAGCAATGGACATTAGACCGGTGGAAATGTGTCCTTTGTTCTGGAGACCAAATTGGAGATTTTTGGTTCCAACCGCGTGTCTTTGTGAGACGCGGTGTGGGTGAACGGATGATCTCCGCATGTGTATTTCCCACCGTAAAGCATGGAGGAGGTGGTGTTATGGTGTGAGGGTGCTTTGCTGGTGACACTGTCTGTGATTTATTTAGAATTCAAGGCACACTTAACCAGCATGGCTACCACAGCATTCTGCAGTGATACGCCATCCCATCTGGTTTGGGCTTAGTGGGACTATCATTTGTTTTTCAAAAGGACAATGACCCAACACCTCCAGGCTGTGTAAGGGCTATTTTACCAAGAAGGAGAGTGGTGGAGTGCTGCATCAGATGATCTGGCCTCCACAATCCCCCGACCTCAACCCAATTGAGATGGTTTGGGATGAGTCGGATGGCAGAGTGAAGGAAAAGCAGCCAACAAGTGCTCAGCATATATGGGAACTCCTTCAAGACTGTTGGAAAAGCATTCCAGGTGAAGCTGGTTGAGAGAATGCCAAGAGTGTGCAAAGCTGTCATCAAGGCAAAGGGTGGCTATTTGAAGAATCTCAAATATATTTTGATTTGTTTAACCCTTTTTTGGTTACTACATGATTCCATATGTGTTATTTCATAGTGTTGGTCTTCACTATTATTCTACAATGTAGAAAATAGTAAAAATAAAGAAAAACCCTTGAATGAGTAGGTGTCCAAACTTTTGACTGGTAATGTGTGTGTGTGTATATACATATATATATATATATATATATATACATATATATATACATATATATATATATATACACACACACACACACACACACACACACATACATACATACATACATACATACATACATACATACATTTCTAAAAACCTGTTTTTGCTTTGTCATAATGGGGTATTGTGTGTTGATTGATGAGGGGGGAAAAAAACAATGTAATCAATTTTAGAATAAGGCTGTAACGTAACAAAATGTAGAAAAAGTAAAGGGGTCTGAAAACTTTACGAATGCACTGTACATAGTACACACACGCACACTGGACAAATAGAGACTCCTATCCCCCTCCAAACAGTGAAGCTCTGTACGAGTCTGTAATTGAATAACATACATCCTCTATATAACAGGGTCTTCTTTATCATGGTGTGTCTTAGAACACTGTGTACAGAAAGACAGCTGTATGTCTCCTGTATGGCACTACACTGCTTTGAAATGGCAGATGTCAGGCCTACTTACAGTTAGAAGAAACTTAATAGCTAGACAGACAAAGATTAGGTAAACATTTTATTAGCAATGAGTATTATATTAAATTTAAATTAGTATTGTAGGCCAGTTTTTTAGTGGGCTTTCATCCAAGGTAATGTACCTAGGACTTTATGCTTAAGAGAGGAACATCATAAACAGAGTAACGTTTGAGTTGAAAGCCCATAAGCCAGCAAGCCATCAATGTGCTGGGCTGACCTGTAGCCTCACTGTTCCTGTTGCTTTCACAGAAACACAGCAGGTTGAAAAGACTAGGAACTATGCATGAAAACCAACTAGTGACACCATTCGCCTACGGGGTGAACACTCCCAGAGAGAAGGGTTGGAGTAGCTGTGCATCTTTCTCAACACCGTCCTCTCCAAGCCTGAACGCTAGCTGTGCTAAGTGACCACAACGCAGCCCTGTGACACCAGAGGCACCCCCCCCCGGACCTACTCAGTCCACATCCCTATGGTGTGTGAGAGAGAGAACCCGGGGACTTGTGGCCCTTGCCTAACCCTGTATGGACCTGGAGGGCCCTGGTGATAATAAGGCTGTGTCCGGCAGCATTAGGGGTTTAGGGAGGGCAGGGCTGTTGGTCTGATAGCGTGGGGAGAGGAGCCCCAAATCGCTAGCTGCGAGAGTAGTATAGAAGGGCCAACCCCGGCTTAATTGGGGTGAGCTGGCCTGGTGAGGTGTCAGACGAGCAGAGCACTCCCATGCATACAGGCTAGGAGGAAGTGAGGATATGAACGTGAAAGCATGCAGGAAAGTACACACTCTGGCACAAAAGCATACAAGCGAGTGCACGTATGCGCACACAAACCCAAGCATAGACACACAAGCACACAGACAGACAGATGTTGGTCCTTAGGTCCACCCTCTGTTCCACTGCCAGTGAGTTGTATTGATCGTGGTTGCCTAGCAGCTCCAGTAAGGGCAGAAGGCAGAGACCTTGAGCTGCCTGGAGGACAGGCAGGCTGCACACCGCAGACTGGGCCTCTCTAACTCTTTTGGATTATACACACGTTTCTTTAGAATGTAAGCTAGACGAATCTTTTCCTTTAGAAACATTATAGTTGCATACTCTTGTTCCAATGCAAATTATTCAAACGTTGGTGAATTCTACCAAATATTTGTCTGTTAACCTGCACATTGCCAGTTCGGGGGGGGGGGGGGGGGGGGGGGGGGGGGACTGCAGTGGGGTTGCCTAACATTTGGTTGCGAGATAGTGGGACTCTGTAACCTAGTTGGATCGAACCACCATATTATTGACAACATCTTACAAAACATTACATTGCATAACATCAGGCAATAAAACTGTCTTTTCCCAGAACGCTGATTACTCCTTCAACCCATAACAACAACAAATTGTTTGTGGAAGCCTGGGTCATGTTCATTCTTATTGGAAAAGTGTAAGTAGCCCCTCCCCATTTCACTCAATGCTTTACTGTTTGGTGACTAATGAACATAACCCAGTCCTCCTGAGTGTAGTGGAAGTGCATTCCTCCAACTCTGATCCAACAGAATATATTCCCCTCTTAGCCTGTGGTGCAATCCATTTCCTCTCTCATTAAGTCTCATCTAAGCGGATGTGATAAAAATGACAAAACACTGGTGGCAGTGACTCAGAGGAACAGCAGGGAGACACAGAGAGAAAGAAACAGACAGTGTTTGGCAAAAACAGGAAGAAATAGCATGAGAGGAACAGAGAAACTGGTAGAATGAAAGAAAGATGGCTACTGTAGAAAGACAGAGAAGGAGAGAGAGAGATGGGTAGAGAGAGAGAGAAGCGACAATCCGAATGCCAGACGTAGAAACACACATTCTTTCACTAGTGTTTCTCTCTTCCTGTCTGTAACTCAGGCCCATGGGGGAAGCAGATTCATGGCTGGGCCCTAGCCAATTAGAGGCCATAGGAGGGCCATGCCCCAATGGGGTGGGGCAGTCAGTTGGCCAGTCATCTTTGGCCATTACTAGAACGTAAAGTATCTACATATCATACGACGCCATCTCTCCTAATATTTACACAGTAATAAGATGCAAAAAAAATCTATACTGTGCGGCATAACTTCCTTAAGGGTGTATGTACCCATAAATGACATGTGATGTGTATGCACCCAATAATGATTACCTACAGTGCAAATACAGAAGGTAAGGTGCTGGATGGTTAGATGTTACGAGAGATACTCTGCTTCGGCTAGAAAGCAACCAACAGACAGTCACTCTACCAAAGTTGAGGCATTTATTACTAGTAATATTAATATTATGTATTGTCCAAACCTATGCTCAACTGTACTATACAAACTGCAGTGTGTTTGTACTGAGAAGCTGGTTGTGTAACTAACAGCCAAGACTATGGCCCCTATGTACCTCAACCTTTATTTACTCAGTTTAACAGATAACCATGGGACCCACTCAACTGCTCAGGACTTGATTACATTGCACTTAGCAAGGCATTTGCCCACAAACCACATTCCATCACACTAGCATAATATTATAAACAAGAGTTTAACTAACATAGTATGTTATTCATCGATAATGTTGTCAATTAGTGATATTGAGTGAGTAAACACCTATCAGGATTGGGTAGACTCCTGTGGAACATAATGATCTAATTCTTCTTATTAGATACAGTGAGGGAAAAAACGATTTGATCCCCTGCTGATTTTGTACATTTGCCCACTGACAAAGAAATGATCAGTCTATAATTTTAATGGTAGGTTTATTTGAACAGTGAGAGACAGAACAACAACAAAAAAATCCAGAAAAACGCATGTCAAAAATGTTATACATTGATTTGCATTTTAATGAGGGAAATAAGTATTTGACCCCTCTGCAAAACATGACTTAGTACTTGGTGGCAAAACCCTTGTTGGCAATCACAGAGGTCAGACGTTTCTTGTAGTTGGCCACCAGGTTTGCACACATCTCAGGAGGGATTTTGTCTCACTCCTCTTTGCAGATCTTCTCCAAGTCATTAAGGTTTCGAGGCTGACGTTTGGCAACTCGAACCTTCAGCTCCCTCCACAGATTTTCTATGGGATTAAGGTCTGGAGACTGGCTAGGCCACTCCAGGACCTTAATGTGCTTCTTCTTGAGCCACTCCTTTGTTGCCTTGGCCGTGTGTTTTGGGTCATTGTCATGCTGGAATACCCATCCACGACCCATTTTCAATGCCCTGGCTGAGGGAAGGAGGTTTTCACCCAAGATTTGACGGTACATGGCCCCGTCCATCGTCCCTTTGATGCGGTGAAGTTGTCCTGTCCCCTTAGCAGAAAAACACCCCCAAAGCATAATGTTTCCACCTCCATGTTTGACGGTGGGGATGGTGTTCTTGGGGTCATAGGCAGCATTCCTCCTCCTCCAAACACGGCGAGTTGCGTTGATGCCAAAGAGCTCGATTTTGGTCTCATCTTACCACAACACTTTCACCCAGTTCTCTTCTGAATCATTCAGATGTTCATTGGCAAACTTCAGACGGGCTTGTATATGTGCTTTCTTGCTGCGCTGCAGGATTTCAGTCCTTCACGTCGTAGTGTGTTACCAATTGTTTTCTTGGTGACTATGGTCCCAGCTGCCTTGAGATCATTGACAAGATCCTCCCGTGTAGTTCTGGGCTGATTCCTCACCGTTCTCATGATCATTGCAACTCCACAAGGTGAGATCTTGCATGGAGCCCCAGGCCGAGGGAGATTGACAGTTCTTTTGTGTTTCTTCCATTTGTGAATAATCGCACCAACTGTTGTCAACTTCTCACCAAGCTGCTTGGCGATGGTCTTGTAGCCCATTCCAGCCTTGTGTAGGTCTACAATCTTGTCCCTGACATCCTTGGAGAGCTCTTTGGTCTTGGCCATGGTGGAGAGTTTGGAATCTGATTGATTGATTGCTTCTGTGGACAAGTGTCTTTTATACAGGTAACGAGCTGAGATTAGGAACACTCCCTTTAAGAGTGTGCTCCTAATCTCAGCTCGTTACCTGTATAAAAGACACCTGGGAGCCAGAAATCTTTCTGACTGAGAGGGGGTCAAATACTTATTTCCCTCATTAAAATGCAAATCAATTTATCATATTTTTGACATGCGTTTTTCTGGATTTTGTTGTTGTTGTTCTGTCTCTCACTGTTCAAATAAACCTACCATTAAAATGATAGACTGATCATTTCTTTGTCAGTGGGCAAACGTACAAAATCAGCAGGGGATCAAATACTTTTTTCCCTCACTGTATATTAATTGATAATGTTGTCAATTAGTGATATTGAGTTGAGCTATTGCCCCTACTGGGATTGCACATGCTCTCTCTGTTGATTAACGTAATGGTAGAATTCTTATTCTTAGATAATGCTTCCATTCTATATTGTAAGACTAAGCCATCACCGACACGGACCAGTCTGGCGTCTCGTTCAATTCATCATCTATTCCCATTACTTATCGATCATATGATGGTCTAGTTTATGTGTGTGTGTGAGTGTGTGTGTGCAGCCCTTTCCAAATGTTTATCCTCCTTTCGCCATCATATCTTTTTCTAATGCTAAATGAATGACCAGCCTAAAACATGTTGTTGTGATCGTTGCTGTTGTTAACATGACTGGCTAAGTGGCTATGTAAAAGACACTCATCTTTTGTTGTTGTTGCTGCCGTCGTTAGAGTTGAGGCCATCACCATTGTCACTGTTGTTATTGTTTGCATTGTTATCTCTGCTGTCAATGTGGTCTCTTGTTGTTGTTAGTGCTGTTAGCTAGCATTACATTGTTTCTGTCAATGGTGTTATTGTAAGCACTTAGCATTGTTAGCATTTCTATATCTGCTGTCACAGTGGTCTCTTGGTTGTTGTTAGCCAGCATTACATTGTGTCTGTCAGTGGTGTTGTTGTCCCCTGGTCCAGGGGTTATGACAGAGCCGGTGAACTCAACACAGAGCCCTAGTATTACAATCTTATTAGTCAGCGAAAGGGGCTGGATAAGGGAGGGGTGTGGAGTAGTCACAAGACACACTGAAAAGTGTGAAAAGACAGAAAATGTACGCGTGTTAAACAGTAGCGTGTCGTGTGCGAATAATCGGAGGATGTAAATCAACAGTGCGCCATACATGTGTGTGTGTGTGTGGGTCGCACCTGCGAGCATCTGCGTGTGTGAGAGAGAGACTGTGTGTATCCTGGACCTGTAGCACTTTAACTCGTATCATATGGCTATCAGCCCACACCGCAGATAAGAAAACTTGACTTCCTGTACTGATAAGAAGACTCCAACCAATGTTGACATATTAGACACAGACATACAAACACCCATGCTCACAATACTGCCCTTATGCTTATAGAGAACCATGCTAGATTGAATCTACAGTACATACCTTCTCGTAAAGGGCCTTCCTGAATGAAAGAGTGATTCTAATAAACAGATTGCACAGCACGGCTCTAAATGATACCTCTGCCTCTGTCACTATGTCACCACGCAGCGGAGGGGATAAATTGCAACGATGGGGCGGTGTAAAGTTGAATTCAACCCTGCTAATAGCACATCGCACAGTGGGAGCCTGGCTGAGTGTGTGTGTGTGTGGCACAGTATGTGTGTTTGAGTGTCTGTATAAATACACTGCTCAAAAAAATAAAGGGAACACTTAAACAACACAATGTAACTCAATCACACTTCTGTGAAATCAAACTGTCCACTTAGGAAGCAACACTGATTGACAATAAATGTAACATGCTGTTGTGCAAATGGAATAGACAACAGGTGGAAATTATAGGCAATTAGCAAGACACCCCCAATAAAGAAGTGGTTCTGCAGGTGGTGACCACAGACCACTTCTCAGTTCCTATGCTTCCTGGCTGATGTTTTGGTCACATTTGAATGCTGGCGGTGCTTTCACTCTAGTGGTAGCATGAGACGGAGTCTACAACCCACACAAGTGGCTCAGGTAGTGCAGCTCATCCAGGATGGCACATCAATGCGAGCTGTGGCAAGAAGGTTTGATGTGTCTGTCAGCGTAGTGTCCAGAGCATGGAGGCGCTACCAGGAGACAGGCCAGTACATCAGGAGACGTGGAGGAGGCCGTAGGAGGGCAACAACCCAGCAGCAGGACCGCTACCTCCGCCTTTGTGCAAGGAGGAGCAGGAGGAGCACTGCCAGAGCCCTGCAAAATGACCTCCAGCAGGCCACAAATGTGCATGTGTCTGCTCAAACGATCAGAAACAGACTCCATGAGGGTCGTATGAGGGCCCGACGTCCACAGGTGGGGGTTGTGCTTACAGCCCAACACCGTGCAGGGCGTTTGGCATTTGCCAGAGAACACCAAGATTGGCAAATTCGCCACTGGCGCCCTGTGCTCTTCACAGATGAAAGCAGGTTCACACTGAGCACATGTGACAGACGTGACAGAGTCTGGAGACGCCGTGGAGAACGTTCTGCTGCCTGCAACATCCTCCAGCATGACCGGTTTGGCGGTGGGTCAGTCATGGTGTGGGGTGGCATTTCTTTGGGGGGCCGCACAGCCCTCCATGTGCTCGCCAGAGGTAGCCTGACTGCCATTAGGTACCGAGATTAGATCCTCAGACCCCTTGTGAGACCATATGCTGGTGCGGTTGGCCCTGGGTTCCTCCTAATGCAAGACAATGCTAGACCTCATGTGGCTGGAGTGTGTCAGCAGTTCCTGCAAGAGGAAGGCATTGATGCTATGGACTGGCCCGCCTGTTCCCCAGACCTGAATCCAATTGAGCACATCTGGGACATCATGTCTCGCTCCATCCACCAACGCCACGTTGCACCACAGACTGTCCAGGAGTTGGCGGATGCTTTAGTCCAGGTCTGGGAGGAGATCCCTCAGGAGACCATCCGCCACCTCATCAGGAGCATGCCCAGGCGTTGTAGGGAGGTCATACAGGCACGTGGAGGCCACACACACTACTGAGCCTCATTTTGACTTGTTTTAAGGACATTACATCAAAGTTGGATCAGCCTGTAGTGTGGTTTTCCACTAATTTTGAGGGTGACTCCAAATCCAGACCTCCATGGGTTGATAAATTTGATTTCCATTGATAATTTTTGTGTGATTTTATTGTCAGCACATTCAACTATGTAAAGAAAAAAGTATTTAATAAGATTATTTCATTCATTCAGATCTAGGATGTGTTGTTTAAGTGTTCCCTTTATTTTTTTGAGCAGTGTACAATGCATTGCAGTTTTCTTCACTGGTCAGGATTTGGTTGATGGACAGTACAGTAGCACATGTCCAGGGTTCTTACCTTGGTGGTCCACTGAGGGTTTGGAGGCGCCAAGGATTCTGGGAGTGGCCACACCCATGTCCAGCTCTGTCAGGGTCAGCTCGTTCATGAAGTAGGGGAGCTGGAGGAGAAAGAAACGGTCAAGTAGATGTCTTTACGCAGACATTATGAGCAAACACACACACACTCATTATACAAGTATAAATACACACATACAAAAGGTCTGCAGCTGCAGGGGTACATTAAGTGCAAGTTAAAGGTTGATGGTAACAGACCACTCACTCACTCACTCCTTCTACATCTCCCACATTCTACCAGTCATTCTCATCTGCCACAAAGGCCCCTATCGACTCCCCCACGCCGGCTAGCTGAGAAAACAAGACTAACAGCCAACATCACCACATGACATTGGGAATAGGACCAGACGAAGGGCTATCGTGGGGCTAGTAACAACCCCAAAGATGACACAATGGGGATAATCGAAGGACCGGGATCAAAACAGGGACGGAGGGATGGAGAGAGAGAGGGATGAGGTTCTCTCTCTGAACCCAGTGTGGAGTCTCTGAGTCCTGTGGCGGGGTTGCACAGCGGCAGTGGCTGACATTTAGAGTGTGTGTGTGTGTGTGTGGCTGCAGAGTAGTAAGGATCCACTGTGAGGCATAAGACCCCTGGTATCTTTTTCTTTATTTTTTTCTGTATTAGGCATGCATGGCTCCTCTCTCTACCCATTTACATTTACATTTTAGTCATTTAGCAGACGCTCTTATCCAGAGCGACTTACAGTTAGTGAGTGCATACATTATTTTTTTTACTTTTCATACTGGCCCCCCGTGGGAATCGAACCCACAACCCTGGCGTTGCAAACGCCATGCTCTACCAACTGAGCTACATCCCTGCCGGCCATTCCCTCCCCTACCCTGGACGACGCTGTGCCAATTGTCTCCCGGTCGCGGCCGGCTACGACAGAGCCTGGATTCGAACCAGGATCTCTAGTGGCACAGCTAGCACTGCGATGCAGTGCCTTAGACCACTGCGCCACTTAGACCACTACCCCTCTTCCCTCCTTCCAAGCCAAATAAACCTTGCACCATCTTCTTCATCCCTCAATTTTTTGTCCTTCGATCTGTTGAACCTCTGGAGCTCAGTGGTAACATAATACAGTATAGCTACAACAGTGTAAGAATGCTATTTTAAACACATGAGCCCTTTGTCACAGCAAGGTCATATGTGAGAGGTGAGAGGTCAAAGGCCACCCACCCGGATCTTGCTGAGTTTCATCTGGATCTTCTTGGAGACCACATCGGCCCAGTAGGGCTCGCTCAGGAAGTCCCATGCCACCCGGCCAATCACAGTGTTCACCCAGGCAACAGGCTCCTCCTCCCCCTGCACCACGACAGGGCAAATGCTGCTGCTGCTCGGCAACTGGTAGGGAGGCGGGGACACAAGAAGTGGAGAGGAAAAGGAAGCGAGATAAATACTAACTTACGCATAACTGTGTACTGTAATTGAAATTATTTACAGAAATTATGTAGAATGTACAAAAATTATAGATTCATTTAACAATAGAGTATAGTACAGTAAAGAAGAAAAAAAAGGGGGAAAAAGCCTAAAAGAGATAAAGAAATAAGGGAGGGGGTTGAAGGTGTACCTTCTTGCCCGACCCAGGGCTACTCTGTGGACTCTGGACTACAGGACTAGTGGCAGCGATGGGGGTGGCAGTAGCAGTGGCAGTGCCAGTCTCGGGGGGCACCAGGGTGGCCATGTAGACACTGTAGTCCAGTAGGGACTTGGTCTTGGCTGCTATGCCTGCTGTTGAGTCCCTGGTCCTGGGCTGAGACGCTAGCACCTCGTCCAGACTGCTCCGGCTGCTGCTGCGGCTGTGGTGGGAGCTCAAGGCTGACAGGAGGGTCAAAGGTCAACTAAATATTAGAAAGATGCAGCTGGATCAATATATTGCATGTGCATTATGAAATACAAATGTGGTCTTGCACTTTCCTCAGTCACTTTCACATTGTCACACTATATCTGTGCAACCATGCCAGACGATAACTTCCTGTAAATAACACGTTTGGAAGAATGTGTGTGTAAGTGTTTGCGTTTGTCCGTGAGTGTGTGTGTGTGTGTGGCAACTAGATCCATCCACTCACCAGTCTTACTCCCCTGCAGACTGGTGGCTCTCTTCATCCCTGTCCTGGGAGGCTTGGAGGCCAGCAGGATCCTCCGGTGCCACTCCTCCTTCTCCCTCCCCGTCCGACCAAACAGGTACAGGGTCAGCTCTGGACCACTGGACCTTTTGGCCTCCTCCGTCCCCACGGTCGCCTCTCCTGTGGTTGTGGCTTTCTCGTCTGTGGTTTCGCTGCGGTCGCCCTCTGCCTTGGACATGAAGTCATCCTGCTTGGCTAGCTCGATGCAGACAGGGTACTTCTTGTTCCACACACGCTTCCTGGCCAGACTCTGGGGCACCAGATAGATCTAGAGAAGGAATAGAAGGATTGAGTTGGGTGTGTCTGTGTGGCCTAATGGGAACTTCAATTGAAATTGAACCCAAACCTGACACCAAGACCAAGGCCAAGTATGTTATATATAGCAGATGGTGACACATACACCCACAACCCCTCCCTACCCCCGCCCATAGCTGATCTTGGGTCAATCTGCATTTTCCTCTTTAATGGTTAGGATTGGGGAGGGGAAGCGGATCCTAGATCTGTACCTAGGGGAAACGCACCCACCTTGCTGTCAGTGAGGTCGTATATCTTCTGGCTGATGTAGGTGACGTCGGGCTTGGATTCGTTATGCGTGGCCCGCCGGGTGATGTTGCGGTTGGGTTTGGACAGGCGCAGGATGGAGCCCTCCAGTCTCACATAAACAGAGTGGGTCAGAGTGGCGTGGTATGTCTCCGGGTCATAGTTCACTATCTCGTTCATCCAGCCCTGCAGGGGGAGATAGAGAAATCAGTCAGGTCAATCAATCAATGGACAAACCAATGGAACAATCAACCAATGACATATTAAACCAATCTATCAATCAATCAATTAACATTTGAGGTATCTACTTTGTATCGCGCAATGCAATTGTATTTGTACAGTAGCCTATATACAGTGCATTCGGAAAGTATTCAGACCACTTGACTTTTTCCAAATTTTGTTACGTTACAGCCTTATTCTAAAATTGATTAAATAGTTTTTTCCCCCTCATTGATCTACACACAATACCCCATAATGACAAAGCAAAAACTGGTTTTTAGACATTTTAGTAAATAAAAATAAATAAAAATTAAATACAACATTTACATAAGTATTCAGACCCTTTACTCAGTACTTTGTTGAAGCACCTTTGGCAGCGATTACAGCCTTGAGTCTTCTTGGGTATGACGCTACAAGCTTGGCACACCTATATTTGGAGAATTTCTCCCATTCTTCTCTGCAGATCCTCTCAAGCTCTGTCAGGTTGGATGGGGTGCACCGCTGTACAGCTATTTTCAGGTCTCTCCAGAGATGTTCGATCGGGTTCGGGCCATCAAGGACATTCAGAGACTTGTCCTGAAGCCACTCCTGCTTCGTCTTAGCTGTGCTTCGGGTCGTGGTCCTGAGCGCTCTGGATCAAGGATCTCTCTCTACTTTGCTCCGCTCATCTTTCCCTCGAACCTGACTAGTCTCCCAGTCCCTGCTGCTGAAAAACATCCCCACATCATGATGCTGCCACCACCATGCTTCACCGTAGGGATGGTGCCTGGTTTCCTCCAGACGTGACGCTTGGCATTCGAGGCCAAAGAGTTCAATATTGGTTTCATCAGACCAGAGAATCTTGTTTCTCATGGTCTGAGAGTCCTTTAGGTGCCTCTTGGCAAACTCCAAGCGGGCTGTCATGCCTTTTACTGAGGAATGGCTTCCGTCTGGCCACTCTACCATAAAGGCCTGATTGGTGGAGTGCTGCAGAGATGGTAGTCCTTCTGGAAGGTTCTCCCATCTCCACAGAGGAACTCTGGAACTCTTTCAGTGACCATCGGGTTCTTGGTCACGTCCCTGACCAAGGCCCTTCTCCCCCGATTGCTCAGTTTGCCCGGGCGGCCAGGTCTTGATGGTTCTACACTTCTTCCATATAAGAATGATGGAAGCCACTGTGTTCTTGGGGACCTTCAATGCTACAGCAATTTTTTGGTATCCTTCCCCACATCTGTGCCTCAACACAATCCTGTCTCGGAGCGCTAAGGACAATTCCTTCGACCTCATGGCTTGGTTTTTGCTCTGACATGCACTGTCAACTGTGGGACCTTATATTAGACAGGTGTGTGCCTTTCCAAATCATGTCCAATCAATTGATTTTACCACAGGTGGACTCCAATCAACTTGTATAAACATCTCAAGGATGCTCAATGGAAACAGGATGCACCTCAGCTCAATTTCGAGTCTCATAGCAAAGGGTCTGAATACTTACGTAAATAAGGCATCTGTTTTTTATTTGTAATAAATTTACTAACATTTCTAAAAACCTGTTTTCGTTTTGTCATTATGGGGTATTGTGTGTAGACTGATGAGATTTTTTAAATATATCATATATCGTATCATATATATATATATATATACACACACACACACACACACACACATACATACATTTTAGAATATGGCTGTAACGTAACAAAATGTGGAAAAAGTCAAGGGGTCTGAATACTTTCCGAATGCACTGTATGAACCTCTTGTCCTGCTGAACCCTTCCGGAAAGACTTTACAATGATTTTATGCAGCTGACAAAGCAAATTAATGCTAAATGCATGAACATCTGATTCCGTCTATGTATAGAAACTAAATCACAATCATTGTGTCAAAATTGAGATCACAACTCCTGTGTGTGTAAAAATGGTCTAGAACGGATAGGATGGATCAGAAGGATTTGGTAATGCTCACAGCAGGCTGTTGAGAAGTACGATGCATGTCTTGCCAATAGACCTGAGCCAATCATTTCATTGTTTCTTTGGCTTAGCAGAAAGCCTTTGAAGTTCCTCTGCCTACATTTGTGTGTGTGTGTGTGTGTGTTGCTTTCAGCTCCTTCCCTGGGTTTGTTTGCGTTGTCATTTCAATTTATGAACAGGCACTATGTATTAAAATGAAAACCCAGACTCTTCATGAGCTAGAGCGCCCCATGTGTGTAGTTAGACCAAAATGATGTAGTGGGTGGGTCAAAAAGTCCATTTATTTTTGGAAAAATAGGTTCCAAACATATTTTGTGTTGAGGTCAATTTTAAAACTTTATGGTAGAAAATTAACTGTGTTGATTTATCTAGCTGTGTTTTCCTCATAAATCACTCCTGCTGGCTTAGACTGCACCCTGTGTGTGTGTGTGGGTGTGTATGTGTATGTGTTCTAATGTCACTTCTACCAAGAGCTTAATTAAACTACTAGGCCTAATCAAATCTAAGGGGTGGAAATCAAGTTGGTCTAAATCCCTGACCATGCCCTATGCCACAGACGGGACCAGTAACGTCTAAAATGCTTAACCTTCAAAAGAACGGTGATGCCATCACAGAGATTCAAACACACAACAATCCATGACTTGACCTCAACCCTGATGGTCTGCACTGTGGGTTAGGTATAGTGAAGATAGCCAATAGGAGCAACCAGTTTCAATCATCACTTTTACAACCAGTGCATATTGTTCATGTTATTTAATTCCAACATGTGTTGAGAAATATTGCACCGCTGGTTTGGCCTTGAACCACTAATAAAATCCTCATCCAAACGGCAGTAGATTGAAGAGGATAGTAAAATCTCGACAGCAGTCATCTAGTAACTTGCTGCCTCTACCCCTCGTCGGCTGAGTCTGAAGTAGTGCACTATGTAAGGAATAGGGTGCCATTTAGGACGCATCCCTCTAGCCTCATCTCGTCCCTTCCTCCTCACAGAGATCAAGATGGCCCCTAGAGCTTTGCCATCACAGACACACAAGTCTCCCGCTGGAAACTTGATATAGGCCTAGATGTGCTGGGTCTATTGCTCCCACAGCTAGATATGAAGAGAGGGAGATGGGAGAGAGATAGAATGACAGAGAAAATAAAGACAGAAAAAAGAGAGGAGACAGAGAGGGCATGTGAGAGAATGAGAGAGAAAGAGAGCGAGAGACAGAAAGAGAGAGAGAAGACATTGTTGTCACCAACTTCTCATACTAGTCCTGAACAAAGCCTCTCTCCTTTGTGTCCATAACACCACCATTCACTGTCCCTTTGACTGAGAAGGCCAAGCCCGGGACAGTAAAGCCTGCCAGTTAATGTGTTTGTGTGCTGCCTGCCGGTGATGTTTTCATCAGTTTTCCAATTTGTGGGGGTCAAACAAGACAGTGAACCCTCTCCATTATATTATGTGACTGACCGACTGGCTTTCGCAGCCGGTCAGTCCAGAGGTGACATCATTTGGAAGAGGGCCACGGGACATGGGGTGATCACTCTACCACAGAGTCTACTACTGCCTGGCAAGCTATGGAGGGCATTAGCAGTGAAGAGAGAGTAGGCTAACAGGCTTTGAGTATGATATACAGCCACAGCGACTATTGTCTGTCTGATCCATTTGAGTGCTAATGCTGCTAAATGAGCCAGCTGGCTAGTGCTAATACAACTTCCCTCAGGTAATTTATTGTCCATTAGCGCTAAAAATGGAGGATGAGGTATATTTGCCTCGGAGCCTCACTCTTTTGCTCCCTTTGACATCAAAGCGGTGAGAGAGTCGAAGCGTGGACGATCTCATTTGATGCTCAAATAGGCGTATTTCTTCTCTGAATGGCACTTTATGTGTGCTGTTACAACAGTCGTCTGCATTTGTCTAGATGAGATACTAGTTAAGAGACTAGAGGAGAATAATAGAAGAGGCTGTGACAGGATGCTAGCAGATACCCATAGACTTCCAGTCATTGCGCTAACGTTAGTTAGCATTGGCTTCCGAAACTACCTCTAACTTCCTTCATACAGGACACAGAGACATAGAAATGGTATCCACTAGTTCATATGACTCTGGGGAAGTAGATACATGGCCTCATTGCTAAAATCCCGAAGTATGCCTTTAAGCCAGTCACGGATCATGATGGGTGCGCCAACGTTGTACAGGTAACAGCAAAAACAAAGGAACCTTGAGTAAATAATGGATACAAATATATTGAATGCAGGTGCTTCCACACAGGTGTGGTTCCTGAGTTAATTACGAAATTAATATCCCATCATGCTTAGTGTCACATATAAAGATGCCCTTTTGCCCATTATTTTGTCTACAATGTCTAGAAGAGATCTCAACCCAACTGAACACTTATGGGAGATTCTGGAGCGGTGCCTGAGACAGCATTTTCCACCACCATCAACAAAACACCACCAAATGATGGAATTTCTCGTATAAGAATGGTGTCGCATCCCTCCAATAGAGTTCCAGACAAATGCACCGTGGCAATCTATGCCACGGTGCATTTAAGCTGTTCTGTCGGCTCATGTTGGCCCAACGCCCTATTCAGACACTTTGCTGGGGTTTCCTTTATTTTGGCAGTTACATGTAGGTAATCAGTCAGTATAAAAAGAGACCTGGTCTAGTGCTCTTACAATTAATTCTCTACAAGGGTTGCACAAATCCCAAAGTTCCAAGGTTTTTAAGAAGTCCCAGTTGGAGGATTCCTGGAATTAGGAGGGACTAAACTAGGATTTCTGAAAAACTTGAGAACATTGGAAGTTTCATGTGAAAGTATTTTAAGGTGCTTTTATGTAAACAGTATCACATTGACAAACGCAGACCAGGCTACAAGACAGTCATCAGGCTTCTTCTTAAATTTACAATGAACACTAATGGGATCAAGGCTAGTGAATTACAGGTCAACCCTGAGAAATCAATCTTTCTAATGGTCGGTCTAAAGCAGCTTTGCTCTGATATAACAGTATTGGGAAAGTTCAACGTGATACCTTACCACAGCAGGTCTCTCATTGTTAACGAATAGAAATCAGGCCATTAGCTAGGTAATAATAACATGGTCTTATGAATCTTTCATTTTGGGTCTGTGTTCAGCACCACTGCCTATTTGTGTGACCATGGATTTCTGCATATATTCAGTTAATTGGTTTTACAGTGATTTCAAACCTCTCCTCGCAGCCTGTCCAATGAATTTGCTCTATTCCAGAGCTAGCACTACTGGTTAAACTTCTCAACTAATCATTAAGCCCTTGATTAGTGAATCAGGTGTGTGGTAGTTCTAGGGTCCAACTAAATTGTGAAACATCTGGGGGTCCCTGAGGAGGGGTTAGAGGCCTAATAGGTTTGTAAGTCGCTCTGGATAAGAGCGTCTGCTAAATGACGTAAATGTAAAAAGACCATGGAGTTCCTCACCTTGAAGATGCTTGGCTCTTTGATGCCCAGCTGGGCCATGTTCCACAGCTTCCCCTGGTGTCTGGGATGTCTGGTGCGATTGCCAGAAGGCTTGGGTCCGGCCAACCACACCACAGCGATAGCTAGCATGAACCCTAGTCCCACTCCCAGCAGCATACCCCCAAAGTAGGTGGGCAGTGGCAACACAAAGTACCCGTAGACCAGCGCTGTAATGATGATCAGGGTGTAGTGTGGAATGCTGGGTGGTGGATCTTCTCCCTCTGACTTGTCGTCACTGCATAGTTCCGGACTGCCACTAGGGGGCAGTCTGACTTGGCTGCATGTATTGTCCGTTCTGTCTCCATAATCCCCCTCGGTATCCTCAAAGTCCTCACTAGACAGGATGCAGAAGTCCTCGTCCTCCAGCTTGGCCAGGGCTGACATGGAGCACTTGTCCAGGCTGAGAGAGGTGGAAGCGGAGGAAGACATCTTAGGACTTCTGGTGTGACTGGTGTCAGCAGTGGGATTTGGCAAGCCAATGGAGCTGGCTCCGTTTGTGGTTCCTTCGGACTCCCAGTCGCCCCCGGTTTCCTCCTCCTTGATGCTGTAGTTGTTGTTGTTGCTCTCCGGTTGGCCGTTGTTGAGGGATGCCAGGCAGGTGAGCTCCGAAGCACTGGACGAGAGCGCTTTGGACCGAAACGCACTGCTTCCAATGCCACCGCTCTTGTCCTCCATGATTTTATTGAACAGCTGGAGAGGCTCGTAGATGGCCTCGGAGAAACGGCGCTTGGTGTCCTCGATGCTCGCCTCCACGGACGCCTTGAAGAAGTTGCGGCTGTCTGGGGAGGTGAGCGTCGAGGAGGGGGCAGTCTTGGAGTCACCACCGGCGACGACGCCCACCGGGGCACGGGATTGGGTGAACTGCTTGAAGAGGTGCAGGTTGAGGCGGGAGTCCGAGAGGCGGTAGGGCGAGGAGGAGGAGGAAGGGGGGGATTCCTGGGAGGTGTCAGAGGAGAGTGACTTGACCAGGGTTTTCATCAGGTGGCGGTGGCGCACGGAAATGGGGGCAGCGGGGGAGATGGAGACAATCTCAGAAGGCTCGACGATGTCAGAGGATAGAGACTTGACCAGGCTGAAGAAGGGTTTGTCGCTAGATTTGGAGGGAGAGGAGTTGGAGGCGGAGGCAGGGGAAGGAGAGGAGCTCTTCGGTTCATAGGGTAATGTGGAGGCGATGGAGCTTTGAGGACCAGTTGAGGACGACATAGGCAGAACTGCAGCCTGAGCCTCAGCTCCTTCAAGGATCAGATCCTCGCTGGCCTCCAGGGCCGTCACAATGCCTGGGTCCTCCTTGGGTCCAGCAGGGGGAGGAGGAGAGGACACAACTGCACCATAGAGCTCCTCTTCCTCCTCCTCCTCCTCCTCCTTGCCCAAGGGCGAGAAGTGGATGGTGATGGACTCCCGGGACAGCGAGCCCTGGACGTGGAGCTTGGGCACGGCTGGCGGCCGTGAGGCTGAGGGAGGAGGAGCTTTGACTTTGTCTGCATGGCTACTCTGGCGGCTGGCCATCACAGTGCTCCCGCTGGGTCACAGCCTAGGGAGAGAGGGAGAGAGGGCAAAGGTTACACACGTCTCCATACTGTATCATTACCAAACAAACTCTCAACTACAAACAGAGTATACGGTGTTAAATGGGTATTAATATTATCGACCACACGTAGGCCTATGCAAATACACACACATGAACATGAACCTACACAAACAGGAGGGCAATGTTAGACATGTAGGCTATATAGTACATGATGTCCCCATAACGTGTCATTATCAGACAATCTCAACTCAGCCAGAACAAAGAATGGGTTCAACAATGGGCATTAGACTGTTAAATCGAGGTTTGGAGGAGGAACCTACTATAATAGCAGGGCTAGAAGGCGTATTACTTAGCAATTAACAAATGTTAATCAAGCCATGTTACAGTAGCCGATTCCTATGAGATGGCCCCTATAATATATTTCATGAAAGCAGGGCCAAATCAATGAGGGGAAATGTAATTAAGCCCTTAAAGACTTCCCCTGGCTGAGCCCTTTCCTTTGATAGGGGATGGAGTCCAACACAGCTCTTACAGGAAACACAGTCTCCTGACAAGCATTGCCACCACACTGAGCGATCAGCTGGCTGGCAGGGCTGATACTATTTCCTAGTCTTTGGGTGGCTAATATTGAAATCACGGCTACTATAGCAATGATCCCGGATACCCTAGACCCACTCCAATTCGCATACCGCCCCAACCATCCACAGATGATCAATCTCAATCGCACTCCACACTGCCCTTTCCCACCTGAACAAAAGGAACACCTATGTGAGAATGCTGTTCATTGACTACAGCTCAGCGTTCAACACCATAGTGCCCACAAAGCTCATCACTAAGCTAAGGACCCTGAGACTAAACACCTCCCTCTGCAACTGGATCCTGGACTTCCTGACGGGCCGCCCCCAGGTGGTAAGGGTAGGCAACAACACGTCTGCCACGCTGATCCTCAACACTTGGGCCCCTCAGGGGTGCGTACTTAGTCCCCTCCTGTACTACCTGTTCACCCACGACTGCGTGGCCAAACACGACTCCAACACCATCATTAAGTTTGCTGACGACACAACAGTGGTAGGCCTGATCACCGACAACGATGAGACAGCCTTATGGGAGAAGGTCAGAGACCTGGCAGTGTGGTGCTAGGACAACAACCTCTCCCTCAATGTGAGCAAGACAAAGGAGCTGATCGTGGACTACAGGAAAAGGCGGGCCGAACAGGCCCCCCATTAACATCGACGGGGCTGTAGTGTAGCGTGTCGAGAGTTTCAAGGTCCTTGGTGTCCACAACACCAACTAACTATCATGGTCCAAACACACCAAGACAGTCGTGAAGAGGGCACGACAACACCTTTTCCCCTTCAGGAGACTGAAAATAATTGGCACGGGTCCCCAGATCCTCAAAAAGTTATACAGCTGCACCATCGAGAGCATCCTGACCGGTTGCATCACCGGCTGGTATGGCAACTGCTCAGCATCTGACCGTAAGGTGCTACAGAGGGTAGTGCGTACGGCCCAGTACATTACTGGGGCCAAGCTTTCTGCCATCCAGGACCTATATACTAGGCGGTGTCAGAGGAAAGCCCAAATAATTGTCAAAGACTCCAGCCACCCAAGTCATAGACTGTTCTCTCTGCTACCGCACGGCAAGCGGTAACGGAGCGCCAAGTCTAGGACCAAAAGGCTCCTTAACAGCTTCTACCCCCAAGCCATAAGACTGCTGAACAATTAATCAAATGGCCATCCGGATTATTTACATTGACACCCCCCCCCCCCCCCCCGCTGCTACCCGCTGTCTATTATCTATGTATAGTCACTTTACCCCTACCTACATGTACATTTTACCTCTACCCCCGCACATTGACTCGGTACCAGTACCCACTGTATATAGCCTCGTTATTGTTATTTTATTTTGTTACTTTTTATTATTTTTTACTTTAGTTTATTTGGTAAATATTTTCTTAACTCTTTCTTGAACTGCATTGTTGGTTAAGGGCTTGTAAGCAAGCATTTCACCTGTTGTATTTGGCGCATGTGACAAATAAAGTTTGATTTGATTAATCACAAGGCAATCCCTATAAATAGCACTGAATCGATTGTAAGAGTCTACAGACAGTCTACGATATCACAAGAATGCAAGAAGGTAAAGCAGCAAGGAAGGTTAGAAGATAGCCTAATAAACTAAGACAGGGAATGGTAAATTCATCAAAATCAATGCAGGCTTTCCTGGAAGTTACCAAGTTTTACATTGACATTTTAGTCATTTAGCAGACGCTCTTATCCAGAGCGACTTACAGGAGCAATTAGGGTTAAGTGCCTTGCTCAAGGGCACAGACAGATTTTTCACCTAGTCTGCTCGGGGATTAGAACCAGCGACCTTTCGGTTCCTGGCACAACGCTCTTAACCACTAAACTACCTGCCGCCCATGCAGTTCACATGACTGCATGGTTATATGGATGAATAGATGACTGCATGGTTATCTGAATATGAATCACTCTTTTCCCATTCCCAGAGGGAGAGAAAGGCTTGAGTGGGTAGAGGCTGTGTCTCTTTGTGCTTGTTCTGCGTCAGCCTTCTCAGCAGGTCGGTCACCCCACACCCACACCTAGTGATTATAACCCCGCTGTGACACCACCAGGTGAGACATTCTCACACACACACACACACACACACTTGATTTAAGAACACACATCATATGCAGGGATACAAATGTGTGTGTGTGAGACACACTCTCCCTCCTTTTCTGTGTCTTTCTCTCACCTGCACTCACACACCCCTCAGAGCTATACATAAAATGGCAGACTAATTCTTTGAAGATTAATCCTTTATAAAGGAGAAAGTGGAGCTTGTTTGAAGCTTGTTGACGTGGGGACGGAAATAGTAACTAAGTGGGATGGATTGTACTCTCTGTGATTGCCACAGAATGGGAACAAACACTTTCACAACAAGCTATGAGGGACCAAAATATCCATATAATTAGATATTC
Organism: Coregonus lavaretus; assembly: GCF_964263955.1. Taxonomy (NCBI): domain Eukaryota; kingdom Metazoa; phylum Chordata; class Actinopteri; order Salmoniformes; family Salmonidae; genus Coregonus; species Coregonus lavaretus. The sequence goes on from NC_140027.1 coordinate 7,227,493, forward strand.
CTAATTCCCTAGTTGTAATTCTAGGAATGGATTGAAACCCGTGGGACAGAGTGACATTTGGGACTGGTGTCTAGTTGGTTCATCATATGACCCTTGGTCTGGACGGCGATAGAGAGCAAACAGAGTGAGATCATCATCCAGCCCACATATGACAACGCACAATACAGGCTTGTCTTATGACTGCTTGTGTCATTGACCATAAACAAGAGACTTCGTCTAGGAAATAATGGCAAGCGAGAAAAACAATGGATGGGGAAGCCATACTGGGAATTCAACTGTGTAGAATGGACCAAACACAGGCTACCTTTCGCCTATAGGTAGGATAGTCATACTGGAATGACAACCATCCCTTTGGCATACAAACATATAATGAATTCACTGAATTCACCAAACAAACATACTGTACCTTTTACCTACAGTATATAGGTGAGCTATTCTTCCTGTAATGACAACCATACCTTTGGCATATAAACATAACTGTTGTTTATGCTATCCTTTAACGAATATAGTCCTTCCTTATTCCAAGCTTCCTAGGCTTTTTATCATTTAACTGTATACTTTTATGTGGTTCAATGATCATTTAACCATTATTATAGCAATAGACCCTGGGCAATGGTCTCCGAGTGATGTAACAAGGCGAATGGTGATGTGATGTTTCCACTAGGCTAAGACGCCACAACTGCGTGCGTCACATGACCATGGTATCCCACTCACAGTCACTGGGGAAGTCACGGTGGGATGGAGATGGCTTTGGAAGCAGCTAGGTTAACAAGGTACCGTTTAGACACTTGCGCTTGTTATTTGCCCTAGTTGTCAGGTGATATCTCGTTTCTCTAGAGAGACTGGAAGTGACCAACTGAATGGCTCTGGGTAGAAGTTACCTGTAAACACAGATCTAAGAGCAGTCTACACTCCTCTATTCATAGCCTTAACCACTTAGGAGGGAGGAAGCCAAACTGACCTCATGTCAGCATATACTGTAGGCCTCGGGGCAAACGGTCCTACTCCAATGAAGCCAGTGAGTGGATGAGCAGGGGAAGCTCAATCACATGTCGCAAATAATGATGTAGTAAGTCCTCACTTATGGGAAGAAGGGTATTAGACCTAAAATATGCCTATATCTCAGAGCCTAGGACAAAAACACAGTTTAACTTATTCTGTATGAGAGATAGTCTAGAACTGCCACCAACCCAACCCCCTCAATACTGAACCATTTAAGACTGACGCGGTTGAAACATGACCTTTACAACATGACAGTGAAAACCATTACCACTTCAAACCCGTTTGACGGTTATTACATTACGACTGTAGTCGACTTCAAAAGGGGTTGACTGACAGTAGCCTTGGCTACATAATGGATCTATTCTCGTGTAACGCTTGATTAGGCTAACGCTTGATTAACACGATTAACATTGGAAAGGCTTGCCATTAGGATCAATGCAAATTTGGATTTACATTTAAAAACCAGTGCTTCAGAAAGAGAGAAGAGCAAGTGCCATATTTAGATACCTCCAGACATCGAGCTATGGTTTTGGAGACCGCAAGTCTTCTGCAGGTGAAATGGACACCTAACTTGGCCCTCCAGCGTGCAAGCACAGTCTAACTGATGCATGCCATGCATTACGGCTGCACAATTCATCAAATGTGTATCTAAATTGCAATATTGACATGTCGCAAGAGGCTGCAATGTTTTTGAAACGCCATTCATGTCACATTCAAATGTAATAAGGGTCCCCAGGGAAACTGACCAAAACTTTGGTTCCTACCCTGTCACAAAAACTTTTACTATACCCGTTTTTCTCATTAGTTGTCATGCCAAACACCAACCATAGAATCGGAATACTAATTTCATTTTTATGATTACAACAGTTCACCAAAGAGTTGACCTAAATCGCAACTAAAATCACAAATCGCAATATTTGGTTTACAACAAACATCACAATTTGATTATTTTCCCATATCGTGCAGCCCTACTGTGCACATACGCGCACAAGTTAACTATACACATACAAGCACAGACACAGGCAAACATGCACTCACTACTGTAAGTCGCTCTGGATAAGAGCGTCTGCTAAATTACTAAAATGTAAAATGTAGATGTTACACTTGGATTTCCTATAGAAAAAGCTGGTCAAAATCAAACCCCTTTCTAAAACTATTTGTAATCTAAACCCTCAAATGTGCTACTTAGGCCTAACAATCACTGACTTTGTTAGCGTGATCAATAATAACCAATATATTCAATTGCTAATAATAAGAAACATGCCAATAAGACTTTCTTTGCCATGGGGACAATGTCTAATCCCTGAAGTGACGTCAGTCCCCAGCCGATTCACCGCAGACACAGCAGGACGGACTCAGACTGGACTTGACCACTGTCACATGTCAGGGGTGAGCCAGCCAAGCCAGGTCATTAACCACCCCCGTCCCTGCCTGACCTCAGGGTCAGCAGCAGGCAGCAGCACAATGAGGCCATTCTACAGCCATGTGCTGTAAACCACAGTAATAGCTCTCATTTTAAACCGGATGGTTCGAGCCCTGAATGATAATTGGCTAAAAGACGTGGTATATCAGACCGTATACCACGGGTATGACAAAAAAAGTACTTTTTACTGTTCTAATTACGTTGATAACCAGTTTATAATAGCAATACGGCACCTATGGGGTTTGTGGTATATGGAAATAACACGGCTAATGGCTGTATCCAGGTACTCCGCGTTGTGTCGTGATTAAGAACAGCCCTTAGCCGTGGTATATTGGCCATACACCACACCTCCTCGGCTTTATTGCTTAATAATAAAACACATGGGATGCATCCCAATGGCACCCTATATAGTGGCCATAGGGTTCTGGTCAAAAGTAGTGCACTATATAGGGAATAGGGTGCCATTTGGGACATAGAAATCAGACTAAAGCAGGATTAAATACCTGCCCTTAATCTCTCTCCACCACTAGCTCTTATTCTCTTGAAATCACAGGGTGTCTCAGGGGGAGTGGGATATGCAAAAAAATTTGTTTCCAATTCACACCACACACTTGTGAAACAGGACAAATATAAGCACCCCCTATTTGACTTGTCCTCAGTCTCTTCCTCAATTCTCCCCATTTCTCTCTCACTCAACCTCATGAACACAGAACAGCACTACTTTGTTCTCTATTACTGACATAAATCATCATGACTTGACAACATAAAACAACAAGGGGTTGTGTGTGTTGGTGTGTGTGAACTGAAGTAGTCCCTCTTCCTATAGTTGTGTGGTTACATGTGACAACAAGTGTGTGTACTGTACACGTGTTAATGTGAATGTGTGTCTATAAGCCTGCACTGGTTGTCCCTCCTCCCCTATAGTCCTGTGCTAATGTGCCAGTGGAGGCCTGTATGACTGAAATGGAGTCATCAGATGCTAGGCAGTGGAGAGGCTAATTACTGCAGTGACGGGACATCATTAGATACTGGGCTCTGAGCTCAGACAGCTGTTCACGCACGTTCACTCCCACGAGATGACACACAGTGCATTAGTGTTTGTACGGTACACTGAAACTTCGGTACTTTTTCCATACTATAACATGAAAAACGGTTTGGTAGAATTGTGTTACTTTTGGTTCTTCTATCAAATGTGGCTCACGTTTGGAAATCAACTAAATGCATTGAACTTATTCGTATTAATTTGCCCAAGTTTATCATCAGACATGAACAGAATGCATCAGTGATTCGTATTCCCTGCAACGTTCTGAAGAGGATACGGCCCATCTGGTGTGTGCGGTGAGCGTATATCTACCACTTTGTGTAGCCATTAACAATGCTAATGATAACCGTCTTCGGGTAAATGGAAAGGCTTTCCAAAAAAACCTTCTCAATTAAAAGTTAACTACAAAGTAGCCTATGCCTACCTGGCAGAATCATTCATTTTTGCATCAATCCAGTAGTCATTTGTTTTATAACTCCCTCACGTGCACTACAGAAACACCCCTAATCAAACAGAAGTGCTGAGTGTATGCACACTTGAATTAAAAGGGTAACTACACTTAAAAATCTACATTTCTATAATTTTTCCCAGACCTCACAAGTGGTCCCCTGATGTGGTTTAAGTATTGTTCTGGACATAGAACATCCAATTATGTTGTTTTTCTATTAAGAAAGTGTGATTTCGAGAGCGAAAACCAGAGAAATAAAATGTTTTTTTGCCGTTGGATCATTTTGGTTATCGAGTATTGTTTTGGCAACGAGTATCGTGCCTGGTATTGAAGTCAAAATTCTGGTATCATGACAGCACTACTGTGGGAATGACAGGAGACTCATCATATTTGTCATATAGGCCTAAAGAGATATCTGGATAGGTGATTTCAATGAGTGGGAAGGGCTTAGGTCAGGGGTGTCAAACTCATTTTAGCTCAGGGGCCACATGGAGGAAAATCTATTCCCAAGTGGGCCGGACCGGAAAAATCATGGTATATATAACTTAAAAACAACAACTTCAGATTGTTTTCTTTGTTTTAATACGATCAACATACAACATAAAGCTGGAGCCTGAGGACAGTGTGTCCAAAATAGTACAAGCACAACATCACTATTAATCATAAAACACGTCAAGTTTATTTGAAAATTCTAAAGAAAAAGAACACACAAACACACAATGCCTCAGTGATTAACAGAACTGTTTCACAGATCACAGAACTATATCAGGGTGTCATTTCTCAGGCAGAAATGTAGATAAAAATAATGAAATCCTGTTCCCCAAACAAGTGCAAGAACCACAGAGTCAAGAATAGGTTAAATATACAAATAAAATAAAAACAATTAAAAACAATAGCACATCAACATAAAAACATATAAACATAAAGCTGGAGCCTGAGGACAGTGTCCAAAAGCACAACATCACTATTAATCATAAAACACCTCAAGTTATTTGAAAGTTCTGAGGACAAAGAACACACAAACACACAATGCCTCAGTGATTCACAGAAGTATATCACAGATCACAGAACTATATCAGGGTGTCATTTCTCAGGCAGAAATGTAGATAAAAATAATGAAATCCTGTTCCCCAAACAAGTGCAAGAACCACAGAGTCAAGAATAGGTTAAATATACAAATAAAATAAAAACAATTAAAAACAATAGCACATCAACATAAAAACATATAAACATAAAGCTGGAGCCTGAGGACAGTGTCCAAAAGCACAACATCACTATTAATCATAAAACACCTCAAGTTATTTGAAAGTTCTGAGGACAAAGAACACACAAACACACAATGCCTCAGTGATTCACAGAAGTATATCACAGATCACAGAACTATATCAGGGTGTCATTTCTCAGGCAGAAATGTAGATACAAATAATGAAATCCTGTTCCCCAAACAAGTGCAAGAACCACAGAGTCAAGAATAGGTTAAATATACAAATAAAATAAAATCAATAGCACATCAACATAAAAACATATAAACATAAATCTGAAAGCGTTGCTCAAACTCCCGTAACAGTCCTGTTATTTTATCTTTGAACCGCTTCATGTCTGCCACATGTTGGGTCGCGCACACATTTTTCAGACAGGGGAAGTGAGCTGCATCACCACCGGCAAGTTGCGTCTCCCACAATGACAGCTTCAACTTGAAAGAACGTATGCTGTCATAATACTGCGTGACAACTTTGTTGCGCCCTTGCAGCTGTTTGTTCAAGTTATTCAGGTGCTCTGTAACATCCACCATAAATGCAAGGTCCTGCATCCATTCTGCGGAATGAAATTATAACACTGGTTTGCCCTTTTCTTCCATGAACTGTTCAATTTCTTCTCGTAAATCAAAGAAACGCCTCAGCACAGCACCTCGGCTTAACCATCTTACCTCAGTGTGGTATGGCAGGCCATAGATGTGGTCTTTCTCTCTGAGAAGGCTGTCAAACTGACGGTGATTCAGGCTTCTGGATCGGATGAAATTAACAGTTTGGGTGACCACCTTCATGACGTTATCCATTTTTAATGACTTGCAACACAAAGCCTCCTGGTGCAAAATACAGTGAAAAGTCAAAAAATCACGTCCTCCATTTGCAGATTGCACTTTCTCTCTGAACTTTGTCACAACGCCTGCTTTTTTCCCGATCATTGAGGGCGCACCATCTGTAGCCAGGCTGACAGCGCGGGACCAGTCCACTCCGACCCTGTCCAGCGCGCCGACGAGTGCGGTAAAAATATCAGCTGCTGTCGTTGTATCTGTCATCGGCACCAACTCCACGAACTCCTCGGTGACGGTCAATGTGTCATCAACTCCGCGGATGAAAATGGCCAGTTGTGCAACATCTGTAATGTCCGTGCTTTCATCAATTGCAACCGAAAACGCAATAAATGACTTTACTTTTTGCTTCAACTGGCTGTCCAAATCCACTGAAAGATCGGAAATCCTGTCTGCAACTGTGTTTCTTGTCAGGCTGATATTTGCAAAAGCCTGCCGCTTTTCAGGGCACACAATCTCCGCTGCCTTCATCATGCATGTTTTTACAAATTCACCCTCACTAAATGGTTTTGAAGCCACTGCGATTTCATTAGCAATGAGGTAGCTAGCGTTCACTGCAGCGTCACTGATGTCTCGGCTGTGAGTAAACACAGACTGCTGTTTCTTCAGACCCGCCAACAGTTCATTCACCTTCTCTCATCTCCGCTGTCCTTGAAAGTTGTCATATTTGTCGGCATGAAGACTCACATAGTGGCGACGAAGGTTATATTCTTTCAGCACTGCAACATGCTCTGAACACACCAAACACACAGCTTTCCCATTCAATTCCGTGAATAAATAGGATGACCATTTTTCTTGGAACACTCTGCACTCTGCGTCCACTTTTCTCTTTTTTGACAGAGACATATTGGGGCAATGAGGGTGCCAAAGCACATAATGTTAAAAGTAGAAGCCGTAATAAATATCGCGGGCAAAACAAAGTAGCTCATTGGCTGCACGTGCTTGACCTACTTGCTCTGCCCCGGTATAAACAGTTTGCTTGCTTAACACAATTGCTATTGCGCCATCCAGTGGACGCAATTGGAACAGCAGTTTATTTTATTGAAAAATTGCAGCGCATTTTTATACTTTTTTTTTTTTTTTAAATATTTTTTTCAAAATCATCTCGCGGGCTGGATTAAACCCGTTTGCGGGCCTGATCCGGCCCGCGGGCCGGACGTTTGACACCCCTGGCTTAGGTGTTCACAGTCGGACTCCAATCAGATAACACACACACTAGGAATGACAGACCCTAATACAGAGTTATCAGAATGCTACATAGTGACATCTGTGGGTGATGTCAATGAGTGATGATGATGTATGGTTGAGTAATGATAACATCATCATCATCATCAATGTGATTGACGTCATGGGAGAGCATGACCATAGTGGGGTGATGCGGAGTCATGCAAGTTGAGTTCTCAGACTCGAAGGAGACTTTCTTGAAATTCTATCCAAATATCCTGAGGAGGATGGTGTTCATTGTAACAAGTTTGGGCCCGTATAGGTCTTATAAATGTAATGCAAACAAGTGACAAAAACTATACCACCTACTATAATTCTCTGAAGAGGCTATGAGCTCAGCTAATTGCTAACAGGGGAGCACACATTACCAAGAAGGGACCACATGCACGGACACGCGCACAAACAAGGAAAATATAAATAGGCCTAGGTAAAAGCAATTCCTTTCAAGATAACGGTAAAAGGTGAGAGCACTAAAAAACATTTTCTAGCAATGTAAACTTGCCCCTGTTAAGAAAAACAATAGGGGGTGAAAACAAGAGGATTTAGTCCGACTTCACAGAACAGGCTTGGCAATGACCTGCCTGGTGCACTGACCTCTCCTGCTGCAGCTCATTTCCTCCTTGGTAAGCGTTCCTGGATCAGTGACCTCTGACCTCTATCCAGTCTCCCTCGGACCTCAACACAACAAAGCTATCCCTTCTCTTCAACCCATCAGAATTATACAATGTAATATAATGTCAAGAGTATCAATATTATTCATCCTTTCGCCAGCATAGGTGATAACCTGTACAATAGCAACTTTTGTATACTTTCTTACCATAATGCACAACAGGAAAGGCTGTGTCGAAGGAGCAAGAACAACGGATAATCCTATATTCCTTAATGGAGGATTGCGCAACCAGCAGTTTAAACACCAAGCTACTTGAAAAAAAAATCTGATATCCAGTTGTCATGCCGACTAACAACTTCCTACAACTCCCACTACCAACAAACCTTTCCTGGAATGAATGACTTTGTTGTTAAGGTGATGCGTTGTTGTTTTCTACCACAACAACACAAGGAATCAACAGAGGAAAATATACTTTCTATGCTTTAACCCGGACATTAGGAAAGCCATCACGCTCGCCGATATCTCATTTGCTAGCCCTAATCCAATTAGCATGTTAGCATCTGCTTAGCTTTCACATCGATTTAGCGGCTAGCTCGCCCAGCACCAAGATAAATGGGCCCTGCTGAGTTTGAGATCTTCGCTGGTCATGCTAGCTGGACTGCTAATTACAATCAGAAAGAAATAGTCTTGTCTTAATGTCTAGGCCTATCAATGTGTGGGAGCTGGTGCAAAGAATTATCCATGCAATATTCAGGTTCTAGTAGAAAATAGGATGCAATTTCAGGTCAGTAAGGATACCAAATATTAGATATATTCTTTCAACAGCCCTGCTCTCAGTTCACACTTGAAACTGAACCACATCAAACCAGTCTGAACTGGTATCTAGTGGAAAAGGTTCCTTTGGGTTGATGGCATAGGAGGGACTGCCCAGGAAATACCACCAGTATGTCACATTTAGGCTCACACTGCATGTTCATAGTAGTATTAGCCTGCGTTAAAAATCAGCCCAGGGCTGTTGATAATGCTCCTTGGGTGAAGATAGAACATTTGCTTGGCAATGGACCAGGAGTTAGTCTCATTCTTTCTGAGCCATTCTACCATGATTCATTAATAGCATGTCGCCTAGGGTCTGACAGCCATAATGTTGTTTCCATGGTAGCTTGTTTGATCAGTTTTACCCTCAGGAGAGGGGTATTTTTGCAAGTCATCTTGTATCTGCAATATGACAAATAACAGGCTGCTAGAGGGGGGGATGGTACAATAGCCTCACGTAACCAGCCCACTGTGAGGGCTTCTCAAATGTCAAACGCTGCTTTTCCAAATGGCAATCCAGAATAAATTATCTAGCATTGAGGGGACATCAGGAAAGTGGTGAGAGAATAAGTATGTGTGAAGGAGGGGAGGAAAGAGTGAGTCAAGATGAAGTCAGAATGTGCAGCGCCGTCATTGTTTTGCAGAGGCTTGACAGGTGCTTGGTGGTTATCTTCAAGATCCTAGTGCTCAAGGATATGCTGAGAAATGTGTTAAGATGAGCCAGCAAATTAAAATCTATATGCAACTCAGAGGAAGACACTATTGGCCAAAGCAAAGCGTTTCTTGAGTGTTCTTTGAATCAAACCTACCTTCCATTACCAGTCCCGAGGGGACCGACGGATACTGTAGCTCACCAACCAGACTTGCTTGAGACACACATAAAACACTAAAGCCTACATATCTTAACTTTCCCTCAACCTTCCCAACCTTCCATGGCCTGTTGGGGAGATTGTGTAATCCCAGCCCATGTTTCCTAGGCAGGGATTAGCAATAATCCCCCCACACAAAGCGGGGGAGAGCCTACCTTCTCCCCAGCTTTGCTAATACTGCAACTACCTGCTGAGTCGCTTACTGAAACCCCCAAAGCAATGACAACCCACACAACCCAACACAAAGCCAAAGCCTCTGGTTATCGGTGAATGGTGAAAGCATTTTCCTCTCCCCATGTGTTGTGAACAGTTCCTGTTGCTGCCGCCTTTGAAAAGGCAATTCACCAGGGTATTTAAGATAACACTACCTAAAAAGGTGTTGAAACGAGGGAACGGGAAGTAAAAACGTTTGTAGCTCCCTCTCCCCGTGAATCGCTCTCAGCGATGCTTTTGTGCTCTTACATGATGTAATACACTGCAAATTCGCATTAAACTGCGAGACGGGCCCCTACAACCGGGGGGGGGATTGAATGTAGAATAAAGAAATGTGGCGTAATAATCTTTCCAATTATATTGAAATGGTAGGTGCGAGTCTGCCGGTTATGAAAATGGCTTTGTGCTAATGCCATTGACACAGAACACAGGCAGGGGATAAGAAAGAGGGGATTACGGGAGAGAGGGACGGCGGCTGAATAGGTGTAAGCAGCGCAGTATGCTAGAGCTTAGCTAACACTGACTGAGCTGATGGCAAGGTGCGTGTGTTATTGAAGTATAAAAAGGTGAGAACCTGGGAGAGAGAGGGAGGACGGGATTGGAGGTAGGGAAACGGAGAGAGAAAGAGAGCGCACAGTGAAGGAAGGTGTTGAAAGGAGAGAGAGAGAAAGAAGAGGGGGAATAGACAGGTGAGGTAAAGGAAAGGAGTGTGCTTCACCGGACCTGACCACTGTCTGGAGTCTGGACAATCTTAGTCTAGCAAGCTTCTCTCACCCAACAGACTTGGAGCTGATGTGGTGAAACTGGCGGGGCAGGCATAGAGAGTAATGCCAGGCAGTGAAATTAGATCATGGCTATCAATTGTCTGTCTTTTGCTCTAGTAAGGGGAGTATAGAAACCTTCTATGCTCTGGGTAGAAGTTGGCAGTAGGGACAGATCTAGGATCAGCTTACGCTCCCCTTCACCCTACTCCTGATAGCACTAAAGAAGTAGCCTAATAGTAACTAATGACATCCATTGCCTTATATGAAGTGTTTGATTGTGAGAGTACAACTTGTGCGTCAGAGTTACCATACACAGACAGCTTCACTTGAAAAGTGATTATCTAATTCCATTTCTATGGATTGCACTTCTCTAAAAGTGAAAGCCTCATTGAGCAATGCTTGAGCACAGCCAGCTATTAAACTAGGACACTAGGACACTTAAAAAACAAACTGATGACAGCATCGGCCAGTAAATCCAGGGGACAGAACACAAGCTGCTCTACCACCCACATGCTAAGGACATTGTTGTTTGACACTTTTATAAAACTCGAGAGCACCTGACAGTTCCCACACACACGCTGAAACACCTGCCATTGGCTGCCTGCTGGAGGCCTGGCTGTGTGTGTGTGTGTCTGTCTCCACAGAGAACACTAGATGAGAGGATCAGAGAGCTGACTGTTCGCATATGTTGTTTTTACCAGTAAGTGTGTACTAGTGTGCATGAATGAACATGTTTGTGTGAGAGTGAAAGAGAGAAATAATGTGTTTTGACACACAAGCCAGTTTAAAATCGGTGTGTGTGTGTTTTCTGATGCACAGGCCAGTGCTAACAGGCTGGGTAAAAATACCCCAGTCAATGAGACAGGGTCACCACAGGGCAGCCTGTCAATACAGTCAGAATGGCCAACATCTTAATTAGCTAGCTTCTCCCAGGTTTTTTTTTCTCACTCTCCATCCCTTTCTTTCTCATTCTCACTCATACTGAAAATATCATTTTAAGAGTGCATGTGCACAGGCTTAAAACAGTATTTTTTGGATGGGGATGTAGTGGGGGGGGGGGGGGGGGGGGGTATAGCAGTCTTGTATGAAGTTTATTCAACCCTCACTAACTGCCAATTCAAAGAGACACTTGTAAACAAGGAGCCGACTGTGTTCCTGAGGCATCTTCCAGGGAAAAGCTGTGTCACTGCTGCCAAGGGCAATGCTCTGGGCCAGGGCTTGATTGGAGAGTGTGCTCAGTTACCCAGAATAGTTAGAAGTCTATGTAAAAATAATGTAAACGGACCTGATGTTTAGAGAGGTTCTCTCTTGTTCTCTTTAAACAGGAAAGGTCCGGTTGAGGGCCTGATACTTCTCCCCAGGCCCGATACTGTTCCGTTCATTCACTATATAAGGACCTACCCACTGGTCTATACAATAGCCCAAAGGCATTAACAGTAAGCTGTAGGCTTAACGGTAGCCTATCCCATGTTTGATCTGCTACTTACATAACAGTAGCCTATTTGTTTCCAAATGGCTACAGTATTACACAGATAAAAAGGTTCAATAGATTTCCGATACATTCCAAACAACATTTCTGGTACTGTTGTGGTTCAGTTGTTCTTGGTCTTTTCAGTGAGAAAGGGGCTGGCTGGCGTGGGTACAGTATGTGACGCCATGCCCAGTGCCCACCAAGCCTAGTGCATGATGCCAGGGCTTTGCCAAGTGTGTGTGTGTGTGCAGATATGAGAGCGTGTGAGGCAAAGAGAGAGTGCTCATGACGTGCCCATCAGTGAGCGAGAGACCGAAACAGGGAGAGACAGAGAGAGAGAGACAGGCAGAGCGAGAAGGGCAGAGATAGAGAGAGAGAGAGAGCTGGAGGGTGGTCCTCCATGTCCCTTCTCTTCTCGCTCGCCAGCGGCCTCTGGTACGGTTCACTAGTCCTTCCTGACGACCCTGACCATATGCGAATATAAACAAGCTGTCCCTCGTGGTTAACAACCCCAAAAACATGCTCTTGGCTTGTCCCTCCACATGTATCTTCAGAAACATCAGTATCGCTGGCATCCCAAGGCTACAGTGTCTCTAGTAATGTTGGATATGTATGAACACAAAATGGAGCTGAAGTCTGAGTCTCTCAAGGTAAAGATATGGTTGCAGGTGAATTCATCAGACCATTTCTAGGGCCCTATAAAAATCTGTGTTGTGGAAAACGATGACGGAATCGCAGAATTCAGACATTAAAAGGGAATTCAACAATATACACTGCTCAAAAAAATAAAGGGAACACTAAAATAACACATCCTAGATCTGAATGTGTTATTTTAGTTGAATGTGCTGACAACAAAATCACACAAAAATTATCAATGGAAATCAAATTTATCAACCCATGGAGGTCTGGATTTGGAGTCACCCTCAAAATTAAAGTGGAAAACCACACTACAGGCTGATCCAACCTTGATGTAATGTCCTTAAAACAAGTCAAAATGAGGCTCAGTAGTGTGTGTGGCCTCCACGTGCCTGTATGACCTCCCTACAACGCCTGGGCATGCTCCTGATGAGGTGGCGGATGGTCTCCTGAGGGATCTCCTCCCAGACCTGGACTAAAGCATCCGCCAACTCCTGGACAATCTGTGGTGCAACGTGGCGTTGGTGGATGGAGCGAGACATGATGTCCCAGATGTGCTCAATTGGATTCAGGTCTGGGGAACGGGCGGGCCAGTCCATTGCATCAATGCCTTCCTCTTGCAGGAACTGCTGACACACTCCAGCCACATGAGGTCTAGCATTGTCTTGCATTAGGAGGAACCCAGGGCCAACCGCACCAGCTTATGGTCTCACAAGGGGTTTGAGGATCTCATCTCGGTACCTAATGGCAGTCAGGCTACCTCTGGCGAGCACATGGAGGGTTGTGCGGCCCCCCAAAGAAATGCCACCCCACACCATGACTGACCCACCGCCAAACCGGTCATGCTGGAGGATGTTGCAGGCAGCAGAACGTTCTCCACAGCATCTCAGACTCTGTCACGTCTGTTACGTGCTCAGTGTGAACCTGCTTTCAGCTGTGAAGAGCACAGGGCGCCAGTGGCGAATTTGCCAATCTTGGTGTTCTCTTGCAAATGCCAAACGTCCTACACGGTGTTGGGCTGTAAGCACAACCCCCACCTGTGGACGTCGGGCCCTCATACCACCCTCATGGAGTATGTTTCTGACCGTTTGAGCAGACACATGCACATTTGTGGCCTGCTGGAGGTCATTTTGCAGGGCTCTGGCAGTGCTCCTCCTGCTCCTCCTTGCACAATGGCGGAGGTAGCAGTCCTGCTGCTGGGTTGTTGCCCTCCAACGTCCTCCTCCACGTCTCCTGATGTACTGGCCTGTCTCCTGGTAGCGCCTCCATGCTCTGGACACTACGCTGAAAGACACAGCAAACCTTCTTGCCACAGCTCGCATTGATGTGCCATCCTGGATGAGCTGCACTACCTGAGCCACTTGTGTGGGTTGTAGACTCCGTCTCATGCTACCACTAGAGTGAAAGCACCGCCAGCATTCAAAAGTGACCAAAACATCAGCCAGGAAGCATAGGAACTGAGAAGTGGTCTGTGGTCACCACCTGCAAAACCAGTCCTTTATTGGGGGTGTCTTGCTAATTGCCTATAATTTCCACCTGTTGTCTATTCCATTTGCACAACAGCATGTGACATTTATTGTCAATCAGTGTTGCTTCCTAAGTGGACAGTTTGATTTCACAGAAGTGTGATTGACTTGGAGTTACATTGTGTTGTTTAAGTGTTCCCTTTATTTTTTTGAGCAGTGTATAAAAAATGTATTGAACTTAGTAGGAAATGAACTAAGGCAAGCATTAAATGGCGATAGCAGCCACCCGCATAGCAGATGTTTTGGCGGTGTGGGAGGTAGAACTGCATTGAAGCTGTCAAATTGGTGAGTACCCCACATCAGTGAGCACCCACTCGCGTTAGAAGTTCAGAACGAGAAAACAGCCTATATAGAAATAATTACGCTCAAATTGAAAAATCGTTAAACAAAATAATGAGGATTTCTATCATCCTAATTGAGGTGTAGAATACATCTCACATTCCTGTGTTCTAACTTGTAAACAAGGCTGCATGGGATCCTCTGTAGCTCAGCTGGTAGAGCACGGCGCTTGTAACACCAAGGTAGTGGGTTCGATCCCCGGGACCACCCATACACAAAAATGTATGCACGCATGACTGTAAGTCGCTTTGGATAAAAGCGTCTGCTAAATGGCATATTATTATTATTATTATTATTTCACCAATGGCAATATCCTCTAATAACAGGAGCCGCTTGTGGATTTCACAGCTCTAACACAGTTCCACCTCGACACCGCCAAAACAACCGCTATGCGGATGTCGGCTAAAGTGGTTCTGATCGAATAGAGCCCTAGATGTATTGAACTTATCAGAAAATTCATTACATTTGCCTAAGTTAATCACAAGACACAAACAAAATGCTTCAGTGATTCATATTTTCCTGCAACTTTCTGAAACGTTACAGGAATGCCCATCAGTGTGTGGTGTGTGCGGTGCGTGCGTATGTCTAGTCTACACTGTGTAGCCGTTAGCGATAATGTTAATGATAACCTGTTTTTTAACTGTACTGTTTTGTCTTTCACATGTTTTCTTCATTTTTCCCAGACCTCAAAAGTGGTCTCCTGATGTGGTTTAAGCATTGTTGTGGACTTAAAATATTTAAAAAAAAATGTTTTCTATTAAAAATAAATTGGTTTTGAGAGCGAAAAACTAAAAAACTGGAACCTGGAAAAACAAAATTGAGAAAACGGAATCAGGCAAAAAATCTAAACAGATTTCTATAGCAAGCCAAAGGTATTGTTTCAAGATGTAAGTAATAAAGATATAACCAATAGAAACTAGACAGAATAATGACAATCAGGGTCCCATTCTAAGTCACTTTCAGAATTCCATGGCCCCAGTGGAGGGGAATGGATTTAACATGCACATTTTAGGCTGAATCAATATGAGCTATATCGGTTCATTGACCCCTCATGCCATCCATGTTAAATAATGCACTCCTCACTTAACCGCCACTCAACTTCCTAAACAGGCCCTCATTGTCTTTGAATGAGCTACACGGCCATGACAACGACTGCCCGCCACACAGGGATCTTGTTCCACTGCTTTGGTTACATGTCCGACGCAGCTAGTCAACCTTGGCTGTTGGCACAGTCAGTAATTACGGCTACAGGTAGGCTACAATGTTAATTTCATCTCCCTATGACTGAGCCAACACCCAGAGCCATTTGGGTCTGCCACTGACTACCAAGTTGAACCAAGGGTTCAAGAGTTCACGCAGTTGTAAACACAAAAAGGTAACTCAAGCTATAATTACAGACATAACAATTGCAGTTCTCCTTTGAGGGGGCATGGTCTACATTGGCTAGGCTAATTATTGTGATATGGGAGCTTAGTTACAACTTAGAAACATGGAGCAGTTTTAATTCCTGTACCAGGGTCAGAACTATGCACTGAAAAAAGGGGTAGTGTACAACAGTTTTTATGGGTACAACATATTTTCCTGACACTGTTGACGAAGGCAATAATTTAAGGTGGACATGTTTCAAATTCAACAATATAAAAACACAAGATGGAACAATATGAACTCTATCAATGTTAATTTCATCTCCCTATGACTGAGCCAACACCCAGAGCCATTTGGGTCTGCCACTGACTACCATCGCAGTGCTAACTGTGTCACTAGAGATCCTGGTTCGAATCCAGGCTCTGTCGCAGCCGGCCGCGACCGGGAGACTCATGGGCGGCGCACAATTGGCCCAGCGTCGTCCAGGGTAGGGGAGGGAATGGCCGGCCGGGATGTAGCTCAGTTGATAGAGCATGGCGTTTGCAACGCCAGGGTTGTGGGTTCGATTCCCACGGGGGGCCAGTATAAAAAAATATGTATTCACGAACTGTAAGTCGCTCTGGATAAGAGCGTCTGCTAAATGACTAAAATGTAAATGTAAATGTATCAAACATTTGTGTAAAACTGACTGGATTTACTAGTTTTGGCACAGTAAAACAATGTATTTTACAACTCTTGGATGAATCACTCCCTGAGTGTTATTAAAACACATTTTGATGCGTCTGTTATTCAGATGCTAACTGAAACTCATTCCAAAACAACTTCATTCTGATGAGGTGCAGGTGGAAAACTCAGATCTGTGTCTAATTGGCTGTGGATGCAGACACCAGATGTTACACCAGGTGCTACGTAAGAAAGCCTACTCAAGTTTATCATATTCAACTAGTCTACTTCAAGCAAACCTAGGAGTTTTCTAGCTTTCTAGCTGTGTTAAGAAGCCTCGTTATGTTTAGCTGAGTTGAATGAGTGGCTCCGGCAGCAGTCTGCCTGTCTAAGCTTTGTGGGCATCCATCTCAAATCAAACCAAGGTTTATTGGTCGCGTACACAGTTTAGCAGATGTTACAGTGGGTGCAGCGAAATGCTTATGTTATTAGCTCCAAGAAAGGCAGTAAAATGTCCAACAAGTACACAAATAATAATAAATATTAAAAACATTTGAATTACTGTAACCGTAATTCAAATGCAAATCTATACATACATATGTATATACACCAGATGAATTTACACAAGATATACTAAGAATGATATGTACAACAGTAGATATATTAGAGTGAGCTATGTCAAGAATCAAGTATATAAATAAATATGTGGTGAGTATAATCAGTGTAACTAAAATGCAATGTACAGTAGTAGAAATATTAGAATGAGGAGAATACAGTATTTAAATACACAGTACAAAAGCCCATTGCAAAATGGATAGAATTGCAGGAAATTAACTTCTGGACCAGAGTCCGGAATGTAAAATATATATATATATATATATATATATATATATATATATATATATATATATATATATATATATATATATATATATATATATATATATATATATATATATATATATATATATATATATATATATATGAGTGAATGGTGTGTGTATACACAGTATCAGGGCTCTACAGTGCGACCATTTTACTCTCATTTGCATCTAAATATTTAGCGTAGAGCCCCCTAGTATGGACAGTACGTGAATAGAAAAGGTGTGTACAGCAGTAGTTATATAGGATGAGCAATGACTAGTATATACATATGAAGTGGGTAAAACAGTATGTAACATTATTAAAGTGACCAGTGTTCAATGACTATGTACATAGGGCAGCTGTCTCTAAGATGCAGGGTAAAGTACCGGGTGGTAGCCGGCTAGTGACAGAGTCTAAGGTTCAGGGCAGGGTACTGGGCGGAGGCCAGCTAGTGTTGACTGTTTAACAGTCTGATGGCCTGGAGATGGAAGCTGTTTTTCAGTCTCTCGGTCCCAGCTTTGATGCACCTGTACTGTCTCTGCCTTCTACATGGTAGCGGAGTGAACAGGCTGTGGCTCGGGTGGCTGAGGTCCTTGATGATCTTCTTGGCGTTTCTGTCCAGCCGTCTACTGCTGCAGTGTCCACCAACACTGGCTCTATTCCCTCCAACTTTGCTCCCACTTGGCTAACGGACACGCTCAATCATCCAGACACACAAGCGCACACACACACACGCAGTCCTACACAGTCGCATACAAGTGAAAGCGGACACACACCTAAGAGAGTGGAAGCCTAACTGGGATCTGCAGATGTTGGTTTTTTTCTCCTTGGCAGACAACACATGCCAGATCTCTGCCTGGCTGCCTTATCTGTCTGGAGTAATTGGGTTTTCCTGCCACTTCGACACAGTTCCACAACAGCCAACTTCCAAGGCAACCGTACGCAACAGCACACAACAGTGCTGAAGAAGAACTGTTACCTAGCTAGACAGACTGTAGAAAAATGAGGAATAAACCAACATACAAGAACAATCAATAGTCTGTGGTACTGCACTGCTAATAACGCTGTATGTAGCAGAAACCAAATGGGGCTAGACATTGCTAAACTGACTTAATGATTAACTCTGGTACTTTGATCGATAGAGAAAGTGACTAATGCTCGGAACCAGAACTCAAGCCCTGGCGCAACTAATCACAGCTTGCCTCGCCATCTCCATTTTTAAAAGTGATAGACATTGGCTTGAATTCGGAAGTATCATTTATACTCTGTCTATATTTATTTCCCTCCCACCCTCCTATCAGCTGTTTCTCATGGTAAACAAGTGATTGTATCCTGGAGGTAAGGGATGATGGATGGGCCTGTTGCTGGGTACGGAGACGATGCCTGACCCACCTCTGTTATCGCTCATAGCTGACAGGTTGACGTTTCTGTAATGGTCATTACTTCTGAGGGACATCCGAGGGCATTGACCCTGTCTGCACAAACAACTGTCTTCAGATACCTGGGGAAAAGACAAGAGCGCTCTCAGGAGGACAAGGAATCACTGAGCTATGAAGACAAAATGAATAGCTGCCATATTGGCATGGGTCTGTTAACAGAATGGACCGTGTGATCCGCTGTGCTCAGAAGTCTTGGCCAGGTGTCTTCAGTTGCTGTCCAGTAGACCAATTGACTGGTCGAAATTATAAAACGTGTATTTTTCCATATATAGACATCCTATGTGTTTTAAGCGCACTGTTTAATTAAATAATGAAGACACACAGATGACTAGAAGGAGTCCAACCGCAATTGTCCAACCGCAATTGATTTGATCTGACCGTTTGGAACAACGTAAACAACACTAAATCAATTAAGCGTACCAGAGACTGTTGTAACGAGCCTTTATTACAGCAAAGACTAAAAAAAGTTGCATGCATTCGTGAATGCAATTGCCGACATGGAACGGTTTATTTATTGTTTACGCTAATTATTCAAGGGTCGCTCTGTTATTTTATTGTAAAACTAAAATGCATGATTGTATTTCAAATCATGAATGACGCGTATGCTGTGTGATGACACGAACGAATGAATGATTGATACAGTAGCCTATATAGCCTATGTAAGTTACGGTATTAAGAGTAAACAGGATGAGCTCTTAGGCCCACAGCTCGATGATGGTTATACACAAGGCTGCTATTCTAAGCCTACTAATGATAATGACATTAATGATCATTATAATAATAACAACAATAAGGAGATTAAGAAAAAGGAGGGTTATTAAGTTATTGTTATGATAAATATAATTTTTCTGACAATTTGGAAGGGTGTAAACAACACTAAAACAATTATAAGTAATACCAGAGAGGCTGTTCTAACGGGAAAAAAAGTGTAAAGCCTTAATTAAAGCATAGCAAAATTGTTTATCTGATATGTGGTTGCATGAGGCTTGGTGCTCACAGAATTAGTAGGCTATTAAACAAACACTCAAACAGGCAACACAAGCAGGATCTGTCTTATTTCTGTAGCTAGATATACACTACATGACCAAAAGTATGTGGACACCTGCTCGTCGAACATCTCATTCCAAAATCATGGGCATTAATATGGAGTTGGTCCTGTCTTTACTGCTATAACAGCCTCCACTCTTCTGGGAAGGCTTTCCACTAGATGTTGGAACATTTCTGCGGGGACTTGCTTCCATTCAGCCACAAGAGCATTAGTGAGGTCGGGCACTGATGTTGAACGATTAGGCCTGGCTCGCAGTCGGCGTTCCAATTCATCCCAAAGGTGTTCGATGGGGTTGAGGTCAGGGCTCTGTGCAGGGCAGTCAAGTTCTTCCACACCGATCAGCAAAGCATTTCTGTATGGACCTTGCTTTCTGCACAGGGGCATTGTCATGCGGGAACAGGAAAGGGCCTTCCCCAACCTGTTGCCACAAAGTTGGAAGCACAGAATCGTCTATAATGTCATTGTATGCTGTACTGTTAAGATTTCCCTTCACTGGAAATAAGGGGTCTTGCCCGAACCATGAAAAACAGCCCCAGACCATCATTCCTCCTCCAAACTTTACAGTTGGCACTATGCAGTCGGGCAGATAGCGTTCTCCTGGCATCCGCCAAACCCAGATGATTCGTCCTTCGGACTGCCAGATGGGGAAGCGTGATTCATCACTCCAGAGAACGCGTTTCCACTGCTCCAGTTCAATGGCGGTGAGCTTTACACCACTCCAGCCGACGCTTGGCATGGCGTATGGTGACCTTAGGCTTGTGTGCGGCTGCTCGGCGATGGAGCAATGGAGACGAACATTTCTTGTGTTGGCGTTGCTTCCAGAGGCAGTTTGGAACTCGTTAGTGAGGGTTGCAACTGAGGACAAACAATTTCTACGCGCTACACGCTCCAGCACTCGGTGGTCCTGTTCTGTGAGCTTGTGTGGCCTACCACTTCACGGCTGAGCCGTTGTTGCTCCTAGACGTTTCCACTTCACAATAACATCACTTAAGGTTGACCGTGGCAGCTCTAGCAGGGCAGAAATTTGACGAACTGACTTGTTGGAAAGGTGGCATCCTATGACGGTGCCACGTTGAAAGTCACTGAGCTCTTCAGTAAGACCATTCTACTGCCAATGTTTGTCTATGGAGATTGCATGGCTGTGTACTCGATTTTACACACCTGTCAGCAACGGGTGTGGCTGAAATAGCTGAATCCACTAATTCGAAGGGGAGTCTACATACTTTTGTATAAACAGTGCATTCGAAATGTATTCAGACACCTTCACGTTTTCCAAATTTTGTTAAGTTACAGCCTTATTCTAAAATTGATTAAATATTTTGTTTTTTCTCAATCTACACACAATACCCCATAATGACAAAGCGAAAACAGATTTTTAGAAATGTTGGCAAATTTGTAAAATTTTTTAAACAGAAATACCTTATTTACATAAGAATTCAGACCCTTTGCTATGAAACTCAAAATTGAGCTCAGGTGCATCCTGTTTCCATTGATCATCCTTGAGATGTTTCAACAACTTGATTGGAGTCCACCTGTATATAATTGAATTGACTAGACATGATTTGGAAAGGCACACACCTGTCTATATAAGGTCCCACAGTTGACAGTGCATGTCATAGCAAAAACCAAGCCATGAGGTCGAAGGAATTGTCCGTAGAGCTCCGAGACAGGATTGTGTCGAGGCACAGATCTGTGGAAGGGTACCAAAAATATATTTGCAGCATTGAAGGTCCCCAAGAACACAGCAGCCTCCATCATTCTTAAAGGGAAGAAAGTTTGGAACCACCAAGACTATTCCTAGAGCTGGCCTTGGTCAGGTAGGTGACCAAGAACCCGATGGTCACTCTGACAGAGCTCCAGAGTTCCTCTGTGGAGATGGGAGAACCTTCCAGTAGGACAACCATCTCTGCAGCACTCCACCAATCAGGCCTTTATGGTAGAGTGGCCAGACGGAAGCCACTCCTCAGTAAAAGGCACATGACAGCCTGCTTGGAGTTTGCCAAAAGGCACCTAAAGGACTCTCAGACCATGAGAAACAAGATTCTCAGGCCTGATGAAACCAAGATTGAACTCTTTGGCCTGAATGCCAAGCGTCACGTCTGGATCAAACCTGGCACCATCCCTACTGTGAAGCATGGTGGTGCCAGCATCATGCGGTGGGGATGTTTTTCAGCGGCAGGGACTGGGAGACTAGTCAGGATCGAGGGAAAGATGAATGGAGCAAAGTACAGAAAGATCCTTGATGAAAACCTACTCCAGAGTGCTCAGGACCTCAGACTGGGGGGGAAGTTTCACCTTCCAACAGGACAACGACCCTAAGCACACAGACAAGACAAAGCAGGAGTGGCTTCGGGACAAGTCTCTGAATGTCCTTGAGTGGCCCAGTCAGAGGCCGGACTTGAACTCGATCGATCGTCTCTGGAGAGACCTGAAAATAGCTGTGCAGCGACGCTCCCCATCCAACCTGACAGAGCTTGAGAGGATCTGCAGAGAAGAATGGGAGAAAGTCCCCAAATACAGGTGAGCTAAGCTTGTAGCGTCATACCCAAGAAGACGAGGCTGTAATCGCTGCCAAAGGTGCTTCAACAAAGTACTGAGTAAAGGGTCTGAATACTTATGTAAATGTAATTTCTATTTTTTATTTGTAATAAATGTGCAAACATTTCTAAAAACCTGTTTTTGCTTTGTCATTATGGGCTATTGTGTGTAGATTGATGAGGGGGGAAAAAACGATTTAATAAATTTTTGAATAAGGCTGTAACGTAACAAAATGTGGAAAAAGTTAAGGGGTCTGAATACTTTCCGAATGTACTGTATAGTGTATCTGGATGATTTATAAAGCCAGGCACATTTAACAGTTAGGCTGTTGATTATTGACCTAATTAAGTTGGGGTATCCTCTCTCCTCACTTTTCTTAGATAATTAAGGCAAGGGCTGTTTTCTCGTTTCCTAACTCCACTGCTGCCTCCGCCGCATTGTTCTCAACACCAATATGCTGGGTAACTTTGCTATTATACACATAGCAACATGGTCTAGAAAAAGTAGCCAATTCAACAGCGCACTGATGTTTCAGAATCGCAGACAGCGACCGCTATCCAACGTAGGAGAAAGCGCATTTGTTATAAAATATTATTTTTATTAGTGTTGCACCATTGTTCTTATGTAATATAACCATATACAATTTCAGTAGTGCATGTCTTAGAGTGATGAACTGTGCCATCCCCACGGCCTCCACAATGGATTAGTCCACCCAAACAGGCACGATTCATACAGTCCTGCACACCATTCATTATTTTTAGTTTTTGCTACTGCTCGACTAAAGAAATCTCGGTCGACCAACAGCCTATCGACCAGTCGACTAAATGGGGTCAGCCCTACTGTACAGACAGAGTCATCCACAGTGACACCCCAGTGAGACATTATAGACCCACCACATCCACCATCCTGCTGTTTGATTAAAGGCCCTGTCCATCCATCGGTACACACTGATCTCAGTACAGGGGCTCCTCCAGAAGCTCGACCCTCGGTGCCCCGTGTGAGAACAGTGGACCTAATTGAGCAACTATTCATCGCCTCTCGATAACTGAATAGGACTATAAATCCCTGTTGTTCACCAGAAGCTGCCTGAGTTTGACAGAGACAATGATCAACATTTCTGTAAATGTGCCAGACCGTGTCTGTCATTTTCATCTGGGTAAGCCCACTGTCTCCCGGGAAGAATGTCGGTCTTGCCAAGAGGAGAATAATGGTGATAGAAACGGCCGATGACTAGCATCAAGCATATTTCAAAACAGATTACTCAAGCACTGGCACTTCTGCCTCCATTTCTCACACCAGTCTCTGCATAGAACACATTCCATAGAACACATTCCATATGCACAAATCACAACAATGAGTCATTGTGAAACATCGCTAAGTATTTTTCCCCATAAGAGACAACCTGAGAAGTGGGATTGATTTACATAACTCGTTATTTTTTTGGGTTGCACTGCAGATGAAGGTTCAGTTAGCCTAAGTGCCTAATGCTACAACTGTTGTCTGTCTGATCTGATAAGAGAGTGCATTTTATGAGGCTACTAGGGCAATGGGAAACAAGGCCAAAAGAAATGCCTGTTTATTGAACCATTGCGTCCTCCTGCCTTAATCCCAGTCAAACCTGTTTAGATCAAAACCAACAACAATGCCATTCCATGGAGTTAAACTTCACCAGCTTTGACCTGGATTTGCATAGACATGCTCAGTGCTGAGTCAACAGGGTGTAATCCGTAGGCCCAGCATAAAGCTGTGATAAGCAGCACATTTTCCCAGTCTCATGACACTCTCACACACAATAACACACTGCAGTGTGGTATTACCAGCATTCTACAGGGAGGCCTCTGCACTGTGGAGAGAACAGCCAACACACACCTGTTCTATGACATTGCAAAACAGGATAGATGGAGATCCTTCATCAGTCACAACAAGCATGGAGTGTTCGGCTTGAAAAAAGACATAACATTTCAGCCTGTACTCAAATCTGTTACTGCTAACTTATGTAGCGGGTCCCTATCCGGCCTAAAATTAACGTGAGACCAAAGACTTCGACCAGATGACCACGTGTCAATGTGGTCAAAGTGAACAGTCGCCACGACTACCAGAGGGAACTCAAACAGATTTGTTTCATGGCAGCTTTTGCCTGACAGGAACAGAAGGCTTGTTTGATTTTCCTCTCTCCTGTATATCAGACATCCATTTCACTATGCCTCCGGTTTTGCTGTAGATAGACAGGTGTGACTGCTCTTTCTGATGCACCTGCTACACACATTAGGCTAAGCTTAGTGAGCCTTAAACAGATGCTTAGGCACTCTCTCCTTTCTCTCACTCTCTTTCTCGCATTCACACGTTTCTACGTTTAACCTGACACATAAATCTAGAAGATTTCACACTACTCAAGGCCATGTCTCTTGTGTGGATTATGTTTTGTTTTTTTAAACACACAGCTGAGAACAACTATTCTATTAATAGCCTTAGTGTTAGGCTGTGTGTCGCGAGAGTGAAGTAAAGGATGTACAGCCGGAATTAGTAGAATTTGATTTCAGAATTTGCCTAACGGTAGCTTGCCTAGCACAAACAATATTGTATTGAGTATACATGAGGAGGCCCCTTGAAATGACTCATGCTAGAGGGCAGTGTAAAAAGGGTGCAACCCAACCGTGGATCATTAACCAATGACACTGTACCCAAACCGTTACCATGGTGAAATACGATTTTGAGAGGTAGCACAAAATATCAGGACATCGCATAATGATCAATAGCACAAACAGATAAGCCCTTACACATAGGCCTATGGGAAACTCCATGGAATAAATACACCTTGTATATGCAAAATAGGGAGGCCTAGCCTAGACCTACAACAACTGCAACAGGCTGCTAAACCAAACATTCTTTCTTGGGATACATTTGTTTAAGGAAAATGGTTTGTTTAGGACTTGTTTATCACCTTGAAGGCATAGGCTCCAGAGACCGGGTGGGTGTCTGGCTCCAAGGCTACGACTGCTCCAGAAACATTATCACAGTGCTGAATGGCAGCCACAGACAGCCATTTACTTTTCACTTGGACAATTAGTCAAATCCATGTCAAGGTACCTGACAAATACCACAGGTCTGCTCAAAAAGACTAACAGCAGAGTGTAGGTTGCCCTCCTCTCAGCAGCAGTGAAATCAGTGATGACTTTTATGTCCTTGTATTTGTTTGGGCTGAAAAGAAACATACAGATCTGTGGAGGCTGCTGATGGAAGGACGGCTCATAATAATGGCTGGAAAGGAGAGAATGGAATGGCGTCAAACACATATTTGATACCATTCCACTCCTTCTGCTCCAGCCATTACCACAAGCCCTGTGTGCCTTATTATGGTTCGACTAGAACCTGTCCTTGACTGCTGCTGGAACCAAAGGCTGTGTATTACAGAAATCAGTGTGCACTGTCTCTCTTTCTCCTTAGCTTTTATTTTCCTCTATCTCTCTCTCAAAGGTCAGTTGTGTCACAGAGAATGGATCAATAATCAGTTCAAATTTACTGGCAAAATGCTTACCTCGTATCCTCAGTGCCATTCAATCCAGCATCGTCTCAGCGTCTGCATTCGGCTATGTAGAGTCGACTCACATGTCCATAGTGTTCAATGATCTGCTAAAGAGAACAAATCAACAATGATCATATAGATATACAGTACCAGTCAAAAGTTTGGACACACTCATTCAGGGTTTTTTCTTTATTTTTACTATTTTCTACATTGTAGAACAATAGTGAAGACATCAAAACTATGAAATAACACATATGGAAAATGTATGCACTCACTAACTGTAAGTCGCTCTGGATAAGAGTGTCTGCTAAATGACTATAATGTAAAAATATGGAATCATGTATTAACCAAAAAAGTGTTAAACAAATCAAAATATATTTTATATTTGAGATTCTTCAAATAGCCACCCTTTGCCTTGACAGCTTTCCACACTCTAGGCACTCTCTCAAACAGCTTCACCTGGAATGCTTTTCCAACAGTCTTGAAGGAGTTCCCACATATGCTGAGCACTTGTTGGCTGCTTTTCCTTCACTCTGCCATCCGACTCATCCCAAACCATCTCAATTGGGTTGAGGTCGGGGGATTGTGGAGGCCAGGTCATCTGATACAGCACTCCACCACTCTCCTTCTTGGTAAAATAGCCCTTACACAGCCTGGAGGTGTGTTGGGTCATTATCCTGTTAAAAAACTAATGATAGTCCCACTAAGCCCAAACCAGATGGGATGGCATATTGCTGCAGATGCTGTGGTAGCCATGCTGGTTAAGTGTGCCTTGAATTCTAAATAAATCACAGACAGTGGTCACCAGCAAAGCACCCCCACACCATAACACCTCCTCCTCCATGCTTTACGGTGGGAACTACACATGCGGAGATCATCCATTCACCCACACCGCGTCTCACAAAGACACGGCGGTTGGAACCAAAAATCTCAAATTTGGACTCCAGACAAATTTCCACCGGTCTAATGTCCATTGTTCGTGTTTCTTGGCCCAAGCAAGTCTCTTCTTCTTATTGGTGTCGTTTAGTAGTGGTTTCTTTGCAGCAATTCGACCATGAAGGCCTGATTCACGCAGTCTCCTTTGAACATTTGATGTTGAGATGTGTCTATGACTCATGAGAGCCAGTTTCATCATAGAGCTTGATGGTTTTTGCGACTGCACTTGAAGAAACGTTCAAAGTTCTTGAAATGTTCCGTATTGACTGACCTTCATGTCTTAAAGTAAAGTAATGATGGACTGTCGTTTCTCTTTGCTTATTTGAGCTGTTCTTGCCATAATATGGACCTGGTCTTTTACCAAATAGGGCTATATTCTGTATACCCCCCTACCTTGTCACAACACACTGATTGGCTCAAATGCATTAAGAAGGAAAGAAATTCCACAAATAAACTTTTAACGAGGCACACCTGTTAATTGAAATGGATCCAGGTGACTACCTCATGAAGCTGGTTGAGAGAATGCCAAGAGTGTGCAAAGCTGTCATCAAGGCAAAGGATGGCTATTTGAAGAATCTCACACATATTATGATTTGTTTAACACTTTTTTGGTTACTACATGATTCCATATGTGTTATTTCATAGTTTTGATGTCTTCACTATTATTCTACAATGTAAAAAATTGTAAAAATAAAGAAAAACCCTTGAATGAGTAGGTGTGTCCAAACTTTTGACTGGTAGTGTATGTACATCACACGTGCGCAATCGCACAACACACACACTAATTTAAATGTCACGTTGGACTTGCCACACACAAATCCTTTAGTCAAATGTTGTGTAACTATGTGGTTTGCATCATGTTGTCATCACTCAAACATTTGCTCAGGTGAGAAATGTTTCCAACGATGTATTTCAATTAGCCAACAGTCTTCATTTGAGATAACTGTTGGCCACAACAGTATAACTAACTACTGTACGTATGCAATGACTAACGTTACCCACCTGGCTTAATAATAAAATAATATGCCATTTAGCAGACGCTTTTATCCAAAGCGACTTACAGTCATGCGTGCATACATTTTTTTGTGTATGGGTGGTCCCGGGGATCGAACCCACTACCTTGGCGTTTCAAGCGCCGTGCTCTACCAGCTGAGCTACAGAGGACTGCTTCTTAGTTGCTTCAAAGAACAGGTTAAAACATATGAAAGTAACGTTCTGATTCTGTTATGTTTAGAACTATAAGGAAACACGGGCAATGTTTGATCAATTAGTAAGCTTATGTTGCATAATAATCCATTCATACACTGCTATCTTTGACAGCTAACAGTAACGTTAGCTCGCTAGCGTTTAGCTTTGGGTGAAACAAAGCCCTAGCAAACTCCCTAGTTTAGTTTGGGATGCAACTAAACCTAATGACTAGCTAATTTAGCTAGTTACTAGTAGCTAGCTAGCTGTCTCAAAACAACTCTCGCTTTTACATTTCAACATTCACTCTTGTGAAACCCCTGATTGAAATTGTTTGTTTAACAAAATAACAACGAAGTTGTTTGTGAAAAACAATATTTGTAAACCGCTGGCTACGTGACATTTCTCGACAACAAAGCAAAGGTGTCAAAACTGAAACTCCAATAAAGAGGTGTGTTTTGCATAAACAAGCGCGACCTTACCGTGTCCCGAGTTCATAATCTCTCGAGCAAGCAGGATTACAAAATCCACTGAATGAAGATGGACAGTAACAAAACGTTGTATTGTTATCACTTCCACGTACTGCGTCGTTGTCTGAGCCTCATTTCTTGCCCAGCCTGTTGACAGCTGAACGCTGGAAGCACAGAGTTCCTGAGTGAAAAAAACCCATGAACGTCTCCCAAGGCTAGAGTAATCAAAGTCGATAAGTAGGATCATCAACCCGAGCGCTCGCGCGTTCGGGGATTGATTATACAGAAATTATGGGATTGTTTTTATTTTTTATTTTAGGCCTATAAAATGGACTTGAAATAGATGTCACAAATAAAAAGGTTACGAAAAATGTTCAATGAAAATGACATAGGCCTTTAGGTTATAACTGGAGCACAGTTAGAGCACACAGATACACTTTGTAACTTCGGTCTTTGTCTTTCCACTGTGGATTGTCTCATAATTCTACAAAAAATAAGTAAAAATTGTTCTTGACTATCTAGCCATCAAACACAGTAACATGCACACTAAATGCACAGCATTCACTTGAAATGATGCATCAGTGATTCTCTTGATTTCAAAGAGTAGATTATTATTTGTGTCATTGAATCCATTGGAAAAATATACATAACTTGTGTGGGAATTGCTTGTTCTTATATAATATAATGGGATTCTATCTTCGATTTATTATTATTTTAAACCTGCTGATGGCCCTGACATTGATGCGGTATTGAATACCATCAAGGTCATGATGTAATTTAAATCACAGTTTGATTTTTTTCACCACCTCCTGAAAGCTGTGCCCATTGTATGACTTTCACACAGTTTGAGATTGTCCTTGGTTGAGAAAAGTGCAATTAGTTTGAAGTGGACTTCACTGATTTGCATAAAGGCTTGCATGGCAATGAAAGCATCGCCATCTAGTGTTAATGACTTATAACTGTTGCTACTCTCCCAATACATTTGGGACATCTTTGTAACCACTACAGAAAATAATCTCTGGAATCTAGCTACATTACATTTAATGCACATTTTTACTCTTTACAAATGACATTTAGACTATGTTTAGATTCGTCACAGACTCTATTCAAAGTCTTACAGAATGCTAGGCTATACCAAAAATAAACAAAGAGCATTGAGAAACAACTCTGCACCACACCTTACTTGTTCAAGATGTCTTTAATCAATTAAATCACTTCCTTCTTAACTCTGTATCTTTCATATCTCAAAGACAGAACCACAAGCAAGGTAAGCTACAAACTCAAAGTATTCTAAATTAAATCACTAAGCCCCTTGCATGCAGACAAGATGAAAGATAATTCTGCTCAGATGGAAACATGGCAGTTGGCACAGTATCTCAAATCTGCAGTGTGATGACGTTTGTCTGCCTACCAACTTCACCAGTGGTGTTATGGTAATGAGTTGTGACCAGGGGCGGCCTGTTCAATAGGGCGATATGGGCGACGCACTGCCAAACGGGAAAAGGAAGGGATTTTTTTTCTAATCAATTATATCACGGCAACAGTAGTTATCAGTGTTGTAATCTATACGTCTGATCTGCCACAGTGCCACACTGCCACTAAATGTCGAATCAGGCTAAAGTCGTGCTTCAAATGGCTCCCCCCCCTTTTTGGGCGATTTCAGTCAGGTTGAAAATCGCCCAGAAGTCTGTCATAGACTCCCATGTAAAATCTATTTTTTTCAAATTTCAGAGCCTTCAATACAATCTCAATGGGTGTCTGTGGGCTTGCACTTACGCGCTTTCGTCATACGTTACGTAACCATGAACGTAACTGAGAAAAGAGCGGATTGTGTCTTTTTGTCGGCGAACAAATGAAGATAAATTGGCAACGAAACAATTAGGACCTCCCAGACCAAATTTAATAATTCAACAGGTTTCTACTAAAGGCGGAAAGTCCTACACCCGAGGATTTTCCAAAAATTGGTACGAACGAAAAAAGACATTGCCACTCACTCAACTGGATGAGGGATACAGGCTAGCTGTCCGCCGCCACAACGATGAGGTTAGTGTTGATCAGATAAGAGAAATTGCTGCAGCTACATATATTTTACATCCTGGCCCTACATAGTTCACTATTTGCATCACTTACCAAAATATTACATGTGGTCATATATGCTTGGAAAG
The DNA here is from genome assembly GCF_964263955.1 of Coregonus lavaretus. NCBI lineage: Eukaryota > Metazoa > Chordata > Actinopteri > Salmoniformes > Salmonidae > Coregonus > Coregonus lavaretus. The sequence goes on from NC_140027.1 coordinate 7,258,161, forward strand.
TGGAGATGCCATAGAACGTCAAAAAAGTAAACATTGCTGGAGACACATTGCCGTTTTGGAGAAGACATCGCGTTTGCTAGCGAAGAGATTTGTTGTGGCAAATGAACTTGGGCTGGGAATTGCCAGGAACCTCACGATAAGATATATGCATCAGCATTGCGAGTCTCATGATTCTATACGTATTGCGATTCGATACTGTGATTTTATTGCGCACCATATGTCTGTTGCAGAGGGATCAGAAAGCCATGAGAACGAGTTTTGATCAGTCATGGAAATAAAAGTGCTGAAAACAAATTGGCTCCCAATGTGAAAAGATTGAGAACAAGCTATGAAGGAACAATAATGGTGTTTTGGTGCAGGTACAGCCAACTAGCGCTAAAATATTGCGATATTGTCAATACAGTATATCGTAAAGTATCACTATGTAACTCGATTTCTTTCACCCCAATCCCTCAAATTAACGGTAAATAACTGAATTGTTTGCCCCACATTTAGCTAAGATGATTAGCTAGCCAGCTAAAATGTTTTATTTAGTTAGCAGTCGCATCTACAATAGTTTACTGTCAATAACATGTCTCCAAAAATGACGTGGTGTCTCCAATTGTGTTGACATTTTACAATTGCGATGCGCATCCATGAGTATCCACTTTCTGTAGCTCAGCTGGTAGAGCATGGTGCTTGTAACGCCAAGGTAGTGGGTTCGATCCCCGGGACCACCCATACACAAAAATGTATGCACGCATGACTGTAAGTCGCTTTGGATAAAAGCGTCTGCTAAATGGCATATTATTATTATTATTATTATTATCTGAAGAGAGCCCCGAAACATTGTGTGCAGACATTTTATGCAATAAATGAAGTAGGTTGAATCTAGTAGTTCTGATCTTCTGATTGGTCCTGATGAGTTGGGCGAGGTCCCCTCCAGGCTACTGTCACTGTTGCATTGGCTCTGAGTCGGGTTCTCTGTCTTCAAATGTTCAGCCTAAGAGAGGGGATTTTTGTGTGTGTGTGTGTGTGTGTGTGTTTAACAGTGATGATGTGTGTGTGTGTGTGTGTGTGTGTGTGTGTGTGTGTGTGTGTTTAACAGTGATGATGTGTGTGTGTGTGTGTTTGTGTGTGTGTGTGTCCTCAGAGCAAGAACTCGTGAGTTGGAAGAACTGAGAGGCCTATGGCGTGGGTGTTGTCCTTGGCCACCTGCTGACAAGGCTGACAAGATAGGACCCTTTTGTCCATTGTTATTGGATAGGAACAGAACTTATAACCAGCTCCTGACCTAAATAGATCTTAGCACAACATTTTACTCAACATATCATATTCCATATTCACTATAACAAATATATTTACTACGACATTAGCAAGAACCGCCACATCCTCAGCCGGCTAATCCAGTGTGTGAAGTTTTGCGGAGTGTTTGAGTTAGCTTTGCGAGGCAAAGATGAAACTGAGGGCTCCACCAACCCTGGTAAGCCAACACTTTTGAGATCAGTCAATAAATGCTTCTGGTATTGACTTATATGCTGCCCCTGTCTTCATGTTGTTGCTGGACATATCTTTTTTAAAATGTGTGTAGGTCACCTAAATCATCAGAAAAATTGCCCCTCCTGAGAATTTTTTCAGGAGCCGCCACTGGTTGTGACACAGAATAAATGTAACTTTAGTCTATTGTTTTCATTTATTCCCTTAATAAGTCCTCACTGCCTCTCAAGTCCATCAAGCCCCACTCACTATTAAATGAGATATTACTTTACACTTCAACTGTCTTCTTATGTATATGTGTATGTCTCAGGATCAGCCAAATCAATTTGTATTATACCAGTTTCAATACATGAAAATGATGTGATTATTTCAACTTCATTTTACAAATCTAAGAATATAAAAATAGTTTGCCAAGTTACCAATTACTTCACAATGCAAGAGCTAAAGTAAAGCTACACTGAGTATACAAATATACACTGAGTATACAAAACATTAGGAACACCATCCTAATATTGAGTTATTATTTTTTGCTTTTTTTGCAAAATCATTTTTTTTATGTAGGAAATGTAGTAGGTAGTTAGGTTGTTCCACGAAATGAGTGCCTTTTGATATTTTAAGTAGAAATTGTGCACCAATATTGATTTTTAAACCCACTTCTATTCAGTGAAGTTCCCTTTAATATAGACCACATGGAGAATTCAATCATTCAGATTTTTTATTTGAATAAAGATTTGCTAAAGTGCCTTTTGAAATGTCCCTCCATGCACCCTCTGTGACTTCCAATAATATTTTAACTCACTTAACCCCAACATATATCAAAGTATTCACTATCATTGTAAAGCCCTAGTAATTTTGTTGCTTTGACAGTCATTGCTGAAGATTATTATTTATTTCATGTGATTAGTGATTTGTTTTAAGGAATCTGTGCCTCATTTTAAGGTCAACCCTGATACATGAACTGAACTCTCATTTTAATATGGTTAAACTATTCCTTTTGAAATATTTTTTTACTAAAGAAACATTGAACATCTAATAGTCAAATAATAGTGTTAAAGCAGGGTTGGGTAGTAACATGTAATCTGATTTTTTATTTATTTCTGTAATCGGTTACGCTACCAGCAGAAACGTTGTAATCAGATTACAGATACTTATTTGTTGGATTACTTTTAAATTCAGAAAGGATGTTGGCAGAAAAAAAATACTTTGACACTTTCTGTTTTCTCAATGACATTCAATTCAGCATTGAAAAAAGGTGCAAGTTTAATGCTGCTTTCGTAACCAAGTGGGAGGTAGGAATTTACCAGTTGTGAAGTCGTAAATACCAGTTGGATGCATTCATGTCCTTTGATCTCATTGAGAAACGCTGATTGACTAATGGCCAACAAGCTGCGTAAACTAATACACTAAAAGTACAGCTATCATGCTTGTAAACAAATCACAGTGTTCAAAACTATATTAATAGATTGCTATTTTATAAATAATGTTTTGTTGCATTTAACTGCAGAAAATGCTGCTATCAAGGTCATTTCATTAGTAAGTGACGTCAGAAGTCAGCAGGTGAAAGAAGTGGGAGCTCAGGATGATAGACTAGTAATGACCAGTTGGAGGGTCGTTAAAGTGGATTTTTCCAAGTCGTATGTGGTAAATTCGCACTTCCCACTTGGTTACGAATGCAGCATAAATTTGTTCCACCTGAGCGAGTCCGATCACAAGTCAGAGACCACAATGATGACACACAAAATGCATTTGATGGATCATTTTTGTCTTCTTCTAATGCATCTTAAGGGGAAAGTAATCCAAAAGTAACTGAAAGTAATCAGATTATGTTACTGAGTTAAGGTAATCCAAAAGTTAAGTTACTGATTACAATTTTGGACAGGTAACTAGTAACTGTAAAGGATTACATTTAGAAAGTAACCTCTGTAAAAGCAGGTGGGCTGGTTCTACTCTTTTTGGCCATTTTCTGGTGTTTTGTGGTGGAAAACTGATTGGGTCGAGCCTAACATGTCAACCCGGTTACCCATAGATAGGCTAGAAATGTTTTAACACTTTCATTTTTTTGGGTGACGCTTGCGTTCAATTGCCCCTACATGTTGCACACAACAAGCTTCTATTCCCTCTGTCACAAATAATTTTTTACTTTAGTTTATTTAGTAAATATTTTCATAACTCTATTTTCTTAAAACTGCATTGTTGATTAAGGGCTTGTAAGTTAGCATTTCACGGTAAGGTCTACACCTGTTGTGTTCGGCGCATGTCACATAAAAATGGATTTGATTTGATTTATGGCTGATTTAAGATGAAATCGCTAACACTGTTACAGTCAACCCTGTTACTTTATTTGGCACTTAATAGGCATTTACTATAATATTTTTTCTTATTTAAAACCTCTTGAGATAACCCAAAAAATAAGTTTTCCTTTATTTTTACATGTGCTCTTTATGACAGAATGTTAAAATTAGTTGAAATCAAACAGGTTTTTTTTCACCGAGTTAAACAATCTCAAAAAGGTACTGAATTGGTGGTACCACCCAGTTGCAGTAATAACTACACCACTACATGGCAAACAAGTAATTGACTACTAAAAACACTACAAAGATTTGAATTTAGTTAAACTACCACCAAGCTACTGCAAAATGTAGTTAAATTACATGTACTGGAACTACTCCCCAACACTGTGCACATGATACTGTACATGAAAATATCTATGACATTAGTTTTTCATTTTTCAAGGCCCTGATTAGAATCTATATAAAATTGACATCAACAGAACTTAACATTTCATGGACTTCGACAAAAGCATAACTGTGTCCCCTTTTCCTATAGTAAACTATGACTATGGTAATATCCATAATGTACATGTTATGTGTTCTGAAGGTCAACTATCCAGGCGTGTATTCTTCAGGCATGACTCCTATCCCGCAGCAGTTTGATAGAGAAGGCCAGGTCCACTGTGTAGGCTAGCAGAGTAATGCTGGCCATCACCGTTTCCATGATCACCACGGTGGGCCCAGTTTTCCCATCTGTGAGGTCTTGGCCGCGGTTCCGTAGCTGCAGGACTCTGGTAAAACACAGTATGGTGGCGACCACATAGAGAAGCACCCCTGTCAGACTGAAGCCGGCCAGCAGGCGGTCAAAGGGCAGGGGGCATCGCCCAGCACAGTCCCCTAGAACCACCATCACTGTACCCAGGGACATTAGGAGACAGAGGGCATACACCGCCCCAGACACCCATAGCTGCCAACCTACAGCTACCAAAGCTCCACGGACCTGCTCCACTATCAGGACGATCATCTCACATCCTCCCCAGAGCTGGAGCACCTTGAGCAGGCCGGGCATGCTGGCCATGTAGCCCTTCTGGTCCTGGGTCTGGGTGCGGATGAGGAAGGCCTCGGTTGCATAGGCCAGGAAGGTGAGACACGACACCAAGGAGGCGGCGATAGGACGGGGCCAGACACCTTCATAATCCATGACCGCCCAGGGGAAGGTGACCGAGGCGCTGAGGGTCATGAGGGCGGCGAGAGCCGCCACAGTCATGGTCAGGTTCTTCCAGGAGATGGGGAACAGGCTGTGGAACTGGATGATGTTGATCACCTGGATTAGGAGGGTGAGGATAAAGAAGAGGCACCAGGTGAACATGCAGAGGATCCTGAAGGAGGGCAGGTGGGTGTCAGAGGTCAGCTCCGAGGGAACCAGTGAGGCTACCAGGCTGAAGGTAAGGCAACCGGAGAGGAGAGCCCACATACGCACCAGCGATAGAGGGCTGGTCAGATCACTGGCCTCCAGTACAATTACAGGCATGGTGGTGGTTCCCAAACAAAGTCCAAAATGAGAAAGTCCAAAAAGGCTGTAGACAGAGGTTTATAATGTTGTAACGGGCTTTGCTGTAGAGCAACAAAGAGGTGTCTTGCTTCCTCTAATACATCTCCAAACCTCAGTTTGGACAAGCTCAAATTCAAGTTAATTTAGGTTAAAACTGAAATTTGCTTCCACCTTCTGCAAGGATGTCAACAACCTTAACCAGGACAATGTACTGCACCAAGATAGAGTCAACTCACAAAAATATTCCCAACAACTGAGAAAAAAAATCGAAGAACGCTGTCTTGTAGAGCTCTTTCAATCAGATGACAACCCTTGTACATTTCTCATTTCTGCTAACTCCAAATCCAGGAAAGAACCCTCCTGAACTAGAACATGGTAGGCCCAAAATGAAAGGCCCCAAAAATCACATAAACAGACAGTCCAGCGCATGAGCCAGCGGTCATCTTCACTCTGTCCTGTACCACCTATACCCTTCACAATGCAAACCTGATTAAAACTAGACCTCTTCTATCCCTTGCTTCCTTTACCCCAGCCTGGTCTCATAGACTAGACGTAACATAGTAAACATATAGCCGGGACACTCAAATTAGTATGATATATTACGTTTGGTATGGTTACATAAGGCAAAAAACGAAAGTAGGGTGGTTGGTCGAGGAGGATGGGTGGGTGTATAACGCGAACGTCTAGCAATTCAAAGGTTCAAATCTCAACATGGACAACTTTAACATTTGAGCTAATTAGCAACTTTTCAACTGCTTACTACTTCTTAGCTACTTTACAACTACTTATCGTGTTAGGTGGGGGCGGCAGGTAGCTTAGTGGTTAAGAGCGGTGTGCCAGTAATCGAAAGGTCGCTGGTTCTAATCCCCAGCCGACTAGGTGAGAAATCTGTCGATGTGCTCTTGAGCAAGGCACTTAACCCTGTTTGCTCCTGTAAGTCGCTCTGGATAAGAGCGTCTGCTAAATGACTAAAATGTAAAATGTTAGCTAACCCTAACCCTTTAACCTAACTCCTAAACTTAACCCTAACCCCTAGCCAAGCTAACGTTAGCCAACTAGCCACCTAGCTAGAATTCGTAACATATCATAAATTTAGCGAATACGTAACATATTGTACCTTTTTGCAAAATTGGTAACTTATAATATGAATTGAAATTCGTAACATATCATACGAAATGGGTGAAGGACATCCACAAATAAATACATACCATACGAAACGTGACATATCATACTAAATGGAGTGTCTCGGAAATTACATAGAGAATAATAAGAAATGCTCTGAGACCAAGTTGTATACCCCCACTCTTCGCAACCCCGCTATCTCCGCCCACCTCTTCACTTCACTGGCTCCACTTCCTGTTATGGTTGCAGCAGTGCACTCTCAGTCTCATAGTGTAGGTGGCTGCAGGTGACCGCAATAACATCGTCGTTAACGTCACTATCTTTCTCCCTGATACAGTTCTCATGTCATGTTGTTCCCTTTTCTAGAATTATGGCGAACAATTTGTTTCTGGTTACTGTAAATAATGTATTACTAAAACACACATATGCATGCATGCATGCATGCAAACACACACACACACACACACACACATACACACACACTCCCTTTGACCCCGTTTATGGAGGCATAAATATGGTCAGTGTGAACTGAATGTTGTTTACATGGTGTTTGATTCTATCTATTATATATCAGATCTGGATTTACAGCTGGGTAAGCCTAATGCAAGCCAAGGCCCATTGACAATTGGAGGATGTCGTAGATCATTTGATTGAAGTGCTTTTCAGAGGAGCTATATGTGGAACATTTGATTCTACACAGTCCTCGGGAAAGTGGTACCTGAGGTAGAGAAGAATATCTCAGCTCCTCTTTCATTTGACAACACTTGTATGTGTGCTTGAGGTGTGCAGATAAATGAGTATACAGCATGTGTGTGTGTGTGTGTGTGTGTGTGTGTGTGTGTACAAAGTATATATCATCTGTTTTTCAGCATATGCATGTGTTTATTTGGGTGTTTGTGAGTAAGTGGGTCTGAGTATGTTTGTAAGTTTATGTGTGTGTGTTTGTTAGTGTATGTGTGTACATTTGTTTATTTGTCTGTGTGTGTATGCGTCCGTGTATGCTGTTCATGATGTATGCGTGTGTATTAGATATGTTCAGTTTTTAAGAAGACTAGCTATTTGAATACATAAATGATAGAATAACACTATTTTACCAAAATAGAGTCAGAACACATCATCAATTACATCAAGAAATGTATTATGATCATCAGACGAATTACTGTCATCACTGAACAACGATGTGACATCATTTACTTTAAGATTTCTGACTGAGTGGCACAGTGGTCTAAGGCACTGCATCGCAGTGCTAACTGTGCCACTAGAGATCCTGGTTAGAATCCAGGCTCTGTCGCAGCCGGCCGCGACCGGGAGACTCATGGGCAGCGTACAATTGGCCCAGGGTAGGGGAGGGAATGGCCGGCAGGGATGTAGCTCAGTTGATAGAGCATGGCGTTTGCAACGGCAGGGTTGTGGGTTCGTTTCCCACGGGGGGCCAGTATAAAAAAATAAATATGTATTCACTAACTGTAAGTTGCTCTGGATAAGAGCGTCTGCTAAATGACTAAAATGTATTGTTTTTTTTTGCTTGGGTGCCATTACTGCTGTGTAGACTAGCCAAAACCATACTTAGAGGGAGATGGCAAAGACATGTGTTCTGATTGGGCCATCTGTATTTGTTCAGGCTTGTGATTGGATATGCAGATACCTCTTTCATGCTTTTCTTTTTTTTTCACAAATGTACTTTCTCAAAAATATAACTTCACAGACATATGAAGAACCATCTAAAGATCTATTATATGTGACTAAATAATTTTTGACAAAAATGTCAAATAGAACCTTATAGTCCCAAGGTCTCGATTTGTAGTTGAACAAGTCATTGCATGTATAGATTTTATTTTACTTTACTTGAGACTTGACTTGGTCCTCTGTAGCTCAGCTGGTAGAGCACGGCGCTTGTAACGCCAAGGTAGTGGGTTCGATCCCCGGGACCACCCATACACAAAAATGTATGCACGCATGACTGTAAGTCGCTTTGGATAAAAGCGTCTGCTAAATGGCATATTATTATTATTATTATTATTACTTGGAAAAACTTGTGACTCGACTCAACTTGATTTTCTCTTAGAATGCACAACTTGGACTTGACTCGAGACTCGACCCGTTCTACTTGGGACTCGACTCGACTCGAGACTCGGACCTTGTGACTTGAGACTTGCTTGTGACTCGAATAATAGTGACTTGGTTCCACCTTTGCTGTATTCTGTTTATGATGTGTGTGTGTGTGTGTGTCCGTTTGTTTACGCGTGTGTGTGTGTCTTTGTACATGAACACAAAGAGTCTTGTGATGCTCCCACACAGTCACTTCAGGTGTGAACCTGCTTTCTGTGTTATATTTAAACGCGGGATACATCAATTCAAGTTCAAAAACGGCCTACTGACAAGAGAAGACACTCTCCACAAAGACACACAATAGCAAATAAACAACAGAAACACCTACCAATGCAAGGTAGCTCGCTGTATGGAAGTATTGTATGAGGCTTTAGCACTTCAAGGTTGGGGATGAATTTATTACATTCTAATTAGATGTACTGGAATTTAATTTCAAAGTAGAAATTGTCCATTGATTTCAATGAGTTCTATTTATAATTGATATGATAATTCATTTCTTGAACTGACTGCGTTGTGATGGAACTTACCTCATTCTACGTAGGATGGAGTCGAATATCTCAGGACGAATCATTCTCAGTTTGGGTTTAAGAAACTTTAGTCAAATCACCCTTCTATTAATTGAGTGGCTGTTTGGATTGATTTTTACAAAGCTGCCATTCAAGGCAAATTTGTAAAACAAAAAAAGGTGCATTTGTTGTATGACTGGTCTTGAATATCTACAATGTTAAAAGTGGTCAATCTTACCTGCTATCTGTGTTTAAGGAGGTGATTTGGGTAACAGTGCCACTATGTGGTAGATATATGAATTACACTGACTCTCTAGAGCAGCAAGACCCCGTACTAACGCAGGCCTGGAAGGGACCCCCAATGTATCACTATGAGATGAACTCTCACACTGCTTGTACAAATTTACTCATTATAGACAATCATCGTTTCTGTGTACAACTTGATATTGTTATTCAGTCTATTTGAATCAATATGTCATACACATCACATTAATAACATCACATAACTGTTTTAAAATTCTGATAACAAATCTGATTGGAATTGGTAACCAATAAACACAAACAATGACTATAGACGCTAGACACCAGTGAGAAACTGGGTTTACGAAGTGTAAAGATTAACACTGGCTTTCTGCAACCGAATGTAAGACACAAATAGAGGACTGAGAGTAGATCATATCCTTTCTGTGGCTTTCACAGGAGTCATGTAGAATTGTTTATCATGCTGTGCAAGTTTCTGCACTGCAGTTTTCAGTGGTATGTATCCTTGACCGCTATGCATTATAAGGAGTCATAGACACTGACTGATCTATATCATTACTCTCTACTATTGTTAGGGCATTATTGAGTATGTACACTACCGTTCAAAAGTTTGGGGTCACTTAGAAATGTCCTTGTTTTCCATGAAAACTTACATTAAATTACTTTGAATAGGAAATATAGCAAAATGCATAGGAAATGTAGTCTTTGACAACGTTAGAAATAATTATTTTTAATTGAAATAATAATTGTGTCCTTCAAACTTTGCTTTGGTCAAATAATCTTCAATTTGCAGCAATTACAGCCTTGCAGACCTTTGGCATTCTAGTTGTCAATTTGTTGAGGTAATCTGAAGAGATTTCACCCCATGCTTCCTGAAGCACCTCCCACAAGTTGGATTGGCTTGATGGGCACTTCTTACGTACCATACGGTCAAGCTGCTCCCACTACAGCTCAATAGGGTTGAGATCCGGTGACTGTGCTGGCCACTCCATTATAGACAGAATACCAGCTGACTGCTTCTTCCCTAAATAGTTCTTGCATAGTTTGGAGCTGTGCTTTGGGTCATTGTCCAGTTGTAGGAGGAAATTGGCAACATGGAGTGATAGCCTTCCTTCTTCAAGATCCCCTTTACCCTGTACAAATCTCCCACTTTACCACCACCAAAGCACCCCATAGACCATCACATTGCCTCCACCATGCTTGACAGATGGCATCAAGCACTCCTCCAGTATCTTTTCATTTGGTCTGCGTCTCAAAAATGTTCTTCTTTGTGATCCGAACACCACAAACTTCGATTAGTCTGTCCATAACACTTTTTTCCAATCTTCCTCTGTCCAGCGTCTGTGTTCTTTTGCCCATCTTAATCTTTTCTTTTTATTGGCCAGTCTGAGATATGGGTTTTTCTTTGCAACTCTGCCTAGAAGGTCAGCATCCCGGAGTCGCCTCTTCACTGTTGATGTTGAGACTGGTGTTTTGCGGGTACTATTTAATGAAGCTGCCAGTTGAGGATCTGTGAGGTGTCTGTTTCTCAAACTAGACACTCTTATGTATTGCTCAGTTGTGCACCGGGGCCTCCCACTCCTTTTTCTTTTCTGGTTAGAGCCAGTTTGCGCTGTTCTGTGAAGGGAGTAGTACACAGCGTTGTACGAGATCTTCAGTTTCTTGGCAATTTCTCGCATGGAATAGCCTTCATTTCTCAGAACAAGAATAGACTGACGAGTTTCAGAAGAAAGTTCTTTGTTTCTGGCCATTTTGAGCCTGTAATCGAACCCACAATTGCTGATGCTCCAGATACTCAACTAGTCTCAAGAAGGCCAGTTTTATTGCTTCTTTAATCAGCACAACAGTTTTCAGCTGTGCTAACATAATTGCAAAAGGGTTTTCTAATGATTAATTAGCCTTTTAAAATGATAAACTTGGATTAGCAAACACAACGTGCCATTGGAACACAGGACTGATGGTTGCTGATAATGGGCATCTGTACGCCTATGTAGATATTCCATTAAAAATCTGCCGTTTCCAGCTACAATAGCCATTTGCAATATTAACAATGTCTACACTGTATTTCTGATCAATTTGATGTTATTTTAATGGACAAAAAAATTGCTTTTCCCCAAACTTGACCCCAAACCTTTGAACGGTTGGGTATATCTATGGCCATAGATGATATAACACAGCAACGACCAAGGGCACCACTGACTACCCACAAGGACACCACTGACTACCCACAAGGGCACCACTGACTACCCACAAGGGCACCACTGACTACCCACAAGGACACCACTGACTACCCACAAGGGCACCACTGACTACCCACAAGGGCACCACTGACTACCCACAAGGACACCACTGACTACCCACAAGGACACCACTGACTACCCACAAGGACACAGCCACCTCACAGAAATAGGAGGAGTTGTCCCCCACTAGCCTAACTAACACAGAAAAAAAGAGATGAGCAACTTTTCATTTTGGAAAGAGAGGGGGAAAGAGAGAAGAAGGGAGGAAAGAAGGGAGGGAGGGGGAAAGAAAGGGAAAGAAAAGCAGAGGAGAGTGAATAATTGATGTGGCCCCGGTCCCGGTGCTGGTTCCAGCGGCTCCTTCTATCGCACAAAGACATTTAGCAATGATTCAGATCAAAGCGCCACAGACTCCCGCTGCTAAGCTGAAAGGTGAAGCCCGCCGATTGCCTTCTCCCTAACACTAATAATATCGTCTTTATGCAGTTAATAAACTGCAGACTTCAGTCAAACTATATCATTACGGCCGACTTAGGAAGCTAATCATTTAAAAGCAGAGAATCGCCTCTGTTCTCCACTTTAAACCAAACAACATTGTATTGCATGCTGGGGCTGGGAGCAGGCGCGTGTGTGTGTGTTTTTGGAAGGGGACATCAAAGCTTTGTCACAGTGTATAGTGAGCGCGTGAGGCAATCTTGCACACACACTGTGTCTACTTCGGTCGATACGGACATAAAGAACATTATTGAAGTTGCCGGGCTTTATAAGACCACAGGGTAGCATCAGGTTTGGTCAGAACCTCCCACACTCGCACGCAAGCACACACGACACACACGACATACACATGCACACACACGCGTACATACACACAGGTGTGCACGTACACACACACGCATGCACATATGACACACATATACACACGTGAACCCAAACACACGGGTACACACACACGTGCACATGTACACACACGAATGCAGGCAGGCACGCACACACGCATACACACACACCACAGGAGGTTGGTGGCACCTTAATTAGGGAGGACGGGCTCGTGGTAATAGCTGGAGTGGAATCGGTGGAATGGTATCAAATACATCAAACACATGGTTTGATGCTATTCCATTTACTCCTTTCCGGCCATTATCATGAGCAGTCCTCCCCTCAGCAGCCTCCTGTGACTCACACACAAACCCGCCGTCTTTAGTTTTGTTAGGAACCTTTCATTTAATCAAATCAAAGGCTTCAGTAGGTGTGTGTTTGTTGTGTGTGAATGTATGTGTGTGTTTGCATGTGTTCATTGTAAAGTAAGCAGTAAAGTCCTTGCTCTGTCTGATGTCACCTTGCTTCCCGTAGCGTATCTTAATGAAAAGCTCCACTGTTTCCATTTGCATTTCATAATCATACTCTTTCTCACTGAAAAGACAGGAACACAAACAGGGCTTTAGACAAAGGGATGACTGGGAGTACAATAGAATAGGGGATGTCATTGTAACTGAACATCCATGTAGTGCTCATCCCAAAACAGCCACTAGCGTCTATCCTTTACCCCTACTGTCATGCGCTTGGATAAGGAATATGGATAAGGAATATGGTAAACGCTCCATCGTGACCTACAAATGCTGAGGGGCAGGGGAGGGGTTGATTTGGGATTGGGCATTCTTCCGCATACAGTCCTCCAGTCTATAGAGGGCACCCTCTAAGTGAAGAGAGCAACTAACATTGTCTTCTTAATCAGAAATTGTTAATTGAATCAAGTAATTCAGCTCTTAGCTGCTGGTGCTATGTAATGATTCCAGTGATACATACAACTATTCTCTCTCTCATTAGATAGAATATGTTTAGCCAGTTGGAATACAAAAATAGTTATATTCACACAATAACACAATGAAACACAATAACCACAAACAATAATAGGTGTGCTTCATGTAACCACCTCAGTATGATATAATGACACTTGATCTGCTTGAGACATTACATAAATGTGCTTAAAATAACCCTTTATGACTTTAAAGGTGATATCCCCTTTCTTGCTTTAGATCGAAAGGGGATATTTGAGCAATCGTCAGTTAGGCTGCAGGCTCCTATATTTGTGTTGCCGGAATACTGTTTTTATGTAATACTGTTTCTAAGTCTCTGGTTCTGTATCAGTGATGTGGAGTCATGTTGTGGTTATGGAATGGTTGAATGACACTGTTCTCAGGGTAGCCCAAGGCAAAAAACAGGTAGGGCCAAAAGAGTATGTTTACAGGATTGACTGACACCAGAACAGATCTGTGTCTCCCCTGCACTTTAAAACAGGATGGATCAACTCTACAGAACAACTGGACTGAGATCAGTATTTTAAAAATACAGATTAGTGAAGGTGGATGGTGAAGGTCCGCAGTAGAGTTCTGTTACAGTGTTACAGGGATCAGATGACACACCAGATCAGCACCTTGCTCTGGGATGGGGCAAGTGCACATACACACACACACACAGGTAGGGGTCAGCAGCTGTTAAGTTGTCTGACCAGATGGAAGGAGCTCCAGGGGTCAACACACACAGGACACTGCAGCTGTATCAGATGGCCCAAACATCACTAGAGTTACCCACTCAATCCTGGGTTATGTGGCTTCGCTCACCTCACTTCTGGTCAGTCCCCTATAAGAGACCAGACTACCTTGGTTGAGATATTCAATTCAACTGAAATGGTATTGGTACTCCATGTATATAGCTTCATTCTTGTGTGTTTTATTTCTTGTATTTTATATTCTTATTTAACTCTGCATCATTGGGAAAGAGCTTGTAAGTTTCGCTCTAAGATCTAAACCTGTTGTATTCGGCGCATGTGACAAATACAGTTTGATTTGATTTTAATTCAATTCGGCACCACTAAGTATCAAAGCTTCTAAAGTAATGGTACTTGCACAAGCTGATGCCATTGAGTATTTAGCAATAGCTGATGTTGACTGCATTGATGTTAGAGAAGTAATAGACGGACAGACATAATTTGAGAACATCAAAAATATAGTCCAGAAGATAGGAAGCTGTGGATCAACAATAACTATGAAGAAGGGAGGGAGGGGAAGGAAGGAAGGGAGGAGGGGAAGGAAGGAAGGAAGGAAGGGAGGAGGGGAGGGAGGGAGGAGGGAAGGAGGGAGGGAGGGAGGGAGGGAGGGAGGGAGGGAAGGAAGGAAGGAAGGAAGGAAGGAAGGAAGGAAGGAAGGAAGGAAGGAAGGAAGGAAGGAAGGAAGGTAGGGAGGGAGGGAGGGAGGGAGGGAGACACAACACCACACCACACCACACCACACCACACCACTCTCTCACTTGAGTTTCTTACGTAATTATTTTTTGATTATATCATTTATTATTTTATAGCTTTGGCAACTGTGTATGTTTTCTATACCTGTTGGCTCTTCTCCCTGTAGGCTTTACAGACGCTCCCCACCCCTTGGCTGCAACACTTCTAATTTAGTGTACCCTGTACGCACAACCCATGTGGAATTCTGGGTCTCTGGCAGCGTTTGGAACTGCCAATCTGCGGTCAAGAATGCTGAGTTTCTCAGCCTATGCTGCCCTTCAGTTCCTTGACTTTTTGGTCCTGACGGAAACATGGATCACCACAGAGAACACTGCTACTCCAGCTGCTCTCCATCTGACTACGTTTTCTCTTATAGTCCAAGAGCATCTGTTCGTTGCGGTGGTGGCACAGGGCTATTTATTTCTCCTAACTGGATATTTTTTTTATTCTCTTTTCTCCTGCTCACCTGCCCATCTCATTTGAATTCCATGCTGTCACTTGTCCACTCAAGCTTAACATTGTTGTCATCTATCGCCCACCAGGTGCCCTTGGAGAGTTCCTCAATGAGCTTGACACATTGATAAGCTCATTTCCTGACGCTGGCTCACCGCTCTTCATACTAGGAGACTTCAACCTCCTGACATCTGCCTTCGATTGATTTCTTTCCAACTCTCCTTGCCTCTTTTGACCTCACCCTTTCCCAATCCCCTTCAACTCACAAGGCAGGCAATACGCTTGACCTCATCTTTACTAGAGGCTGCTCGCCTACTAATCTCACTGCAACCCCCTCCAGGTCTCTGATCTTTGTTTCTTTTTCTGTCTCCATTTCCTCCACACCTAGCCACTCAGCCCCTACCCAGATGGTAATGCGCTGTCGCAATCTTCGTTCTCTCTCTCCCACTACTCTCCTCTTCTATCCTATCATTTCTCTCTTCTGCTAAATCCTTCTCCTTCTTGACTCCTGATTCTGCCTCTTCCACTCTACTCTGCTCCCTGGTCCCACTCACACAGAACTACCCTACACCTTGAACTTTCTCCCCTCTCTTTCCAGATGAAATCCTGCGACTAGTGAGGTCTGGCCGCCCGACAACCTGCCCACTCGACCCCATCCCCTTCTCCAGACCATCTCTGGAGGCCTTCTCCCATTCCTCACTTTCCTTATCAACTCATCCCTGACCACTGGCTGCGTCCCCTCTGACTTCAAAATGGCCCGAGAAGCTCCCATCCTTAAGAAACCAACACTAGACTCATCTGACGTCAAACTATAGACCTGAATCCCTTTTCTTTCCAAAACACTTGAGCGTGCGGTCTCTGATCAACTCCCTTGTTATCTCACTCAGATTTTCTTGACACTAACCAGTCAGGCTTCAAGACTGGTCACTCAACCGAGACTGCTCTTCTGTGTCACGGAGGCTCTGCCAAAGCACTGCCAAAGCTCTCTCTCTCTCTCTCTCTGTCTCTCTGTCTCTGTCTGTCTGTCTGTCTGTCTGTCTGTCTGTCTGTCTGTCTGTCTGTCTGTCTGTCTGTCTGTGTGTGTGTGTTCTCATCCTCCTAGATCTATCCGCTGCCTTCGACACCTTGAACCAGCAGATCCTCCTCCCCAGCCTTTCAGGACTGGCATCTCAGGCTCTGCGCACTCTTGCGCCTACCAGGTGACGTGGAGAGGATCTGTGTCTGCACCATGTACTCTCACTACTGGTGTCCCCCAGGGCTCGGTTCTTGGCCCTCCTCTTTCTATACACCAAGTCACTCAGCTCTTTCATATTCTCACATGGTCTCTCCTATCATTGCTATGTGGAGACACTCAACTACTTTTCTCTCCCCCCCCACCACCTCAAGCTCAACCTCGAAAAGACTGAGCTGCTGTTCCTCCCAGGGAAGGCCTGCCCGCTCTAAGACCTCTCCGTCATGGTTGACAACTCCAGTGTCGACCTCCCAGAGTGCAAAGAACATTGATGTGACCCTGGACAACACCCTGTCATTCTCTGCAAACATCAAAGCAGTGACTCGCTCCTGCAGATTCATGCTCTACAACATCCGTAGTGTCCGACCCTACCTCACACAGGAAGTGGCGCAGGTCCTAATCCAGGCACTTGTCATCTCCCGTCTGGACTACAGCAACTTTCTGTTGACTTGGCTCCCCGTTTGTGCAATCAAACCCCTGCAACTTATGCAGAACGCTGCAGCCCGCCTGGTTTTCAACCTTCCCAAGTTTACCCATGACACCCTGCTCCTCTGCACATGCCACTGGCTTCCAGTCGAAGCTTGCATCCACTACAAGACAATGGTGCTTGCCTACGGTAAAGCAAGAGGAACTACCCTTCCCTGTCTTCAAGCTATACTGAAACTCTACACCCCAACCTGAGCACTCTGTTCTCCCACCCTTCCTAGCTTGACTTTGCTGATAACTACTTTATTGAGGAAAAGTGCACTTACTATGCCTGTGATATGTGGTTGTCCCACCTAGCTATCGTAAGATGTATGCACTCTAAGTCGCTCTGGATAAGAGTGTCTGCTAAATGACTAAAATGAGGATAAGAAGCAATGGCTCTTTAGTTTATGGAGAGTGTTACACCGTCAGAGGGACACAGTAGGGCGCAATCTTCGCACAGACTACTAGCGTACAGTGATGCACTCATCTGTCACAGCCACTGTTATGATAAGGATATACAGTACATTTCTAGCCTGGTTACCAGCCTGCTTGTGCTAACATTCCACTCCTTGTAATGGCAAACTTAGCATACATGTTTGGCATATGACACAGAGTACAATGACTGAAATGTTAGCACAAAACAGGTCTGGATTTCAGACAAGTTAGCTTCAGATGTAGGATCTTAATTTGACCTATATTGTCACAGCAAAATAATCCTGCAGAAACAGGCTTTGAACTTTGAGTCTATAATGTTGTTTGATCGGTGGTTGAACTATTAGCTGGCCAAAAGTAGTCTACATGAAAAGTGCAATACTGCTAATATCACTGTATTAGTGTGGATTCAGACAATTCATGTAAATCACAAAGCTCATTGGCATTTCCTGATAGATGTTATTCAAATTCTATGAGTTGCATCCAGCTACACAACGTCAAGAATCGATTGAATTCTACTGTAGCTACAGCACAGTAATAACAACAATGTAGCTTGCTGAGACTGTCATAGACCTGTGGCCATAGAATGCACTGGTCGACTGTAACAAGACAAACAGCACAGTTACAGAGCTGACCCAAGATCTGTTTCTAAGGTAAACATCACCCTTAAGCATTACCGCCAGGGTAGGTCCCATGGTATCCATATCCATTTTGGCAGCACTATAAAGTCCAATAGGATCTTTCTCCATCATCCTCTCTCTTGTTTGACCAGCGGCCAGACCGTTCTGCCAGCCAGCCTCTATTATTCAGCCTGGGCCCACAAAACAGGCAAGCTAGTTTTTCATCTTGACAATCCCCCGCTGCCTCGGCTTATCCACACCCCATTCCTTTCTCATTCCCCCTCTACTCCTGAAAGAAAGACACAGAGATGGGGGGGGGGGAGATTTTCCTCATGGTAGGTTGCTGTTTTATATGAAACGTATGAGGACATAAAGGAGAGAAGGGGGAGAGAATGAAAGAAAGGGAGACTTGGGTCTTGGTCAGGGTTGGTGTGTAGAGCCAGGAGCCACTTGAGAACCAGTGGGTCTTAGAGTGGATGGGTTTGTTTGGAGAAGCCCTCTCCAGCCAAATGCGGGATTACCCAAACGCAGGTTCCCATGAAACACCAACGCCTCAGAAAGGGGTTTCTGGGTTACACACATGCACACACACGCATACACGTACATGTACGTACAAACACACGTACACACACAAACCTCAACACTGACCATTTGTAATGAAGAAAGGAGACTCCTCTGCGGAGCCCTTTCTCTCACC
The DNA here is from genome assembly GCF_964263955.1 of Coregonus lavaretus. Lineage (NCBI taxonomy): Eukaryota > Metazoa > Chordata > Actinopteri > Salmoniformes > Salmonidae > Coregonus > Coregonus lavaretus. The sequence continues at coordinate 7,276,875 of NC_140027.1, forward strand.
ACGTTCACTCTGAGGAGAAACAGTTGCCCAGAATGGTAGGAAGGAGGAACATAATGTACTGTAGAAGCCTGGTGCTGGAGTAAAGGCACCTAGACGCCTAAAATATTTAACAGGCCCAATATATTGCATGAGTGAGGGAAGTTGCTTGGAATTGTGGATAGGCTGTTTAGTGCACAGGCCTGGCCCCTTTCTGCTTGCGTGCCGTGTTATGGTGATGGTAGTCACCCCTGGTGACATCGCCGTGGGAGCAGCTGCCGTGATGATCCCCCCCAGTTTCCATGCCGATCCGGCCCATCCTCGTGTCCCTTTGATCTCCCTATGCCACCCCAGTGGCGGATTGCACAACTAGAACAACTGTTAGCCCCCTGTTCTCACCTTACTGTCCACTCAACAGACAGCAGAGCTAGCCTACATAGCATACGCATCCATCCTCAACATCTCTGTTAGCATCATTAGCACTGCTAAAGTCAGGAGGCATCAGAGGCAGCTGCCAAATGAACTAGATTCCAATGCTAGGTCCAAGGTCACTCCCACGCTAGGCGCTACCTCCGTCAAGCTAACTGTTTAGCTTGGTGTGTCTGTGTTTGAAGACCACTTAAAGGGATAGTTTGTGAGAAGCCCAGTTGAGCTAGCCTCAGCATGGGGTGTAGCCTGCGGTTGTTACCTGTCATGAGACAACTCACCAAGAGAAGACAAGGGGACTGATGGACAAGGGGATCCTTAAAGTTCCTCATTTTACCTTGACATTTTAGTCATTTACTTACAGGACCAATTAGGGTTAAGTGCCTTGCTCAAGGGCACATCCACAGATTTTCACCTAATCGGCTCGGGGATTGGAACCAGCGACCTCTCGGAGCAGACAACATTCTCTTATGAACATGCACTCAGGCACATACACACGCGTGCCACACACACACACAGTCTGGAGCAGACTAAATAATAATAATAATAATAATAATATGCCATTTAGCAGACGCTTTTATCCAAAGCGACTTACAGTCATGCGTGCATACATTTTTTTTGTGTACGGGTGGTCCCTAACACATTTACATTTTGCTGGACACATACTCACTGACACCTGGAGAAGATTAGGTTGTTTCAATACAGGGCATCAACCTCCATATCCCCGTTACTAGCAGTTGTGTAAAGTACTTAAGTAAAAATACTTTAACCGTACTACTTAAGTAGTTTTTTTTTTTGTATCTGTAATTTACTATTTATATTTTTACCAACTTTTACTGTTACTTCACTACATTCCTAAAGAAAATGCTATACTTTTTACTCCATACATTTTCCCTGGCACCCAAAAGTACTCGTTACATTTTGACAAGAAAATGGTCCAACATCCCTAGTCATCCCAACTGCCTCTGATCTGGTAGACTCATTAAACATAAACACTTCATTTGTAAATTACTGTATGTTGGAGTGTGCCCCTTGCTAGCTGTAAATAAAAAAAAGGAATTTGAAATTATACTGAAATATATTTTAGCAATTCCATTTACTTTTGATACTTAAGTATATTTAAAACCAAATACTTTTAGACTTTCACTCAAGTAGTATTTTACTGGGTAATTTTCACTTTTACTTGAATCATTCTCTATTAAGGTATCTTTACTTTTACTTAAATATGACAATTGGGTACTTTTTCCACCACTGGTTACTAGGATCAGGGCCCCGATCTCTGCCTTTCTACCTCTCTCTCTCTTTCTTTCTCTCCTTCAAACTCACCCTTTACTTCTGGTCCTCTCACTTCTTCCACTTCTTAATGACAAAATGAGCTAGTGACACTTTTCTCAAATTTGGACATTGAGGTCAGAAGTACAGCTGATTTTCATTATTCTACTCCAATCAGGCACTGATTCAGACCTGGGAGTCCAATCATTAATCAGTCAATTACCTACCAAGGAGAAAATATAACCGGCAGTACTCTGGACCTACAGGCTCAAATGTAAATAGCCCCTGAACTAGTGTATCAAGAAGACTAGTCAACAGTTCAATGCATCCCCTTTTTTATATGAATTGCATCTTCATGGTGTATTATAAACTGGGTGGTTTGAGCCCTGAATGCTGATTGGCTGAAAGCCGTGGTATATCAGACCGTATTCCATGGGTATGACAAACCATTTATTTTTACTGCTCTAATTACATTGGTAACCAGTTTATAAAAGCAATAAGGCAACTCGGGGGTTTGTGATATATGGCCAATATACCACGGCTAAGGGCTGTGTCTTAGCACTCAGAACAGCCCTTAGCCGTGGTATATTGGCCATATACCACACCCCCTCAGGCCTTATTTCTTACATATAATGTATTAGTGTACAGGCCTACTGAACTGTCAGTTTTGTAGGCCTATAAACAATTTGTGTGCCTAGGTGTACATGTATCTGTAGGCAAGGGCATAGCCTAAGTATGAGTTCGAGACTAAGCAAGTCAGAGATAGACAGAGAGAAGGCCACACACACAACTAGGCTTTGTGGTTTGCAACAGTCAACTTCACTGCGAGACAGACGTTTGTGTGGCGTGTGAGAAAGGTAACATTCATTAGCTCTCAAGACGATTTGTATGAGTGTCTCCAAAAGCGAAGTTCGGTAGGAGAGCAGAGGGTAGCTGGGGGTTAGCCATAAGAAAATTCAACGATTCATATTCTAATTACAGGCAAAGGGAGGTAGGCGTCATATTATTAAAAGCGCAAAACCACATAGGGGGCTCCCTTTCAGACACAAGTTCTCTTCTCTTTCTTTCTCCTTCTTCATCATCGCCCTCCCTCCACATCCCTCCATCCCCTCCACATCCCTCCATCCCCTCCTCCTGAGCTCGCTTTAATCTAGAGGTGGAATTTCGCTCGACAAGTGATCAAAGAGCAGTCGCGCGTCGCCAGGTGAATCTACAACGACATAGCCTCGTTTTTTCTTCACTGAAAAGAGAGAGAAAAAACAATGCTTGGGCGAACTGCTGTTGTGTCTGAGGGAGAGAGACATATTTTTCTTCCCATTATTTCTGAAGGCTTTTTCTTCACTCGTTCGGAAGGAAGGAAGGAAGAAGGGAGGGAGAGATCTACTGAGTGTGACGGTGAGTCGGTGGAGCTGCGTCCCCCGTGTATGCCGTCCCCTAGTGCGCCACGGCGGTTCGAGATGTTTCTCTCGGCAAATTACAGCGCCACTCAAGACACGCGACCAGCGGGAGCTAGCGAACAGAGAGAGGACAACGCGGCAGGGATTAGGCTTTATTAAATCTCAATCATGAAGGACGGGCACGACAACATTCACAAAACACACAACAACACACTGTGTGTGTCTTGCTGGGCTGGAGAGTGAAGGGATGAGACACAAAGCATATCTTTCAATCTATAGGCTCGGCTGTCCTCCGAAGGAGGGGGGTGTATGGGGGAATCTGTAATACGTATCTCAATCCCAAAGTGTTTACAGTGCAGCACTGTTTGGAGAGTATCACCTCACGATATGCACATGATGATATCTAGCCCTAGGGGGCTAGCGAGACTTTATTGAAATGGTGGGATTGGACAGACTAAGCATTGACCATCCTCACAATCTCTAATATGACTGACAGTTTAGGAGATGGTGAGTGCATTGTGCACAAGGGTTTTGTTGGCATGCACAAACACAATAAGAGGCCAAAGTTAAACGTAACAATTGGTAGACCTAATTCTGTTAAAAGATGGCTGTAGAAAACTGATGAGTCTTGGGACAAGCTCTAGGCACTGAACTTGTTCTAATTGGCTGGCTATTGGGTTTCTTTGTCCCAATCTTGAACTCTGACCTGAACCCAGAAACAAAATGGCCGCCTTTTGAGTGAGTCAGCTTTATGACCTCATAATGTCATTATCAAACAGACACTTTCATGAACCTAACTTGACACCTTTTCTTTCCTCTCCTGAACTGTGTCTGTGATGGTTTAACTGCTAATACTAATGTCAGGGTTGAGATACTTTATTCCACTGAATTAATCATCAAAACTTACTTCTAATGGAAGATTCCACAAAAGGGCTTTGTAATATTTAATTATCTGAAGCTCTAAAATGAGGCACTAGCCCTCGGTTGTCAAGTAGAAAAGCATATGAAATCCACATTCTCCAAATGCCATCACTTTCAAAAGTCCTTTGAAGTTTTGTGACATTTGTTTCACTTTGAAGCATCATATTTGTAGACAGAAACACACACATTCCTGCCATGATGCCTTTTTTTCACAAGACCACAAATCTCCACTCAATGTCCACCCAGTCAGCATCAATCTGTATTCTACACCCAGTCAACAGCATGAAACATAATACTATATGTTTCCTTACAACATTGTCGCGGTGCAGAACTCCATGGTGTACAAATGAGCTCACCAGAAATCAGCAATGTCCACTCGTGTATGTATGTGTTCACTGTATGTGTGTGTGTGTGATGGGCCAAGTTCACAGCCGGTGGCCCTTGTGGTTGTCACAGTAGCTTTATCCAGGCATTGTAGAGGGGAAGGTTGGAGGGGAGGGAGGGGGGCCTGACAGGTGGGTATCTGGTCCAGAAGCGTGTGAACCACGGTTGTGATCCAGCTGTCTCCCCCACACCCCCAATCTCCCCTCTTTATACCCCCTTCTATCTCTCCACCCTTCCAGCGTTCCACCCTCCCTCCTCCTTCAGCCACTGCTGCCTCCAGCTGGAGGCTTTGAACCCCCTCCACCCCTCCCCTCCACACCTCCTCCCTCTCTTCTTCCACATAAATCCAGAGATTGGGGAGGAAGAGTAAATAGCCGTCATGGCGGCCCTCGTCTTTCATCGCAGCGATGGGGGTCAGGGGTCAGGGTGTGTCAGGCGGGGTAGAGTGACATGTTTGTCTCGGCCGACAGTCAAACAGGCCATCCATACTACCTTGTGTATAAACGGATGCCAAAGTGTACGTGTGACATCATGGGAATATTCAGTTTAACATGTACTCTATACTGTGATATTGGGTACTTTAACTGGTGTCAAATACAGTTCAGGAACGTTAATGGGGATATTGTATTATGTGCCCTCAATATAAAAGAGGTCACAGAAATAAAACATTTAAACTGATATAGAGGAAGACCTTAAAGATGACCTCACATATTTTTCTTTGACGTAATGGTACTGAAAGAAAAACGGCGGAAAACCTCCTGACTAAAATCATATAACTCCATGCCCATGCGTGTTAAATATTTCCATAGTGACGATCGGATTGGAAAAACAAGCGCTAATATACAGCAAATTGTTTTTAAGTAGATATGAAAATGGATCGTCTGTTAAATTGGATGTGTCTGTTAAATTGGCTGTGTCTGTTAAATTGGATGTGCATATGACATTTCATATGCTGTCAAAATAGAAAAGGGTAGAATAAAGGAGTGGAACAAAATTTATTTACATCATAAATGCACAGGTTTCTTTTCAACAGGCCTCTTCAAAACTCTCTAGCTTTTAATGGTGGGCAAGTTCAAAGTGCCACTAGACTCCCACTGCTTCGGAGAGATGGAAGTATAGCACAGCCCCAGTCTCTCTGTGTGTGTGTGTGTGAACGCTAATATTTCACACTGTGTGTGTGTGTGTGTGTGTGTGTGAGCACTAATATCTCACACTGTGTGTGTGTGTGTGTGTGTGTGTGTGAGCACTAATATCTCACACTGTGTGTGTGTGTGTGTGTGAGCACTAATATCTCACACTGTGTGTGTGTGTGTGTGTGTGTGTGAGCACTAATATCTCACACTGTGTGTGTGTGTGTGTGTGTGTGAGCACTAATATCTCAAACTGTGTGTGTGTGTGAGCACTAATATCTCACACTGTGTGTGTGTGTGTGTGTGCACACTAATATCTCACACTGTGTGTGTGTGTGTGTGTGTGTGTGTGTGTGAGCACTAATATCTCACACTGTGTGTGTGTGTGTGTGTGTGTGTGAGCACTAATATCGCACACTGTGTGTGTGTGTGTGTGTGTGTGTGTGCACACTAATACTTCTCTCCCTCTGTCCCAGTTAATCCAACCCACCCCTGCCAACGTCCTTCTAGTGAGTAGGGGAAGGATATAAGGATGAGTGGAGAAGGGTGCCCTTTCCTGTCTTCCTTTTTGTTCCCCCTTTCCATCCCTTTATCTTTCACATCCCTGTTCTTTTTCTCTTCCTCACAAACCACTACTTTTACTTTCCGTACTGCTCCTCCTCTCTTTTCTCTCTGTTCTCTCTCCTTCCGCCTGGTTCCCTTCTTCTTCCTCAGTCCTCCCAGAGTGTTGGCGAGGGATTGCTAGAAATGGTGTCTTGGGGAACTTCGCTAACATCCCGGCTCCGAAGCATCTCCGGATCCCGTGCGGAGCCAGCCAGTCATTGCCCCACGGTGAAATTCCTGCATCAAAGCCGCGAATCGTTCCCTTTTCCTCCCCTCCTTTCTCTGCCTTTCTTTCTTCCATGGTGGCACTCCATGCGGCTCCGAATGTTTAACTTCACATATCGTCCTCATTAGGGGCCCTCAAAGCCTTCCATTGATTCTAAAGGCGCTCATTTGAATTTTTAATCACACATATGTATTGTGGCTGTGCTCAGCACTATGCATGCTCTCGATGGCGCTCGCATCGCTTGTTCTTGCAGCCGTTTCAAAGTCCGCTCAACCTCTTGAAGTCTCGAAGTTAAAACTTTTACTTAGCAGAAGCCACACATCATGGAGTATTGATGGAAATTACTTGGAATAGGGAGTAGAGAGATTACATTTACATGGTGGCTGTAATTACATAGTATTGTGAAAGTGATATGTTGTTATGGTGGTGACATTGTATTGGGATATCAGGCATCAATTGTGATGGTATTGACATAGATTTCTGATGGAAGGGCTACATCGCGATGGTAGTGACAGTTTTGTGATTGTGATGGTAGTGATTTGTGATGTCTTGGAAAGGGATATATTGCAGTGAGAGGTTCGAATGAGATGAGTAAGATTACAGTACTGATATTTATTAGGTAAGGGAGTAGAACCTCCTTACCTAATAACCTAACAAGCACACATCCTAGTGTTACTGCTCCTTCTAGTGTCACATGCATATTGTGGTTTGCCTATTGAAAATGTAATCCATAATGTATAGAGCTATGCATCACTCACTCCCCGTGGTTGATATAGCTATATATAATACTCACACACAGAAACTATATGCATACAAAGCCTCAGCTAAGCTACAGAGAGACTTTGTCACTCAAGCAATAACAGGGAGGGAGAAAAACCCTCAGATATTTCTGCAAGAAGTACACCTTTGAATCAGAATTTCCTTGCAGAAAAAAGCTCTTTGAAAATCTAATGCATAAACATTATCTTCATTTTTTTCTTCTTCTCTCCTTCCCTCTCCTCACCTAAAGCGCAAGCTTCTGAGTGACTTTGGAGAACTTCCCTTTTTAGAGTCCTCAGTAACTTAAATAAGAGGCGGTTGGGGATTTGGATATTGTTATGTCTCATCAAAGGGAAAGATCTTTAGCTATCCTCCCTTGCCTGTTCTCCGGGTGTCTGTCAACGCCATGTCTTTAAGAGAGAATTGTCTCCTCTAGACTGATATCTACTGTAATTTGATTTCCTCTAGCTTCATATCACTGAGTATGTTTTCAATATGTTTCGCAGGGCACCAGTTCACCCAGTGGAATAGGCTAAAATGTTAGCACTCGTTGTACTACTTTGCAGGGCTAAATATCATAAAAGTTCTGAGAAGAGTAGTAGCTAATGAAAATGACTTAATGTAGATGAAATGCCTGTGCGGACTACAGTACGTAGGCAAAACTAATTGCAGATTAAACGGGTAATGACTCCTTTAATACCCAAGTCTGACAAACGGCAGCCATTTTATATTGTGGAAACTAAACAGTTACGAATTTGCTACTTATGGCAACATCGGTGGCATCCACCATACTTTCAAATCTACAACCGCTGCCTGCTCTTTTTACATTCAATAATCATATAAACCATGGGGTGTACTGAAAACACTTCAAGGCTTATTTTTTTTCATTCTATATTTGATACTCTACACCATCACCACCCTTTGACATTGAACGTCATCACCGCATACAAGTTCAAGGGTTTATAACTAAAACCTCAGCGGTTCCACATCAAAAAGGGTTAGCTTCATTTCGACCCATGCAGGGGTTCTTTCTCTGGGACTTGATGATATAGTAGTGTGTAAATGTAAATGTAAATGTAGTTGCAGCCAATGAACGTTACATGTTACCCCCCCCCCCCCCTCTCTTCAACAAAACCACTCATGCCCCCTTCTCTCTTCACCCCCCGTTCCCTCTCACCCTCCCTCACTCTCTCTTGCACCTGCTGCTGTGAACAGCATGATCCTTCTGTGTGTTTCTGTTCATCTCTCGCTTCTCTCCCTCCTCTCCCACACTCCATCCATCCCTCCATTCCTTTCATGTGTGCTCTGCTGTCAAGCCCAGCTGGATCATGGTTGCTAGTGTAGTCACACGGTCTTTGTCAGTGTGGCAACAAACGATGGCAACCCGTGTCGGCAGCCCTGTCTTGATACTGTAGGGTGGTACCATAGTATATCTGTTACTGTGAGGTGGTACCATAGTATATCTGATACTGTGGGGTGGTACCATAGTATATCTGATACTGTAGGGTGGTACCATAGTATATTTGATACTGTGGGGTGGTACCATAGTATATCTGATACTGTGGGGTGGTACCATAGTATATCTGATACTGTAGGGTGGTACCATAGTATATTTGATACTGTGGGGTGGTACCATAGTATATCTGATACTGTGGGGTGGTACCATAGTATATCTGATACTGTGGGTGGTACCGTAGTATATCTGATACTGTGGGGTGGTACCATAGTATATCTGATACTGTGGGGTGGTACCATAGTATATCTGATACTGTAGGGTGGTACCATAGTATATCTGATACTGTGGGGTGGTACCATAGTATATCTGATACTGTGGGTGGTACCGTAGTATATCTGATACTGTAGGGTGGTACCGTAGTATATCTGATACTGTGGGTGGTACCGTAGTATATCTGATACTGTGGGTGGTACCATAGTATATCTGATACTGTGGGTGGTACCGTAGTATATCTGATACTGTGGGTGGTACCATAGTATATCTGATACTGTGGGTGGTACCGTAGTATATCTGATACTGTGGGTGGTACCATAGTATATCTGATACTGTGGGTGGTACCGTAGTATATCTGTGAGCTACTGTACACCTGAGCAGCTCACCCAAGATCAACTCATGTCCTGTGAAATGAATTCATGGTCCTGTGTGGATCAGTTGGTAAGAGCGTGGCACTAGCAATGCAAAGGTTGTGGGTTTAAATCCCGCAGGGATCACATACACACACTGAAAATGTATCCACACACTGCATTGGCAGTCACTTTGAATAAAAAGCATCTGCTAAATGACCTATATTGTATATTAACCAGACTCTTAGCTCAGTTGTTTTAATTGTTGAATGCAAACAATAACAGAACATTTGGTGTCTATAGGATACGGTGGTGGTGGCCCTTCTGTAATTTCGACTGTAATTTTCCAGCCCCCCATTAAAAGTGATATGTGTTAGACTTCATAGGAATTTAGACTTTTGTGAATGGACATCATGGCATCATCACTCAAAATGCAGACTGACCGTCCCTCTCTCTTCATATTTGGTCATTTGAGGAGATGTGTCATGGCAACATTTGAATCATGTGTGGTCCTCTCCCGCTCCTGTGGTCCATGGCTCTGTCAATGGCACTGTGGCATCAAACACCACCAAGCCAACGTTGGTGGTGGAAAGTGTCTGTGTGTGAGAACAGAGAGAGGAAAAAGAGAAAGAAATATAAATAGAGAGAGATATTGTGAGACATGCCCTGTGGTCTTCATTGTGATTGGCTGACAGTGCTGAAATGGTCTGAGAGAGTTATGAACAGAATACCCCACAGTGGGAGAATAACTAGCAGATCCCTGGCATCCCAAGGAAAGATGGCATTGTTTTTCATTACAAAACGGGCAAAAGCCTTGTTTGGTGAGGTTTGTATATAAAATATGTATCTATAGTTTGTTTTGAGGTTCTTGAAATGCAACGTTTCTCATCAAAAACCCCATGGAGCCACACAGACACACACACATGCGAGCACGCACACACACGCACACAAACACACACACACACAGAGTCCGCTGTATAGCTTTTCCTGAGTGTGTGCTTTCCATAGATGGCGCTTCGCTATGGTGGTGGCAGATATATTGCCAGGGCCCATTGACTTCAGCCTAATCCGCCACCCCTCTCACCCCACACCCACGGCCCCTCATCCTTAGCCCCCTCACCCTCCACTCCTTACCCTCCTCACCCTGCACCCCTAAGCCCATGACAGCCTCTCCTCATCCAGCCACAGATGGGAGGCCCATCCCCTTGATCTGTATGTAAACCAAGCCCCGGCCAGGCTGAAAAGGTCACACGGCTGCTGCTCCTTTTTAAACAGACGGCTTTAACAACCCCTCTCTCCTTCTCATCCCACAGCTCCTTGTCCTCCCAGACACACACACATCGACTTAGACTATGTAGAGGAATATACACACACACACACACACATAATATGCACTCTGGCACACACATACTCACGCACACACACTTCTCTCATGATCTTCCAACCCGTTCCTTAGTCTCTGTAAACTTCACTTCTCACATAGTTTAACTTCCAACATACTTTGAATACACAACCAGACATACCTGTGTTCTACCCATGCTCTCATTTACATATGCAAAAACCAAATCATCAAAGGTGAGCCTCCGACAATCAGCTATCATTCAATTAGAGCTCAACAATTTTCCCTCTCATTCGCTCTCCAAAAACGAAGAGGGGAAGAGTCTTTGAAAAGCACACTTCTACTTTATCATTTCATCTCATGGCAAAAACAATTTCTCCCTATTATCCTCGCAGCAGGGGAGCCACTGTCCCGTGCGCGTCAATGCTTTATGGGTAATGAGAGAAAGGCTCTTTTATTCTGATACCTTGTACCCCGGATATATTAAACAGAATCAAAGCCGACATTTACATACAGTTAGCGTTTCATGTGTGAGGAGTTTGAGACAGGAACAGCTTTCTCTCCGAATAAAGGAGGGTGGCTTTGCCTTTCTGAACTGAGCAGAGAGAGGGAGGGAGAGAGCAAGAGAAAACGCGAGACAGAGAGAAAGGGAGAGAGAGAGACTCAGGAAAGAGATAGGATGTTCCCGCTGACTCCTCAGTGTCTGATGCAATCTACTTTTGTCATATTCTCAACACACCTCCTCCTCCTCTTCCAAGTCCTCGTCTTCGTGTTACGCACCTGTCATAATTTGGTGACGAAAGACGCAAAAGCCCAGGATGCCTTCCCCTCCTCTACTTCCCTGCTACGCTAATCAGTGTCTGTAATCTACAGTAAGTGTAATGGTTCCTGTCATATCACTGTGTGTTTCACCACTCTCACAATGCTGCAAGGCGGCAGAACTATCAGTTCCTCTGTAATGAGAGAGACAAGCTCAAAATGAGTGGGACCTCCTCCTGGCAAAATGTCTCCCACTGCTTGTAACAAATAACACTCAGTGAAATTGATCTGTGCGTTTCCTCTGTCTCGGTCTAGTCTCAGTGTCACTCATTTCAGACTTGTATTGAGGCACTCTAATCATGAAAAGGCACTCTTATCATGAAAAAGGGTCTACATAAGGCTGAAACCTAACTTGGGAAACGCGTACCACCTGAACATTTGCGCAACTCTACCATTGACGTCACTGTAAAATGTACATTATTAAGTTAAGATGAGTCCCATGCTGTATAATGTAAATGATAAACTGGGTGGTTCGAGCCCTGAAGGCTGATTGGCTGACAGCCGTGGTATATCAGACCGTATACCATGGGGATAACAAAACATTTATTTTTACTGCTCTAATTACGTTGGTAACCAGTTTATAATAGCAATAAGGCACCTCGGGGGTTTGTGGTATACTGTATGGCGTTGCGTCGTGCCTAAGAACAGCCCTTAGCCGTGGTATACAGTGAGGGAAAAAAGTATTTGAACCCCTGCTGATTTTGTATGTTTGCCCACTGACAAAGACAGGATCAGTCTATAATTTTAATGGTAGGTTTATTTGAACATTGAGAGACAGAATAACAACAACAAAATCCAGAAAAATGCATGTCAAAAATGTTATAAATTGATTTGCATTTTAATGAGGGAAATAAGTATTTGACCCCTCTGCAAAACATGACTTAGTATTTGGTGGCAAAACCCTTGTTGGCAATCACAGAGGTCAGACGTTTCTTGTCGTTGGCCACCAGGTTTGCACACATCTCAGGAGGGATTTTGTCCCACTCCTCTTTGCAGATCTTCTCCAAGTCATTAAGGTTTTGAGGCTGATGTTTGGCAACTCGAACCTTCAGCTCCCTCCACAGATTTTCTATGGGATTAAGGTCTGGAGACTGGCTAGGCCACTCCAGGACCTTAATGTGCTTCTTCTTGAGCCACTCCTTTGTTCCCTTGGCCATGTGTTTTGGGTCATTGTCATGCTGGAATACCCATCCACGACCCATTTTCATTGCCCTGGCTGAGGGAAGGAGGTTCTCACCCAAGATTTGACGGTACATGGCCCTGTCCATCGTCCCTTTGATGCGGTGAAGTTGTCCTGTCCCCTTAGCAGAACAACACCCCCAAAACATAATGTTTCCACCTCCATGTTTGATGGTGGGGATGGTGTTCTTGGGGTCATAGGCAGCATTCCTCCTCCTCCAAACACGGCGAGTTGAGTTGATGCCAAAGACCTCGATTTTGGTCTCATCTGACCACAACACTTTCCCCCAGTTCTCCTCTGAATCATTCAGATGTTCATTGGCAAACTTCAGACGGGCCTGTATATGTGCTTTCTTGAGCAGGGGGACCTTGCGGGCGCTGCAGGATTTCAGTCCTTCACGGCATAGTGTGTTACCAATTGTTTTCTTGGTGACTATGGTCCCAGCTGCCTTGAGATCATTGACAAGATCCTCCCGTGTAGTTCTGGGCTGATTCCTCACCGTTCTCATGATCATTGCAACTCCACAAGGTGAGATCTTGCATGGAGCCCCAGGCCGAGGGAGATTGACAGTTATTTTGTGTTTCTTCCATTTGCGAATAATCACACCAACTGTTGTCACCTTCTCACCAAGCTGCTTGGCGATGGTCTTGTAGCCCATTCCAGCCTTGTGTAGGTCTACAATCTTGTCCCTGACATCCTTGGAGAGCTCTTTGGTCTTGGCCATGGTGGAGAGTTTGGAATCTGATTGATTGATTGCTTCTGTGGACTGGTGTCATTTATACAGGTAAACTGAGATTAGGAGCACTCCCTTTAAGAGTGTGCTCCTAATCTCAGCTCGTTACCTGTATAAAAGACACCTGGGAGCCAGAAATCTTTCTGATTGAGAGGGGGTCAAATACTTATTTCCCTCATTAAAATGCAAATCAATTTATAACATTTTTGACATGCGTCTTTCTGGATTTTTTTGTTGTTATTCTGTCTCTCACTGTTCAAATAAACCTACCATTAAAATTATAGACTGATCATTTCTTTGTCAGTGGGCAAACGTACAAAATCAGCAGGGGATAAAATACTTTTTTCCCTCACTGTATTGGCCATATACCACACCCCCTCGGGCTTTATTGCTTAATTGGCCACTAGAAGACCTATGCTACGGTCTTCTGCATGTCCATGAGTGATCGATTATGTTGTAGTTAAAAATTATGATTCGTTTTGCTAACATACTGTAGTCCACACGAGCTACAGTAATCTACTGTTGGTGTTTCCTACATACTGTAGTCCACACGGACACATTTAATCTAGGTACCATATGTGGACATTTAATCCAGCTCACCATAGATCAGAGCTGTGTGTCTAGCTGTTTGTCTAACCGTCTAGCTGTGTGTCTAACCATCTAGCTGTGTGTCTAAACAACTAGCTGTGTGTCTAACCGTCTAGCTGTGTGTCTAACCATCTAGCTGTGTGTCTAAACAACTAGCTGTGTGTCTAACCGTCTAGCTGTGTGTCTAACCATCTAGCTGTGTGTCTAAACAACTAGCTGTGTGTCTAACCGTCTAGCTGTGTGTCTAACCGTTGTGATGTCACGAGAGGCTGTGTCCTGGAGGGACGTTACATCCCCCTGAGATGGCTGCAAACCCAGACAGCTATGGCTCCATCTGCTGGTATGGTCGGGAACTCCACCCCTCTATGGCCAATCTTCCCACGCAGCTGAAACAAATCAGGAGCTGATGAGCTGAAGGTTTGGAAGGGAAGAGACACACTGAGAGGGAGTGTGTGGGTTGTGAAGAAACACAGTCTCCAACCTGGGCTCTCTGGAGGACAAGAGTGCTGCACGTCCACTTCCATGAGGAATATAAGGATTTGGAGATACTTACCTTTGGGAAATACTCACCTTTGGATATATTCGCCTGTGGAAATACGGGAGAGACATTTGGAAGGACTTTTGGCTGGGTTGGCCACTAGCTGCAACGTGGACTACAGTAAGGCTGGGGAAAAGTTATCTGAGCGAGTGAGAATTATGATTTTGGATGTGGAAGAGACATCCCTGAACTGTTAACCCTTAAAGAGCCACAAGAGAACAGAATTTTGTTATATTTTCGTTAATTTCCCAAGACCTTTAATAAAATCCTTGTTTTGTTTGAACCTTGTCTCCTTGCACTACTTGAGCAATCCCGCTGAAAGCTGTGTAGCCTCTCGTGACGTCACAGATGGTGGAGAATACGGGCAAGCTCAAGCGTTAATAGTGCATGTCAGAGGAGGATACCGAAGGTTTGATCACCCAGTTTTCCAAGTTGGCCGTAGGCTCCCCGCCGACTGAAATGGAGGACATGTTGAAAGCCCTTGTTGCTGGCCAGCAAGCCCAGATGCAAGCAAACGTGGCTCTCTTGGAGGAGCAAAAGAAAGCCAACCTTCTGAAGGCAGAGGAATTGCAGTTGCAGAGACAGATGGTTGTCCAAAATACCCGCCCCATAAAGGCAAGTGACTTTATATCTAAGATGGGAGCTACCGATGACATTGAGGCATACCTGCATGCATTTGAGGCCACGGCCACTAGGGAAGCCTGGCCCAAGCAACAGTGGGTTGGTCTGTTAGCCCCCTTCCTAACCGGGGAATCGCTGAATGCTGTCCGGGACCTGGGCCCTGACCAGGTTACTGACTATGATGCCCTGAAGTCTGAGATCCTCAGCAGATATGGACTCACAAAGTTTGGTATGGCCCAGCGCTTTCACAGTTGGACCTTCCAACCAGACCAACCTCCTCGGGCGCAGATGCATGAACTTGTCCGAATCGCAAGGAAATGGCTGGATCCGCAGAGGAATACAGCAGCGGCGGTGGTGGAGGCCGTTGTGGTGGATCGTTACCTACGCGCCCTGCCTTATGAGGCAAAACGGTTCCTCAGTCAACAGGCCTTGACCACGGCTGATCTGACCGTGGAAGCTGTGGAAAAGTACCAGGCCACAGCGGAGATGCTGAATGCTTCCCGAAAAGACCCCAGGAGTGCGGCCCCACCACAATTGGGAAGAACCCGTCCAAAGGACCCCAAGGTCTCGAACCCAGCCACGTCAGGACTTATCCCGGCTCCAGGGGGAGCCAGAAACCAGGCGGGTCCAAGAAGAGTACACCAGGAGGGGGAAACTCGACAGTGTTACCGGTGTGGGGAGATGGAACATATCTCCTGGCAGTGTGGGAAACCAGCCGATGAACCTATGCCCACTGCGGAGTCCTCCAGCTCAGCACCCACACACCGTTTTGCCTCGCTCTTGGGAGTCGTAGATGGCGGCCCAGATCGACCCCCCACCTGCCCGGTAACTGTGAATCACCATGATGTAGAGGCCTTACTAGATTCTGGTAGCCGGGCCACCCTGGTGCGTAAGGATTTGGTGGGCCCAACGTGTCTGACCCCGGGGAAAGTCCTCCCAGTTTCCTGTGTCCATGGAGACACCAGAGAATACCCCATTACTGAACTTACAATGACCAGCACACGGGGAACCATACACACGACGGCGGGGGTGGTTGATTCCCTCCCCGTCCCTGTCCTAATTGGACGAGACTGCCCAGCCTTTTACCCACTCTGGAGAGAGTCTCAGGAGAGGATAACCCGAGTACCTCGGAGACGGAGAGGCAAGACTCATCCTGGGAAGGCTCCGGTGCAATCCTCCGAATTACTCACTCCCGCCCGGGCTCTGATAGGGATGGCAGGTGCCCAGACCGACACAGAGACTGGTCCGGATACGGGAGAAGAGAACGCAGCCCAGGAAAGTGCTCCGTTCTCCAGTGAAGAAGACGTCCCAGGCACCCAAGAGCTTCCCCCTCTCACAGGCCAGTATGGTACGGCTCAATTACAAGATCCTACTCTTGCAAATGCCTTAAGAAATGTGCAGGTATTAGAAGGTGTAGTGTTAGGTGATAAGACAAACCCTACTTACCCCCATTTCGCAGTAAACCGGGGGTTAGTATATCAGATAGTCAAGAAAAATGATGAAGTGCATGAACAGCTCCTCGTGCCACAGCCCTATCGGGCCACAGTACTCAACCTAGCACACACACACCCGCTAGGGGCCCACTTGGGGGTAGAGAAGACTAAGGAAAGAATCATGCAACGTTTCTTTTGGCCAGGAGTACACAAAGAGATAGAGAACTACTGCCGTAGTTGCCCTGAGTGTCAGCAGGTTGCGCCAAAGCCCACATATAGAAACCCGCTCATTCCCTTGCCCATTATCGAAACTCCTTTTGAGAGGATTGGATTAGACATAGTCGGGCCCTTACCGAAAAGTTCCAGGGGACATCAATACATTCTGGTCATTCTGGACTATGCATCCCGGTACCCGGAGGCCATTCCGCTGAGGAAGGCTACATCCAGACAAATCGCCAAGGAGCTGTTCCTTCTCTCAACTAGTCTGGGAATCCCAAAAGAGATATTGACGGACCAAGGGACTCCATTCATGTCCAGGGTGATGAAAGAACTCTGTGCTTTACTGAAAATCAAACAGCTGAGAACCTCGGTCTACCACCCCCAGACAGATGGCCTAGTCGAACGTTTTAACAAAACACTAAAATCCATGCTGCGGAAAGCGGTAGGGGAAGATGGGCGCAACTGGGATCAGCTGTTACCATACATATTATTTGCGGTGAGAGAGGTACCTCAGTCTTCTACTGGTTTTTCACCCTTTGAGCTCTTGCTTTCCTACAGACCCAGAGGACTGCTCGACATCGCCAAGGAGGCCTGGGAGGAGCAGCCATGCCAACAGCGGACACTGATCGACCATGTCGGGGCTATGAGGGAGAGAATGAAGGCCATCTATCCCATGATGCGGGAACACCTGGAGGCCAGTCAGCGGCAACAGCAAGCCTCCTACAACAGATCTGCTCAACCCAGGGAGTTTAAGCCGGGGGACAGAGTGCTGGTCCTGGTGCCAACCGTTGAGTGTAAATTCCTGGCAACCTGGCAAGGACCATATGAGGTCATTGAACGCATGGGAGAAGTAAACTACAAGGTGAGGCAACCAGATAAAATAAAAACTGAGCAGATTTATCATGTTAACCTTTTAAAGAAGTGGCACGCCAGAGAGGCGATGTTCAGCTGTCTACCCCCCACAGAGACCAAGGAACCGGCGCGAGAAGAGGTTCAGCTGGGTCCAAATCTGTCCCCACATCAACGACAGATGGCCCTGGAACTCGTGGAGCAGAACCAGGATGTCTTCTCCTCCCTTCCCGGTCACACAGAGGTGGTCCAACATGAGATCCGCACCATGCCTGGCCGAACGGTAAACCAGCGCCCGTACCGCGTGCCAGAGGCTCGTAAAGTGGCTATACAGAAGGAGGTAAGGAAGATGCTGGAGTTGGAAGTAATCGAAGAGTCCCACAGTGCCTGGGCAAGTCCCATCGTACTAGTTCCCAAGCCAGACGGTTCAGTACGATTTTGTAATGACTATCGAAAGTTGAATGAAGTGTCTGAATTTGATGCATACCCAATGCCTCGTATCGATGATTTAATAGACTCCTTGGGGCATGCTCGTTTCCTAACCACTCTTGATCTCACAAAAGGCTACTGGCAGGTGCCCCTGACCCCGGCGTCCAAGGAGAAGACAGCCTTTGCCACCCCGGAGGGGCTCTACCAGTATACCCGACTTCCGTTTGGTCTCCACGGGGCACCTGCCACGTTCCAACGCCTGATGGATCGAGTCCTTGCGCCCCACAAGAGGTACGCAGCGGCTTATTTGGATGATGTTGTTATACAAAGTCCGGATTGGGCCAGCCACATACCCCGGGTACAAGCGGTGCTGGATTCACTCAGGGAAGCAGGGCTCACGGCAAACCCGAAGAAGTGCAAGCTGGCCTTCAGTGAGACAAACTACCTGGGGTACACCATTGGGCGGGGGTTGGTCAAACCACAGGAAGCCAAACTGCGGGCCATACAGGACTGGCCGCAGCCCATCACCAAGAAGCAAGTAAGGTCATTTTTGGGCCTCGCTGGCTACTATAGACGCTTTATTGCAGATTTTGCTACCATAGCTGCACCGTTGACGGAGCTGACGACCAAACGCCACTCACGAATGGTGAAGTGGAACCCTGCGGCGGAGGCGGCTTTCCTCAACCTGAAACGAGCACTCTGCTCCAGTCCGATCCTGGTGGCACCAGACTTCAAGAAGGAATTCATTGTCCAAGCGGATGCTTCGGAGGTGGGTCTGGGTGCTGTCCTCACCCAGGCACAGGACGGTGAAGAACATCCCATTCTCTACCTAAGCAGAAAGTTACTTCCAAGAGAGAAGAACTATTCAACGGTGGAGAAAGAATGTCTGGCTGTAGTCTGGGCCCTGGAGTCCCTTCGGTTCTATCTCCTGGGCCGACGTTTCATGGTGGTATCTGATCACGCCCCTCTGCAGTGGATGGCCAAGAACAAGGAATCAAACAGTAGAGTAACCAGATGGTTTTTGAGCTTGCAACCGTTTAACTTTTCTGTTGTCCACAGGGCTGGCAAGCACCACGGCAATGCGGACGCCCTCTCCCGGCGTGATGCCTTCTTCGCTGCCTTTACCCCGACGAGGACGTCGGTCCCGAGGAGGGGGATGTGTGATGTCACGAGAGGCTGTGTCCTGGAGGGACGTTACATCCCCCTGAGATGGCTGCAAACCCAGACAGCTATGGCTCCATCTGCTGGTATGGTCGGGAACTCCACCCCTCTATGGCCAATCTTCCCACGCAGCTGAAACAAATCAGGAGCTGATGAGCTGAAGGTTTGGAAGGGAAGAGACACACTGAGAGGGAGTGTGTGGGTTGTGAAGAAACACAGTCTCCAACCTGGGCTCTCTGGAGGACAAGAGTGCTGCACGTCCACTTCCATGAGGAATATAAGGATTTGGAGATACTTACCTTTGGGAAATACTCACCTTTGGATATATTCGCCTGTGGAAATACGGGAGAGACATTTGGAAGGACTTTTGGCTGGGTTGGCCACTAGCTGCAACGTGGACTACAGTAAGGCTGGGGAAAAGTTATCTGAGCGAGTGAGAATTATGATTTTGGATGTGGAAGAGACATCCCTGAACTGTTAACCCTTAAAGAGCCACAAGAGAACAGAATTTTGTTATATTTTCGTTAATTTCCCAAGACCTTTAATAAAATCCTTGTTTTGTTTGAACCTTGTCTCCTTGCACTACTTGAGCAATCCCGCTGAAAGCTGTGTAGCCTCTCGTGACGTCACACCGTCTAGCTGTGTGTCTAACCGTCTAGCTGTGTGTCTAACCATCTAGCTGTGTGTCTAACCGTCTAGCTGTGTGTCTAACCGTCTAGCTGTGTGTCTAACCATCTAGCTGTGTGTCTAAACAACTAGCTGTGTGTCTAACCGTCTAGCTGTGTGTCTAACCGTCTAGCTGTGTGTCTAACCGTCTAGCTGTGTGTCTAACCGTCTAGCTGTGTGTCTAACCGTCTAGCTGTGTGTCTAAACAACTAGCTGTGTGTCTAAACAACTAGCTGTGTGTCTAAACAACTAGCTGTGTGTCTAATCATCTATGCTAGGTATTGGATTATCTCCTCTTGCCTGGGGAGAATAGCACGCTCTGTACCTTGTCACTCCCGTTGGCCTTGGTGTTATTCTAAAGCTCTGTCGTTTACGAGCTGACACTCTACATTTTTCATACGGACCCCGGCTCTGTTTATGTCCTCTCCTGCACAGGGATGGACATTCAACAGTCAACATCACAGAGACACATAGGAGTTTCCTTTGGTTCTGAGCGTCTGAATGGACCTTCTGTAAATACTGTCTCAGAACAGACTCTCACTTAGAGATGGGGTGGTTGGATTCTCCCCACACCTAGTAAGGTAAACCACTTGATACGGATTTGATTTAAAAACCAAGTAGGGATCTAGCAGAGTTTTTACCAAGGAATAGTTCTTTAGATCTCGCTGTGGAATGCCCGCTTGGAGTTGTGATGTACACCATGGAGAGATTTCTCCTGCACAACTTTTTAAAGGAAGAGGTAGAGTACTATGCAGTGTTTTTGTACAAGCGCAGTAAGGCATATACAGTGAGGGAAAAAAGTATTTGATCCCCTGCTGATTTTGTACGTTTGCCCACTGACAAAGAAATGATCAGACTATCATTTTAATGGTAGGTTTATTTGAACAGTGAGAGACAGAATAACAACAACAAAAATCCAGAAAAACGCATGTCAAAAATGTTATAAATTGATTTGCATTTTAATGAGGGAAATAAGTATTTGACCCCTCTGCAAAACATGACTTAGTACTTGGTGGCAAAACCCTTGTTGGCAATCACAGAGGTCAGACGTTTCTTGTAGTTGCCACCAGGTTTGCACACATCTCAGGAGGGATTTTGTCCCACTCCTCTTTGCAGATCTTCTCCAAGTCATTAAGGTTTCGAGGCTGACGTTTGGCAACTCAAACCTTCAGCTCCCTCCACAGATTTTCTATGGGATTAAGGTCTGGAGACTGGCTAGGCCACTCCAGGACCTTAATGTGCTTCTTCTTGAGCCACTCCTTTGTTGCCTTGGCCGTGTGTTTTGGGTCATTGTCATGCTGGAATACCCATCCATCGTCCCTTTGATGCGGTGAAGTTGTCCTGTCCCCTTAGCAGAAAAACACCCCCAAAGCATAATGTTTCCACCTCCATGTTTGACGGTGGGGATGGTGTTCTTGGGGTCATAGGCAGCATTCCTCCTCCTCCAAACACGGCGAGTTGAGTTGATGCCAAAGACCTCGATTTTGGTCTCATCTGACCACAACACTTTCACCCAGTTCTCCTCTGTATCATTCAAATGTTCATTGGCAAACTTCAGATGGGCCTGTATATGTGCTTTCTTGAGCAGGGGGACCTTGTGGGTGCTGCAGGATTTCAGTCCTTCACGGCGTAGTGTATTACCAATTGTTTTCTTGGTGACTATGGTCCCAGCTGCCTTGAGATCATTGACAAGATCCTCCCGTGTAGTTCTGGGCTGATTCCTCACCGTTCTCATGATCATTGCAACTCCACGAGGTGAGATCTTGCATGGAGCCACAGGCCGAGGGAGATTGACAGTTATTTTGTATTTCTTCCATTTTCGAATAATTGCACCAACTGTTGTCACCTTCTCACCAAGCTGCTTGGCGATGGTCTTGTAGCCCATTCCAGCCTTGTGTAGGTCTACAATCTTGTCCCTGACATCCTTGGAGAGCTCTTTGGTCTTGGCCATGGTGGAGAGTTTGGAATCTGATTGATTGATTGCTTCTGTGGACAGGTGTCTTTTATACAGGTAACAAGCTGAGATTAGGAGCACTCCCTTTAAGAGTGTGCTCCTAATCTCAGTTCGTTACCTGTATAAAAGACACCTGGGAGCCAGAAATCTTTCTGATTGAGAGGGGGTCAAATACTTATTTCCCTCATTAAAATGCAAATCAATTTATAACATTTTTGACATGCGTTTTTCTGGATTTTGTTGTTGTTATTCTGTCTCTCACTGTTCAATAAACCTACCATTAAAATTATAGACTGATCATTTCTTTGAAAGTGGGCAAATGTACAAAATCAGCAGGGGATCAAATACTTTTTTCCCTCACTGTACACATGGTTAAATACAACCACACAAAGAAAACAGGGCCATATCTATTCTCTCTCCCCCTCACCTTAATCCCAAAAATACCTCCATTGCCCTTCCTCCCCTTCTATCTCTCCAACCTCCTCCCTCCCTTCATTTCCCGGACCCTCTATCCCTCTATCTCTGGTTGCCCTCCTCTCTGCCCCAGCTCCAGTTAATGAAGTCTGTGCTCTTGTGTAATCTCCCCGTGATCGGGCACTCTCACCTCCCTGTGCTGACTCAGGTGTCTCCCAACAGAAGGCCATTGTTCCCCTCATCCTTCACTGAGGCTGACTGGCACAAGCACACACCTGCACCCAACAAAGGAACCCTTATTCTCCTACCTAACTAGGGCTTTACCAGGATACTAACACACTCCAAATAGCTAAAGAGCTCACTCGAATCACCTCTTTATCTCTTCATTGAGAGAGAGAGAGAGAAAGACAGAGAGAGAGAAAGACAGAGAGAGAAAGACAGAGAGAAAGAGAGAGAGAGAGGGGGGGGGGGGGATGTTGGAGATAACATGCCGAGTTGTTGTTTGCACAAGCTGGTGTCATATTTGATTACGTTGGACAGCAGATCAGGGGGGTTGTGGGGGAGGGAGAGAAGCAGCAGAGGGAGGGAGAGGCGCAGACGGGCACAGCCGAGAAACAGTCGCTTGGCAAAACCAGGATGTCTGGAAGTGTGTGGGTTGGTGGTTTTCCGTACAGAAGTATGGCAAAAATTGGTGCAGGTGTGCGTGTGAGGGGGAAGTTGTATGTTTGTTGTTGTACTGTTCCTCCCATCCTTTCCATCATGGATGACTTATATTGATGTGGCTCGCTCTTATTCAAAAATAGACACCACTGATCACTAACATTACTCCCCACCTAAAAGCAAAAGAGCAGGGGTGGCTCCAATTCTAACACACCTGCTGCAGTACATGATTAGGGAAATGCCCAAACGATCCATTTCCCTGTTATACAGCTGAAGTTGGAAGTTTACATACTTAGGTTGGAGTCATTAAAACTCATTTTTCAACCACTCCACAAATTTCTTGTTAACAAACTATAGTTTTGGCAAGTCGGTTAGGACAGCTACTTTGTGCAAGACACAAGTAATTTTTCCAACAATTGTTTACAGACAGATTACAATCACTTATAATTCACTGTATCACAATTCCAGTGGTACACTTAGTTGACTGTGCCTTTAAACAGCTTGGAAAATTCCAGAAAATGATGTCATGGCTTTCGAAGCTTCTGATAGGCTAATTGACATCATTTGAGTCAATTGGAGGTGTACCTGTGGATGTATTTCAAGGCCTAACTTCAAACTCTTTGCTTGACATCATGGGAAAATCTAAAGAAATCAGCCAAGACCTCAGAAAATAAATTGTAGACCTCCACAAGTCTGGTTCATCCTTGGGAGCAATTTCCAAACGCCTGAAGGTACCACGTTCATCTGTACAAACAATAGTTTGCAAGTATAAACACCATGGGACCACGCAGCCGTCATACCGCTCAGGAAGGAGACGCGTTCTGTCTCCTAGAGATGAACGTACTTTGGTGCGAAAAGTGCAAATCAATCCCAGAACAACAGCAAAGGACCTTGTGAAGATGCTGGAGGAAACAGGTACAAAAGTATCTATATCCACACTAAAACAAGTCCTATATCGACATAACCTGAAAGGCCGCTCAGCAAGGAAGAAGCCACTGCTCCAAAACCGCCATAAAAAAAGCCAGACTACGGTTTGCAACTGCACATGGGGACAAAGATCGTACTTTTTGGAGAAATGTCCTCTGGTCTGATGAAACAAAAATAGAACTGTTTGGCCATAATGACCATCGTTATGTTTGGAGGAAAAAGGGGGGTATTGCAAGCCGAAGAACACCACCCCAACCGTGAAGCACGGGGGTGGCAGCATCATGCTGTGGGGGTGCTTTGCTGCAGGGGGGACTGGTGCACTTCACAAAATAGATGACATCATGAGGAAGGAAAATGATGTGGATATATTGAAGCAACATCTCAAGACATCAGTCAGGAAGTTAAAGCTTGGTCGCAAATAGCTCTTCCAAATGGACAATGGCCCCAAGCATACTTCCAAAGTTGTGGCAAAAGTAAAGGTATTGGAGTGGCCATAACAAAGCCCTGACCTCAATCCTATAGAAAATGTGTGGGCAGAACTGAAAAAGCGTGTGCGAGCAAGGATTCCTACAAACCTGACTCAGTTACACCTGCTCTGTCAGGAGGAGCTTGTGGAAGGCTACCCGAAACGTTTGACCTAAGTTAAACAATTTAAAGGCAATGCTACCAAATACTAATTCAGTGTATGTAAACTTCTGACCCACTGGGAATGTGATTAAATAAATAAAATATTAAATAAATCACTCTACTATTATTCTGACATTTCACATTCTTAAAATAAAGTGGTGATCCTAACTGACCTAAGACAGGGAATTTTTACTAGGATTAAATGTCAGGAATTGTGAAAAACTGAGTTTAAATGTATTTGGCTAAGGTGTATGTAAACTTCCGACTTCAACTGTATGTGTTGTGTTGAAACCCAGTCTCTCTTGCCTTGGAGCCCTTGGAGCCCTGGAGCCTCAATGCAGACGACAAAAGTCGGGGAAGCTCTCAAAGGTCTCTGTTTGCAGAGATCTCTGAGATGTGACACTGGCATCACCTGTAGCCGGGGCCGGGGGGAGAGCCAGGTTCTGCAGACAGACGGCTGCAGTGTATCATTAAGGTGTCGGGTGTTTGGGAGTGTGGCGTCCTCTGGCAGGATGCTGTGTTTACTGCACACCAGGGGGTGAAACCCTATCACAACAACATCAACAGGGAGGGCTCATCTCAATGGGAGCTGACTAGGTCACGGAGAATGGAGAAGCTGCAGCAACACACAGAAGCACACAAACGTATGCAGCCACGTACGCATTCGCTCATGCACAAACACAAAAGTGCACAAACGCATGCGCGCACGCACACACCCACACACCCTCCTCCCTTCCCTCAGGCAAAGGCTTACTTTACCCTGGCAAGCTGAGTAGTGTGATTATAGAGATATTTCCTGCTTATTTCCTCCTGATTCTGGGAATCTTTCAACCAGGATTTTTTTTATTTTTGTACCTAGAGGAATTATGTGAAAGTTACCAGAATGTTGCAACCCTAGACAAATAGCAGTTCTTAGTTGGGATGTTCCAGGGAGTAGGTGAGTATGCAAGGAGTTATAACAATATTATTGGAGGAGAGTGGTGGTGTGGTTTTGGGGGGTACATTCAACTATGGCCAGACAAACTCAGGAAGTGGATATTTTTGTTCCTGTTCCCAAAATTCAGATAGGGTTAAACAAAGAATAGACAGAGAGACTCTTGATAGTCTGAACACTTAATTTCCTACACCCACCACCCCCGATATCATAAACTCTACCCTTCAGCGGGCCACTGTAAAAGTTGGTGCAGAGAATAACTATTTTTAAAATAATCTAAGTGGGTTATATGCCACACCACCGGTGGAACATGGCAGGAGGGGGAAGGAAAGGGGGAGGAGGCCTTTTGTAATTTCACATGTGACAGGAGAGAAGGGGAGGATGGAAATAGAACAATGGAAGAAATGCAGCGCTTCTGAAGAGGCCATCAAAGACTTCCAACTCAGAGACTGATAAAAGCTCCTCTCCTACTTCATATAACCCCCTACACACACACCTCTGTAGAGAATATCTTCAAGGTTTGCCGCACACACACAACAAACATAAACATCAGTTCTACCGGGGTATATGACAATGGTGACAGTTTCAAGCTAAGAACACGTCTCAGAAACAGAGTCGAGTCGCTGTTAACACCAGTCACACCTTAATGAAAGTTGAGTAAACAACAGCGGAAACTACATGGTAAACAACAACGTAAACAACATGGTAAACAACATGGTAAACGCACAGTCAAACCCTGGTCACAACAACTCAATGTAAAGACACACAAAACAACACACAATACTATCATATAGGCATAAGAAAAGGCCACTGGTCTTTGAACTACTGTTGTGTTGATATGAGAGAGATGGTTTGTGGGCTGATGCACTGATGTGCTAATATGACAAATGGACAGCGTAGGACTGTGGTAACAAAAACCCCTCTGTGACACTCTGTTCCTCTGTTGCTCTCTCTCTCCTCTGCTATTGCATGCATTAGGTCTATTGACATCTGCCATGTGATTGAAATTAGATTCACCTTAACCTGAACTTGATATGTATAATAATACGGGGCAATCGGGCAACCACAGAGCACACCCTACTTGTTCAGTTTACTTACCCCAGGCAATCGGGCAGGCCATAATGTCAATCCCTGATACACCCAAGGTAGAAGTAGGGTAGGATTTCAGCTTACACTAATCACAGCCCAGCCTTAACCATAAGGGGGAAAAGACGCAGAACTGAGCTGAGATCAGTGTCTAGGCATAACTACTCAATGAATATCAGAAGCAGTGCGCAAACATGCTACAAGTGAAATAGATATCAAATAAGTAAATACCCTGTATGCACACCACTCACTCTCTTGCTTCATGTCAGGTAATGCTGGTAGATGTTTTGTGGCATGCACTAGACTGATGAAGCAAGAGAGTGCTTAAAACAAGTCAATTCTTATACAGTGCTACTATCGCTAAGCTATTATAGTGACAGTTATGGAGGAGTGATGGAGTGTTTTCCCTTCCTCTATACATGTCACAATATGACTTCAAAATGAGAGGTTGTCATTGTAGAAATCAAATCTCGACAAAGATTTTAGCATGTGTTTGTGTGTGTGTGCCTGTCCATGTGTTCAAAAATGTTTGTTGAGATTTGTGTAATTACTTGTTGGCCCATTGCATGAACTTAGTTGAATGTGTGTATTTGGTATATGTTTGCACCTCATTATTTGTCATGACAACTCTTCTGCCTCTCTTTCTTCTGGTCCCTCTTTCTCACCGGCTATGGTGCCGGGGGGGAAGCTAATTAAGGTTGCGCAGGCTTGGTATGGGGTGGGGTGGGGTGGGGGGGGCTGCTGGCTGGCAAACCCATGGCGGCTCCCTCCATGTGACATGATTGATTCGGACTGTCACAGCGCTCAGCTGGGCATCAGCGCACGGTGACAAATAAATAATTACATCGTCTTGTGCTAACCCAAACCCCACCACCACCACCCCGCGCCATTGTTAGCCTGACATCAAAGCACAATGGAGGCACATTAGCATTTTAATCAGAGGGCTAGGCAGAGGGCGGCGCACGGGCACCCGGCGGAGGGGTACTCACTTTCATCTGGGGGCGCCCCCTCTTACACCCTCCCACCCTCCCTCACCCCCCACCCTCGCCCTAAAACAGCACATAGGGCCGTGTCGGGGGGTTACTTCGTGACCTGTTGATGGAACATTAACAAGACCCATCTGCAGTCAGAACTTCAATTAGCACTTCAGACTTTGGCCCCGTTTCGTCCACAAGTACCTCTCTTTTTCATCTTTACCGGTGGCGGCGTTTGTTCGGGGGCAGCAGAAGGTCCCGGAATACAGAGCTGGCTAGCTACCTCCTCTTGCCTTGTGTACAGGGCCTCCCTTGGACATGCAGATAATTAGGCCTATATTTCTGGTGAGAGGACAAAGATGATGCTAATTCTATTCATCATAGAGGTTCTCGACTAATTATGAACAGAGCCTCTCTCGTTCTCTCTCTCTCTCTCTCTCTCTCTCCAAGTGAACAATTGCACGGCCGAGTGGTTAAGGTGAAAGGGAGCGGGGTTGGAGTTGGGAATCAAATGGGATTAGCCTGGATTGTTGTGTCCCTCAACCCTCTCTGGGATAATTCCTCTAATGAAGTACCTGGAATAATGTTTTCGCCTCTTTTTGATGGAGAGAGAGTGGACTCAGGGAAGTAACTGGAGCACTGCAAACAGAAACCAGACAAATAAAATAAACTTTGTCACCTGGTGAAATCCCCAAGCCCTTCAACATACTAACAGTGGCACTTTAAAATGCTTCACAATTATCTAACGTACCTAAAAACATTGATCAGAGTGCTGTACTAAGACACTACTATGCTACTTAGTTGTAGTGCAAGTGTAGGAGTGGGCATGAATAGTAGTAGGCATCCAAGTATCATAAAGTGTCTGGTTATCATCAGCCTTTCCAGGGTGGCACGTAACTTTTCCACCCTATTGCCTTCCTATTGCCCTGCCTGTGGCAGGTGCCGCTGTCAGTGGCTCTCTTTCATCGAAGAAAGGTAGGGAGGGAGGAAGGGAGAGAGAGAGCCCCAAGGACTCCTTTCAACACCCTCTCACGACCCCCCTCCCTTCCACCCAAGCCCCCATACCATCGCCCCTCACTCCCCCTGATCCTCAGATTCCAGCCCCTGCTGCTAGTCAGTCTGATTTATACTGCCTTACTGCAAAAACCAGTCCCACACCACAACCATGAGAGTCATATGTATGCACTCACTAACTGTAAGTCACTCTAGATAAGAGCGTCTGCTAAATGACTAAAATGTAAATGTAAATACGGATCTGAAAATCTCTGCTAACCAAAACCTGACGACCCAAATGTCTCTGTTACCACAACATACAGTGCATTCGGAAAGTATTCAGACATCTTCACTTTTTCCACATTTTGTTATGCTACAGCGTTATTCTAAAATGTATTAAATAAAAAAAATTTAAACAGGTTTTTATATACAGTGGGGAGAACAAGTATTTGATACACTGTCGATTTTGCAGGTTTTCCTACTTACAAAGCATGTAGAGGTCTGTAATTTTTATCATAGGTACACTTCAACTGTGAGAGACGGAATCAAAAACAAAAATCCAGAAAATCACATTGTATGATTTTTAAGTAATTAATTTGCATTTTATTGCATGACATAAGTATTTGATCACCTACCAACCAGTAAGAATTCCGGCTCTCACAGACCTGTTAGTTTTTCTTTAAGAAGCCCTCCTGTTCTCCACTCATTACTTGTATTAACTGCACCTGTTTGAACTCGTTACCTGTATAAAAGACACCTGTCCACACACTCAATCAAACAGACTCCAACCTCTCCACAATGGCCAAGACGAGAGAGCTGTGTAAGGACATCAGGGATAAAATTGTAGACCTGCACAAGGCTGGGATGGGCTACAGGACAATAGGCAAGCAGCTTGGTGAGAAGGCAACAACTGTTGGCGCAATTATTAGAAAATGGAAGAAGTTCAAGATGACGGTCAATCACCCTCGGTCTGGGGCTCCATGCAAGATCTCACCTCGTGGGGCATCAATGATCATGAGGAAGGTGAGGGATCAGCCCAGAACTACACGGCAGGACTTGGTCAATGACCTGAAGAGAGCTGGGACCACAGTCTCAAAAAAAAACATTAGTAACACACTACGCCGTCATGAATTAAAATCCTGCAGCGCACGCAAGGTCCCCCTGCTCAAGCCAGCGCATGTCCAGGCCCGTCTGAAGTTTGCCAATGACCATCTGGATGATCCAGAGGAGGAATGGGAGAAGGTCATGTGGTCTGATGAGACAAAAATAGAGCTTTTTGGTCTAAACTCCACTCGCCGTGTTTGGAGGAAGAAGAAGGATGAGTACAACCCCAAGAACACCATCCCAACCGTGAAGCATGGAGGTGGAAACATCATTCTTTGGGGATGCTTTTCTGCAAAGGGGACAGGGCGACTGCACCGTATTGAGGGGAGGATGGATGGGGCCATGTATCGCGAGATCTTGGCCAACAACCTCCTTCCCTCAGTAAGAGCATTGAAGATGGGTCGTGGCTGGGTCTTCCAGCATGACAAGGACCCGAAACACACAGCCAGGGCAACTAAGGAGTGGCTCCGTAAGAAGCATCTCAAGGTCCTGGAGTGGCCTAGCCAGTCTCCAGACCTGAACCCAATAGAAAATCTTTTGAGGGAGCTGAAAGTCCGTATTGCCCAGCGACAGCCTCGAAACCTGAAGGATCTGGAGAAGGTCTGTATGGAGGAGTAGGCCAAAATCCCTGCTGCAGTGTGTGCAAACCTGGTCAAGACCTACAGGAAACGTATGATCTCTGTAATTGCAAACAAAGGTTTCTGTACCAAATATTAAGTTCTGCTTTTCTGATGTATCAAATACTTATGTCATGCAATAAAATGCAAATTAATTACTTAAAAATCATACAATGTGATTTTATGGATTTTTGTTTTAGATTCCGTCTCTCACGGTTGAAGTGTACCTATGATAAAAAATTACAGACCTCTATATGCTTTGTAAGTAGGAAAACCTGCAAAATCAACAGTGTATCAAATACTTGTTCTCCCCACTACACTACACTGCCGGTCAAAAGTTTTAGAATTGTTTTACTATTTTCTACATTGTAGAATAATAGTGAAGACATCAAAGCTATGAAATAACACATATGGAATCATGTAGCAACCAAAAAAGTGTTAAACAAATCGAAATATATTTTATATTTGAGATTCTTCTACTAGCCATCCTTTGCCTTGATGACAGCTTTGCACACTCTTGGCATTCTCTCAACCAGCTTCATGAAGTAGTCACCTGGAAGGCATTTCAATTAACAGGTGTGCCTTCTTAAAAGTTAATTTGTGGAATTTCTTTCCTTCTTAATGCGTTTGAGCCAATCAGTTGTGTTGTGACAAGGTAGGGGAGTATAGAGAAGATAGCCCTATTTGGTAAAAGACCAAGTCCATATTATGGCAACAACAGCTCAAATAAGCAAAGAGAAACGGAAGTCCATCATTACTTTAAGACATGAAGGTCAGTCCATACGGAACGTTTCAAGAACTCTGAAAGTTTCTTCAAGTGCAGTCGCAAAAACCATCAAGCGCTATGTTGAAACTGGCTCTCATGAGGACCACCACAGGAATGGAAGACCCCGAGTTACCTCTGCTGCAGAGGATAAGTTCATTAGAGTTACCAGCCTCAGAAATTGCAGCCCAAATAAATGCTTCACAGAGTTCAAGTAACAGACACATCTCAACATCAACTGTTCAGAGGAGACTGTGTGAATCAGGCCTTCGTGGTCGAATTGCTGCAAAGAAACCACTACTAAACGACACCAATAATAAGAAGAGAATTGCTTGGGCCAAGAAACACGAGCAATGGACATTAGACCGTTGGAAATCTGGAGTCGAAATTTGAGATTTTTGGTTCCAACTGCCGTGTCTTTGTGAAACGCTGTGTAGGTGAACAGACAATCTCTGCATGTGTATTTCCCACCGTAAAGCATGGAGGAGGAGGTGTTATGGTGTGGGGGTGCTTTGCTGGTGACACTGTGTGATTAATTAGAATTCAAGGCACACTTAACCAGCATGGCTACCACAGGATTCTGCAGCAATATGCCATCCCATCTGGTTTGGGCTTACTGGGACTATCATTTGCTTTTCAACAGGACAATGACCCAACACACCTCCAGGCTGTGTAAGGGCTATTTGACCAAGAAAGAGAGGGATGGAGTGCTGCATCAGATGACCTGGCCTCCACAATCCCCCGACCTCAACCAAATTGAGATGGTTTGGGATGAGTCGGATGGCAGAGTGAAGGAAAAGCAGCCAACAAGTGCTCAGCATATGTGGAAAATCCTTCAAGACTGTTGGAAAAGCATTCCAGGTGAAGCTGGTTGAGAGAATGCCAAGGGTGTGCAAAGCTGTCATCAAGGCAAAGGGTGGCTATTTGAAGAATCTCAAATATAAAATATATTTAGATTTGTTTAACACTTTTTTGGTTACTAATGATTCCATATGTGTTATTTCATAGTGTTGTCACGCCCTGATCGAGAGAACACTCGTTGGTTGGGTCGGGGTGTGAGTTTTCTGTTGAGATCTATGTTAGTGTATTGGTGTCTATGTGGTAGATCTAGGTTGTATTTCTATGTTTGGCCGGGTGTGATTCCCAATCAGAGACAGCTGTCGCTCGTTGTCTCTGATTGGGGATCATACTTAGGTAGCCTGGTTGTCTACCTTAGTTGTGGGATCTTGTTCCGTTTAGGCTTGTATGTGTATAGCCTGAGGACTTCATGTTACGTTGTTTCTTGTTTTGTTTTATGTTTATTGTGTTAATAAACATGTACGCTTTTCACGCTGCACCTTGGTCCGACCCGTCTCTCAACGATCGTGACAGAAGATCCCACCACAAAAGGACCAAGCAGCGTGCTGAGGAGGAGCAAATAGCTTTGTCACAGGTGGGCAAATGGTGGTCATGGGAGGATATATTCGCTGGTAAAGGACCCTGGACGAAGGTACAGGCCCTGGCAAGAGAGGATCAACGATGACGCCAACGGGACCAACCGCTGAGGAAGCCCGAGAGGCAACCCCAAGAAAGTTTTTTGGGGGGGGCTAGAGGGGTGGTCAGGAATCGAGAGAGAAGAGCCCCGACCACTGCACCCGGTGGGGTTCCAGTTGGAGTCCCTGCGACCATGGGAACAGGAATGGGAACACTTTTACACGGAGGAGTCGGAGGATGACGACGACGATGAGGTTCTGTTCCCTAATTTGTGGGGGCTCCCGGTTGGAGTCCTCACTGGAGGAGGATTGGCGAGAGAGAGAGAAGGACTGGAGCAGTCTGAGAGAGGAGGCCACCATGTTACGGGGGCTGTTAGCTCAGAGGGAGCAGGAGTTATCCGTTCAGAGGGAGGCGCTACAGGAGGTTCAAAGGGAGAAGGAAGTAGTGGAGGCACAGAGAGAGGAGCTGGTCAGGCAACAAAAGGAGCATGTGTTCATTGGTATGCGGAGATACGCACTGTGTCGCCAGTGCGCATTCACAGCCCAGTGCGTCCTGTGCCAGCGCCCCGCACGTGTCGTGCGAAAGTGGGCATCCAGCCAGGATGGGTTGTGCCGGCTCAACGCTCCTGGTCTCCAATGCGCCTCCACAGTCCAGTATATCCTGCGCCAGTCCTACGCACTGTGTCCCCAGTGCGCGTTCACAGCCCAGTGCGTCCTGTGCCAGCGCCCCGCACGTGTCGTGCGAAAGTGGGCATCCAGCCAGGACGGGTTGTGCCAGCTCTAAGCTCCAGACCTCCAGTGCGTGTATCCAGTCCAGTACGGCCCATACCTGCTCCCAGCACCAAACCAGTGGTGTGTGTCGCCAGCCCAGTAAGCCCCATACCTGCTCCCCGCACCAAACCAGTGGTGCGCGTATCCAGTCCAGTACGGCCCTTACCTATTCCCCGCACCAAACCAGTGGTGCGTGTCGCCAGCCCGGTACGCCCCGTACCTGCTCCCCGCACCAAACCAGTGGTGCGTGTATCCAGTCCAGTACGGCCCGTATCTGCTCCCCGCACCAAACCAGTGGTGAGTGTACCAGCTTCCCGCACCAAACCAGTGGTGCGCGTATCCAGTCCAGTACGGCCCGTACCTGCTCCCTGCACCAAACCAGTGGTGCGTGTCTCCAGTCCGGCACGACCCGTTTCTGCTCCTCGCACCAAACCAGTGGTGCCTGTATCCAGTCCGGCACGGCCCATGCCTGCTGCTCGCACCAAACCAGTGGTGCATGTATCCAGTCCGCCACGGCCCGTGCCTGCTCCTCGCACCAAACTAGTGGTGCATGTCTCCAGCCTGGTACGGCCCGTGCCTGCGCTTCGCACCAAGATAGTGGTGCGTGTTCCCATTCCGGTACGGCCCATACCTGCTCCTCGCACCAAACCAGTGGTGCGTGTATCCAGTCCAGTACGGCCCATACCTGCTCCCCGCACCAAACCAGTGGTGCGTGTTGCCAGCCCGGTAAGCCCCGTTCCTGCTCCTCGCACCAGACCAGTGGTGCGTGTCCCCAGTCCGGCCCGACCCGTGCCTGCTCCTCGCACCAAGCCAGTGGTGCGTGTTCCCAGTCCAGCCCGGCCCGTGCCTGCTCCTCGCACCAAGCCAGTGGTGCGTGTTCCCAGTCCGGCACGGCCCGTGCCACCAGTGCCTGGTCCATCACCAGTCAGCTATTCCACTCCGGAGTCAGAGCAGTCCGCTCCACCGGTGCCTAGTCCAGCTCCGGTCAGCGGCTCCACTACGGAGCCAGAGCAGTCCGCTCCACCGGTGCCCAGTCCAGCTCCGGTCAGCGACTCCATTCCGGAGTCAGAGCAGTCCGCTCCACCGGTGCCCCGTCCAGCTCCGGTCAGCGGCTCCATTCTGGAGCCAGAGGATTCCGCTCCACCGGTGCGCAGTCCCGCTCCGGTCAGTGGCTCCACTCCAGAGCCAGAGTAGTCCGCTCCACCGGTGCCCAGTCCAGCTCCGGTCAGTGACTCCATTCTGGAGTCAGAGCAGTCCGCTCCACCGGTGCCCCGTCCAGCTTCGGTCAGCGGCTCCATTCCGGGGCCAGAGGATTCCGCTCCACCGGTGCGCAGTCCCGCTCCGGTCAGTGGCTCCACTCCAGAGCCAGAGTAGTCCGCTCCACCAGTGCTTAGTCCATCTCCGGTCAGCGGCTCCCTCCGGAGTCAGAGGAGTCTGCTCCACCGGGGTCCAGTTCAGCTCCGGACAGCGGCTCTACTCCAGGCCCAGACGTCAGCCCCTCTCCAGGGTCGGGGCCTCCCACACCAGGGTCCAGACAGGGCTTGGTGCATCGTGGGAGGATTGCCGATCCAGGCCCAGACGTCAGCCCCTCTCCAGGTTCGGGGTCTCCCACACCAGGGTGGAGGGGAAGCATCGCGCCGAGGTCCAGACCAGACCAGGGGCGCAACAGGGAGGAAGAGAAGGAGAGGTCGTCACGCCCGGAGCCGGATCCGCCTCCGAGGACAAAGGCCCACCTGGACCCTCCCCTAATGAGTCAGATTGGTGCGGCCGGAGTACGCACCTTTGGGGGGTGGTACTGTCACGCCCTGATCGAGAGAACTCTCGTTGGTTGGGTCAGGGTGTGAGTTTTCTGTTGAGATCTATGTTGGTGTATTTCTATGTGGTAGATCTAGGTTGTATTTCTATGTTTGGCCGGGTGTGATTCCCAATCAGAGACAGCTGTCATCGTTGTCTCTGATTGGGGATCATATTTAGGTAGCCTGGTTGCCTACCTTAGTTGTGGGATCTTGTTCCGTTTAGGCTTGTGTGTGTATAGTCTGAGGACTTCACGTTACGTTGTTTCTTGTTTTGTTTTATGTTTATTGTGTTAATAAACATGTACGCTTTTCACGCTGCACCTTGGTCCGACCCGTCTCTCAACGATCGTGACAAGTCTCCCGAATGGCACAGTGGTCTAAGGCACTGCATCGCAGTGCTAGCTGTGCCACTAGAGATCCTGGTTCAAATCCAGGCTCTGTCGTAGTCGGCCGTGACCGGGAGACCCATGGGGAGGCACACAATTGGCCCAGCGTTGTCCAGGGTAGGGGAGGGAATGGCCGGCAGGGATGTAGCTCAGTTGGTAGAGCATGGCGTTTGCAACGCCAGGGTTGTGGGTTCGATTCCCACGGGGGGCCAGTATGAAAAAAAAATATGTATGCACTCACTAACTGTAAGTCGCTCTGGATAAGAGTGTCTGCTAAATGACTAAAATGTAAATGTAAGTTTTGATGTCTTCACTATTATTCTACAATGTAGAAAATAGTAAAAATAAAGAAAAACCCTTGAATGAGTAGGTGTTCTAAAACTTTTGACCGGTAGTGTAGATACAGTTGAAGTCGGAGGTTTACATAGACCTTAGCCAAATACATTTAAACTCAGTTTTTCACAATCCCTGACATTTAATCCTAGTAAAAATTCCCTGTTTTAGGTCAGTTAGGATCACCACTTTATTTTAAGAATGTGAAACGTCAGAATAATAGAAGAGAGAATTATTTATTTCAGCTTTTATTTATTTCATCACATTCCCAGTGGGTCAGAAGTTTACATACATTCAATTAGTATTTGGTAGCATTGCCTTTAAATTGTTTAACTTGGGTCAAAAGTTTTGGGTAGCCTTCCACAAGCTTCCCACAATAAGTTGGGTGAATTTTGGCCCATTCCTCCTGACAGAGCAGGTGTAACTGAGACAGGTTTGTAGGAATCCTTGATCGCACACGCTTTTTCAGTTCTGCCCACACATTTTCTATAGGATTGAGGTCAGGGCTTTGTGATGGCCACTGAATACCTTGACTTTGTTGTCCTTTAGCCATTTTGCCACAACTTTGGAAGTATGCTTGGGGACATTGTCCATTTGGAAGACCCATTTGCGACCAAGCTTTAACTTCCTGACTGATGTATTGAGATGTTGCTTCAATATATCCACATAATTTTCCTTCGTCATGATGCCATCTATTTTGTGAAGTGCACCAGTCCCTCCTGCAGCAAAGCACCCCCACAGCATGATGCTGCCACCCCCGTGCATCACGGTTGGGATGGTGTTCTTCGGCTTGCAAGCACCCCTTTTTTCCTCCAAACATAACAATGGTCATTATGGCCAAACAGTTCTATTTTTGTTTCATCAGACCAGAGGACATTGCTCCAAAAAGTATGATCTTTGTCCCCATGTGCAGTTGCAAACCGTAGTCTGGCTTTTTTTGGCGGTTTTTCCTGAGCGGCCTTTCAGGTTATGTCTGTAGGACTCGTTTTACTGTGGATATAAATACTTTTGTACCTGTTTCCTCCAGCATCTTCACAAGGTCCTTTGCTGTTGTTCTGGGATTGATTTGCACTTTTCGCACCAAAGTACGTTCATCTCTAGGAGACAGAACGCGTCTCCTTCCTGAGTGGTATGACGGCTGCGTGGTCCCATGGTGTTTATACTTGCATACTATTGTTTGTACAGATGAACGTGGTACCTTCAGGCGTTTGGAAATTGCTCCCAAGGATGAACCAGACTTGTGGAGGTCTACAATACATTTTTTGAGGTCATGGCTGATTTCTTTAGATTTTCCCATGATGTCAAGCAAAGAGACACTGAGTTTGAAGGTAGGCCTTGAAATACATCCACAGGTACACCTCCAATTGACTCAAATGATGTCAATTAGCCTATCAGAAGCTTCTAAAGCCATGACATAATTTTCTGGAATTCTTCAAGCTGTTTAAAGGCACAGTCAACTTAGTGTATGTAAACTTCTGACCCACTGGAATTGTGGTAAAGTGAATTATAAGTGAAAAAATCTGTCTGTAAACAATTGTTGGAACAAAGTAGATGTCCTAACCGACTTGCCAAAACTATAGTTTGTTAACAAGAAATTTGTGGAGTGATTGAAAATGAGTTTTAATGACTCCAACCTAAGTGTATGTAAACTTCCGACTTCAACTGTATATATATATATTTGTTTTAACGTATTTCCGTAAGTATTCAGACCCTTTGCTATGAGACTCGAAATTGAGCTCAGGTGCATCATGTTTCCATTGATCATCCTTGAGATGTTACTACAACTTGATTGGAGTCCACCGGTGTTAAATTCAATTGATTGGACATGATTTGGAAAGGCACACAACTGTCTATATAAGGTCCCACAGTTGACAGTGCATGTTAGAGCAAAAACCAAGCCATGAGGTCGAAGGAATTGTCTGTAGAGCTCCGAGACAGAATTGTGTCGAGGCACAGATCTGTGGAAGGGTACCAAAAAATGTCTGCAGCATTGAAGGTCCCCAAGAACACAGTGGCCTCCATCATTCTTAAATGGAAGAAGTTTGGAAACACCAAGACTCTTCCTATAGCTGGCCGCCCGGCCAAACTGAGCAATCAGGGGAGAAGGGCCTTGGTCAGGGAGGTGATCAAGAACCCGATGGTCACCAGAGTTCCTCTGTGGAGATGGGAGAACCTTCCAGAAGGACAACCATCTCTGCAGCACTCCACCAATCAGGCCTTTATGGTAGAGTGGCCAGACGGAAGCCACTCCTCAGTAAAAGGCACATGACAGCCCGTTTGGAGCAAAGTACAGAGAGATCCTTGATGAAAACCTGCTCCAGAGCGCTCAGGACCTCAGACTGGGGCGATGGTTCGCCTTCCAACAGGACGACTACCCTAAGCACACAGCCAAGACAATGCAGGAGTGGCTTCGGAACAAGTCTCTGAATGTCCTTGAGTGGCCCAGCCAGAGCCCGGACTTGAACCCGATTTAACATCTCTGGAGAGACCTGAAAATAGCTGTGCAGTGACGCTCCCTATCCAACCTGACAGAGTTTGAGAGGATCTGCAGGGAAGAATGGGATAAACTCCCCAAATACAGGTGTGCCAAGCTAGAAGCGTCATACCCAAGAGGACTCAAGGCTGTAATCGCTGCCAAAGGCCCAATTTGTAAGTCACTCTGGATAAGAGCGTCTGCTAAATGACGTAAATGTAATGTAAATGTGTTTCAACAAAGTACTGAGTAAAGGGTCTGAATACTTATGTAAATGTGATATTTCATTTTTTTTATTTTTTTTATGCATTTGCAAACATTTCTAAAAACCTGCTTTGCTTTGTCATTATGGGGTAGTGTGTGTAGATTGATGAGGGAAAAAAGTATTTCATCAATTTTAGAATAAGGCTGTAACGTAACAAAATGTGGAAAAGGCCAAGGGGTCTGAATACTTTCCAAATGCACTGTACCAGGTGGCACATGCACAGTTCAGAGGATGCCTGTCTGGTACATGCTGCTCGGTTGACTCATGTTTGCATTGTTTAAACACACACCTCAATTATTGATCTGACCACCAATACTAGTGCTCAAAGGCCAGCTCTCTGATATTGAACAGTCGACAATATCGACACTTCAGAGGATTATCACATTGGAAATAATCAGAAAATAAAGAGAGTGTGATCTGTGACTGTTTGAGTGGCAAAAAACAATGAACCGAAACAATACAAAATGGGGTTAGCGATAGCGACGCTAACGCTAGCTCGAGAGTCTAATCTGCATGATCATCATCACACTAGCGATCAAATAGGGAGAGGGGCTAAATAATAGATCACAGTGGGGCCTGTCACCGCTGTTGTTTTGATGTACTCAGCAACACCAAGATGAGACTGAGAGGATGTGCCTCACAGTTTAACTCTGCATCTGCTGTTTGTCTACTGTGGAATTTAGCCACGTTTTCCCTCGCATGTTTTGCCCCTGCATGTTTTGCCCACGCATGTCCTTGGTTGCATGTGTTACGGGTGCATACGACCTGAATTCAAAGAGGAGATGGACAGGGAAGGAGGAGAACCGGGAGAACGGTCCAACAGAAAGAGGACATGGATAAAGTACATTTATCGGGGCGATTTAATAAAGGTTGATGTAGTGCAGGGATTACGTTGTCTCACGCCAACTCTTCCTTGAAAGACGACTATGAAAGGGACTGATGTGTGCCGAAAATGAAAGAGACAAAGACGTGAGGAGAAAAAAAGAGGGGGAAAAGGGTGCTGATTATGATGATGGAGAAGAAAGGGAACAGAGGCGAGGAGAGAAAACAAACTTGAGTCATCATCGCTAATCGGGTTATGGTTCCTTTCATGTGTCACTGGCGAACACAGTGTACTTCTATCACTAGTGACTTTTCGCAAACACACGATGGCAAAGGATTACGTTCGTCAGAGCGGGGCCCTTTGAAAGCGATATGCTAATTTAGCCATGAGTGCAAAGAACAACATCAAATATGTGCCAGTGAATAGCCAAGGGACTTTCAAGTCTTCAATATCCTTCAGAAGTGCTTTATCTCTGCACCACAACCTGCGTTCGCAGCACAAACAGGAAAGAGACAGTCGAGGCTTCAGTGCAAAGCACCAGCAGTCCAATGGTTTAAGTTCAGATCAGGATTAATGAAGGTTATTGTCCGGTCCACTAATGAAACAAAAGCCAGCATCACATACTGTAGGTTGCATTAGCATGTTTAGCATGTTTTCGATTTGTTTTCTTCTTCTTCCTTCTCCTTCTTCATCCACGAGTCGTTTTATTTTTTGGCTGCGTTTTAAGTTCCGCATCAAAGCGACTGGAAACAATATGCGACCCGTCTGACTCTAACTCTCTTCTTGGTCTCTTTCCTTCCGCTCTCTCACTCTCCCGCAGTCTGCATTCGGAATCAGAGCGGGGTGGTGCTCGTTTGATAGCTTGATAGTGATTTGTTTTGATCGTCGACTCCTTTGTCCCTCTCTTTGGGTCTGAAACAATGGGGGATTAGAACGAGACAGAGGGTGCAAGAATAAAAGAATAACACATTTTTTCTTTCTCACTTTCCTTTTAAGTTTTTCTTATTTTATGTCCAAACCCTTACAAAAAAAGATTGCAGTTTTGAAACTGCAGTAAAAGTGCAGTAACTGCAGTGGACTGGTATTTTGGATGCAGTAATTGCAGAATAACTGTAGTATACTACAGTTGTGGTCAAAAGTCTTGAGAATGACACAAGTATTGGTCTTCACAAAGTTCGCTGCTTCAGTGTTATGAGATATTTTTGTCAGATGTTACTATGGTATACTGAAGTATAATTACAAGCATTCCATAAGTGTCAAAGGCTTTTATTGATAATTACATGAAGTTTATGCAAAGAGTCAATATTTGCAGTGTTGACCCTTCTTTTTCAAGACCTCTGCAATCTGCCCTGGCATGCTGTCAATTAACTTCTGGACCACATCCTGACTGATGGCAGCCCATTCTTGCATAATCAATGCTTGGAGTTTGTCAGAATTTGTGGGTTTTTGTTTGTCCACCCGCCTCTTGAGGATTGACTACAAATTGTCAATGGGATTAAGGTCTGGGGAGTTTCCTGGCCATGGACCCAAAATGTCGATGTTTTGTTCCCCGAGCCACTTAGTTATCACTTTTGCCTTATGGCAAGGTGCTCCATCATGCTGGAAAAGGCATTGTTCGTCACCAAACTGTTCTTGGATGGTTGGGAGAAGTTGCTCTCGGAGGATGTGTTGGTACTATTCTTTATTCATGGCTGTGTTCTTAGGCAAAATTGTGAGTGAGCCCACTCCCTTGGCTGAGAAGCAACCCCACACATGAATGGTCTCAGGATGCTTTACTGTTGGCATGACAGTATCGCTGATGGTATCACTCACCTTGTCTTCTCCGGACAAGGTGTTTTCCGGATGCCCCAAACAATCTGAAAGTGGATTCATCAGAGAAAATGACGTTACCCCAGTTCTCAGCAGTCCAATCCCTGTACCTTTTGCAGAACATCAGTCTGTCCCTGATGTTTTTCCTGGTGAGAAGTGGCTTCTTTGCTGCCCTTCTTGACACCAGGCCATCCTCCAAATGTCTTAGCCTCACTGTGCGTGCAGATGCACTCACACCTGCCTGCTGCCATTCCTGAGCAAGCTCTGCATTGGTGGTGCCCTGATCCCGCACCTGAATCAACTTTAGGAGACGTTCCTGGCGCTTGCTGGACTTTCTTGGGCGCCCTGACGCCTTCTTCACAACAATTGAACCTCTCTCCTTGAAGTTGTTGATGATCCGATAAATGGTTGATTTAGGTGCAATCTTACTAGCAGCAATATCTTTGCCTGTGAAGCCCTTTTTGTGCAAAGCAATGATGACGGCACGTGTTTCCTTGCAGGTAACCATGGTTAACAGAGGAAGAACAATGATTTCAAGCACCACCCTCCTTTAAAAGCTTCCAGTCTGTTATTCTAACTCAATTAGCATGACAGAGTGATCTCCAGCCTTGTCCTCGTCAACACTCTCACCTGTGTTAACGAGAGAATCACTGACATGACGGCAGCTGGTCCTTTTGTGGCAGGGCTGAAATGCAGTGGAAATGTTTTTGGGGGATTAAATTCATTTTCATGGCAAAGAGGGACTTTGCAATTAATTGCAATTCATGGCTGCTGGAGTATATGCAAATTGCCATCATCAAAACTGAGGCAGCAGACTTTGTGAAAATTAGTATTTGTGTCATTCTCAAAACTTTTGACCACGACTGTACAGTTGAACTGCAGTGTTCTTTTGGACGCAGTATTTGCAGCATATTGTAGTTATACTGCACTCTGACTGCAATCTTTTTCGTAAGGGAATCTTGCAAAGTCGCGGGCCTCAAAGTGTCTTGCTATGCTCCCAAAAACTGCAAAAGTATTTTGTTTCCTCAAAATAGTATTTTCAAAATCCCAAAATTCATTATAATTTTGAGCTCGAGACAGGCAAAAACGGGCTGCCATGCTAATGTAAAACAGACCAAATTTGTTCCTGTGGACTTATGATAGTACCCCAATTAATGAACCGTGGCAAGAGGAGTTAGGATAGATGGGATTTAAACGTGGCAGTAACTGCTAAAGAACAGGGGACCATATTAGAGACTTACTCTCTCTCTTTACCATCCCACATCAAGGCAAGAAGAGAAAGGGGAAGGAGAGAGAAAGAGAGCGAGAGAGCAGACTATCAGTGGAGGGCCCTGTCTGAAGATGAAAGCGTTGGAAAAATCAAAGCGGCCCCCTTCTCATTATACCTTGGTGGGATGCCTTCATCCACACTCCACACCATCACAGCCCATGGGGTGCCACACTAGGAGTGGACAGGAGTGGGGGGGGTACAAAGGTCAAGGTGAACCACTTTGTGTGCACATTTCGTCAAAACCGACTAATGGCCAAACGTTGGGTTTTTACTGGGGGAAAAAATCACACATGCTAAACCTATGGTCAAATAAAGTGAACGAGGAACGAGGGTATTAGTAGTGTGATCGTCAATGTGTAGGTAGGTCTATGTTCCTCAAACCTAGCTGTTACCTGACCTCAACTGTCTATGTGAACCCCCAGGCATTTAGAGTAATAGCATGGATTCCAGACTCACTCATTTGATCCACTAGGGGAGTACACCTGGTCTGCAGACCTTGGGGGCGTAGCAAAGCCTTGAAACCACTGACTTGTGAGTCAAGCCACTGGCATTGAGCGGTGTAGGCTGCAGGGAGCGCTGAGGATGAAGCAGCATTGCACCCTGCCTGATATGAAAGCCCCAGACACAGACAGCTCTGTCTGTATGACCAGCAAAACTCAGAGAGAGATAAGAACCGCAAAGAAAAGAAAGGGATCTATAGAGGTGGAAAAGAGGGAGTCTGTGGGGTGGCGGCAAGGTCAGCCATTTCAATAAGCAGCTGGACAAACTATCTGATAAAGACATGACTCCATGTGTATGAAACATATTGCCTCATTTCTAGGGGGCCCTGTCCGGGACAGTCATCCACCATCCTTCTCTCATCCCCCCTTCCCTTCTTCCTTCCCCGCCATGTCCCCTCCCCTCCCTCTGTTGTTCGTTTTATCTCTGTGAAAAAATAATGAAAGCGAGCGCTCGCGACTGTGTCTCCATTGATGTTAGAATACACAACCAGCAGATTCAAAAACGCAGTCTGGGATCAAAGCGAAAGGGGTCCTCGTTCCAATACATTTATAAGCGCGGAGGAGTCTGGGGCACAGAGCTAATTTGCTAAGACTGTGAGGCAAAAAGTCGTTAAAGAATGGCCCATAAGTAGGCATTAAATGAAAATGCCTGCGATTCCTCAGGATTAGCATAAGAACCTTTTCATGCAAGGCCAGCTAATAATATTCATTTAAAATAAATACAAGGGAAAACGAATCTGTTTGAAAAGAGGGCGATTGCACATATTTATTGAAGGGGGCCGTCGAAATGAAAGAATGAGAATCTCAGAGAGCGCTTGAAGGAATGTGGACTCGCTGGCCTTTGAAGTTCTGGAGACTGGGAAAATTAAAGTCTACCATTTTCTTTTAGGAAGAGTCAGGTCCTAGACTGAGTCTGAAATCACACCCTATTTAGTGCACCACTTTTGGCAAGTAGTGCACTATATAGGGGATAGGGAGCCATTTTGAATGTTGCCTTAGACTCAGTGGGCCTATGGGTAAGTCATTGATAAATTATGTAATTAGTGAGTTGACACAAATGTGGTCATTTATTGTGGAATACTGTTCTAATAGATTAATGAACGTTGGTTATTTACCATGGCTAAGGATGAAGGAAGTCATCATTCTGTATTCCATTCATCTCAAAACAAATCAAATCAATTGTGATGGGTTTTTGTTATTTATGCGCTACTTAAAAGACCAACAAAATGCATAAAAAGGTGGTTTTACAAATAAAATATTATTATTAAATCATTATAGAACTTAATTCATTTTTTTAACAGTACACCATCATTGTAATGTCAAAATAAAATAAAATATAAAGCTCACAACCCACAGGGCACACCACATCATTTCAACATGGAAAATTGGGTAATATTTGGTTGAGACATTTATCAATGAGATTTCCACCTTTATTCACCCACTCAAAAAGACAGCAAGAAGTTTGTTGAATTCCCAATGTGTTTCAACCATTTAAAAGCACAACAAAGTTCAAATGGGAATACAATGTCAGATATTTTGTATTTATACAACAACTTAATTTGGTATCACTGTGCTTCATCTAATAGCACAACCAAATGACCTGGATTGCAGTTAAGATTATATTAAAAGTACATAGTGCAAGTGATCAATGCTCTTCGAGATTCTGCACAGATTATTATAGGAGCTGGGAAGATCTCCACAGACATGCGACTTTTGCATGCTATCTTGAACATGAACACTTTATATGACATTTATAGTTACAGTTACTTCAAAATGTGGCCATGGATGTGTTACTAATTTTAAGGTTGAATAAATACGGTTACATTATTTTGTAAAATAGCCTTAATGTTAGGCTACTGTATTACAAAAGTAATATAGAATTGTGTTTGGTTGAC
Source organism: Coregonus lavaretus (assembly GCF_964263955.1). Classification (NCBI taxonomy): domain Eukaryota; kingdom Metazoa; phylum Chordata; class Actinopteri; order Salmoniformes; family Salmonidae; genus Coregonus; species Coregonus lavaretus. The sequence continues at coordinate 7,321,469 of NC_140027.1, forward strand.
ACTTGTTTGGTTTGGTTGAAACTTGAATAGTTTCATCTGAGCCACTGGCTTAGTCCTATTCTTTCATTTTAATTTTTGGTTTAGTTGGAGACGTGAACATATCATTTGTTCACTTGTCGACAGGTTATTAGGGTATTTACTGTATTGCAAAAGTGATATTGAATTGTGTTTGGTTGTCAATGCAACCAAATATCAACATTTGAAGGAGATGTATATTTTGTGCCACTGACTCAGTCTGGCTTTAATTCCAGTTTATTATTAAATTGATTTGATTTAGTCCTGTTCTTTAACTTCGATTTTTGGTTGAGATGGAGACGTGAATCCAGCATATACATGTTTTATTTGTAGACAAACTGGAATTAAAGCCAGACTAAGTCAGTGGCACAGATGGAACTATCCAAGCAGAAGATACATCTCCTTCAAATGTGGATATTTGGTTGAGTTGACAACCAAACAAAATTCAATATCCAGTTTGTCTACAAATTCATAATGTATATGTTGGATTCATGTCTCCATCTCAACCAAAAAGCAAAGTTCAAGAATTTGACTAAATCAAATCAAACTTTAAATGCACTTTAAATCAAGTTTGTTTTGATTTAGTCCTATTCTTTAACTTAGATTTTTGGTTGAGATGGAAACGTGAATCCAACATATTAATTATGAACTTGAAGAATACATTTGAAATCAACCAAAGCTTGAAACCCTAGTCCTATATGTATTGTCTACTTTTTGTTGAACCCTGGGTTGAATTGAAACAATAGCTGTTGATGACTATTTGGGCATATAGGCCTAAATAGTATCATTGATGATATATGACTTATTCAGTATGGTTACATTTAATTTGCTCTGTTAAACCTACCCTTTGGAATTACTTTGATAGCACAGTGAATCTATTTAGTTACCTTTTACTGCAATCAGGGTCACACAGAGTGTGTCTTGGTAGTCTTAAACAAATCTATAGTTCTTTGAAACAAAAGTATTCACCTCACACACATGGTTATGGGCTTAAAAAAAAGAAGACACCTGTACCATGTCAGATACAGTGGGGAAAAAAAGTATTTAGTCAGCCACCAATTGTGCAAGTTCTCCCACTTAAAAAGATGAGAGAGGCCTGTAATTTTCATCATAGGTACACGTCAACTATGACAGACAAATTGAGAAAAAAAAATCCAGAAAATCACATTGTAGGATTTTTAATGAATTTATTTGCAAATTATGGTGGAAAATAAGTATTTGGTCACCTACAAACAAGCAAGATTTCTGGCTCTCACAGACCTGTAACTTCTTCTTTAAGAGGCTCCTCTGTCCTCCACTCGTTACCTGTATTAATGGCACATGTTTGAACTTGTTATCAGTATAAAAGACACCTGTCCACAACCTCAAACAGTCACACTCCAAACTCCACTATGGCCAAGACCAAAGAGCTGTCAAAGGACACCAGAAACAAAATTGTAGACCTGCACCAGGCTGGGAAGACTGAATCTGCAATAGGTAAGCAGCTTGGTTTGAAGAAATCAACTGTGGGAGCAATTATTAGGAAATGGAAGACATACAAGACCACTGATAATCTCCCTCGATCTGGGGCTCCACGCAAGATCTCACCCCGTGGGGTCAAAATGATCGCAAGAACGGTGAGCAAAAATCCCAGAACCACACGGGGGGACCTAGTGAATGACCTGCAGAGAGCTGGGACCAAAGTAACAAAGCCTACCATCAGTAACACACTACGCCGCCAGGGACTCAAATCCTGCAGTGCGAGACGTGTCCCCCTGCTTAAGCCCGTACATGTCCAGGCCCGTCTGAAGTTTGCTAGAGTGCATTTGGATGATCCAGAAGAGGATTGGGAGAATGTCATATGGTCAGATGAAACCAAAATAGAACTTTTTGGTAAAAACTCAACTCGTTGTGTTTGGAGGACAAAGAATGCTGATTGCATCCAAAGAACACCATACCTACTGTGAAGCATGGGGGTGGTAACATCATGCTTTGGGGCTGTTTTTCTGCAAAGGGACCAGGACGACTGATCCGTGTAAAGGAAAGAATGAATGGGGCCATGTATCGTGAGATTTTGAGTGAAAACCTCCTTCCATCAGCAAGGGCATTGAAGATGAAACGTGGCTGGGTCTTTCAGCATGACAATGATCCCAAACACACCGCCCGGGCAATGAAGGAGTGGCTTCGTAAGAAGCATTTCAAGGTCCTGGAGTGGCCTAGCCAGTCTCCAGATCTCAACCCCATAGAAAATCTTTGGAGGGAGTTGAATGTCTGTGTTTCCCAGCGACAGCCCCAAAACATCACTGCTCTAGAGGAGATCTGCATGGAGGAATAGGCAAAAATACCAGCAACAGTGTGTGAAAACCTTGTGAAGACTTACAGAAAACGTTTGACCTGTGCCATTGCCAACAAAGGGTATATAACAAAGTATTGAGAAACTTTTGTTATTGACCAAATACTTATTTTCCACCATAATTTGCAAATAAATTCATTAAAAATCCTACAATGTGATTTTCTGGAATTTTTTTCCTCATTTTGTCTGTCATAGTTGACGTGTACCTATGATGAAAATTACAGGCCTCTCTCATCTTTTTAAGTGGGAGAACTTGCACAATTGGTGGCTGACTAAATACTTTTTTCCCCCACTGTATATAGTTGAAATGTATTCAGTGGCGACCCGTCATGTTTTGAGCCCTACCTGTTAAGCAAAAAAGAAATAATAAAAAACATATGTTGTTGTTATTTTTTGTGCCTGTTTTGCATGTTATTTTGCCATTAATACGTGTCACACATCAGATTGCAGACAATGTAAAAAAAAAAAAAAAAGAAGAAGATGTTTCAGCCTAGCTCAGTGCTTTCTGTGGTGGTAGGGCAGCCAGCGGAAAATATGGAGCATAGGGGTTGGTAATGTTCTCTAGTTGCGCCTTGATTGGCTCAGTGTTCTGTCACTCATGGGGACACTACGTCACCGCCAAATCTACGGGGAGAGCTCGAAAATTCAAGCCCCCTGGGTGCTGCCATAGAGTTGCATTAGAAGTGCCAATCCAAGAAGGCTCAAGGTCATTGGCCACAGATAAAATGATGTCAAATCACGTTATATCTACCATAGCTTTGAATGGACTGATCATGTCAACATCATACTTTCAAAATCGTAGCTAGCAAGCTAGCAGTCACCATCATGAATCAAGTCGACAATCTACTGGCAAATCCTTTTCAATCCTTGTCATATGAAGACAAATTATGAAGAGAAATTATAGATAAAACGTATCGGTGCTCATCAGCCATTGGACATAAACATTACACAAAAAGTTTGGAAATCGCAAATTCAACAATGAATGGTTTGGAAGGAATCAGTAGCTAACTGCAATCATTGCAAAGCAATCACTAGCCTGCTATTCAGTGGAGTGGCTGTGTGGTCCAAGTCTACGTTTAAGGTTCTCTTTTCTAAGCATAAAAGGATAAACATTCAACATTGGCCATGCTGTCAATCCAGCATGACTTCTTCCGCGTTCAAAACAATTGGAAACTTGGAACTGGGAAATCTCAGTTCAAGGCAAAGAAACGAGCTCCGACTGGGAAGATACATTTTGAACGGTCATCCAACTCAGATTTCCAAGTCGGGAACTTGGGCCTCTTTCTAGAGCTCCGACCTGAAGATCACTGACGTCATGATTCGACGTCATGATTCGACCTTGAGTTCCCAGTTTTCTTGAAAGCACCATAAATCCAGAGAATGGCAGACTTTGATGACAAAGTTTGATGACAAAATTTTCCCACAAGGGACCGTCGCGCCACTTTCCTGTTCCAGTGAGCACAGCACAACAAGGTGAGTTCAAAAATGTATTGTATGCTGCTGCATAAATGATGTAATATGCAAGGGAGATATGTATAATCTAGCTAAGAAAGTCATACTAAGTTTACGTTGTGTAGTAAGCTGTTAGTAGCCCATGTGCCTCACCCTAATAATGTGGTCCCTTTTCCCCTCATAACTTAGCCTACTGTTCTGACTTGGTGGTGCACATTTAGCCTATAGCCTGTTTTAGAGAAATGTCATCATCGAATATTGTAAGAGCTTTCATTGTCTGATTATATGCCCCCTTTATTTATCCTACGGTTCTGACTTGGTGTACAGGGAGAATACTGTAAGAACGGCCCATGTTCTGAATTCTGTCGCTGTACATTTCAAAAGTGCTGAACAAATAGTTATATTGACTACATCCATCCTAGCTCGCTCATTAATGTCTTAATCAAAATTACGGATTGCCTCTTATCTGCTCTTCGTCCCCTTATGTCATAGTTTGTACATCTCAATTGTCAGTAGAAACCACATTTGTTTAAGCAAGTCAGCCATATCAGCTATGTTTTTTTTTAAAGGCAGTAAATTAGGCTGAATGAACTGTTTCGCTGCCAGACAAGGCTCCGCTGATAGCCAGGTGTAGCAGTGGTAAGGTGTTGGCACTGCTGTTGGGACTCTGCTGTTGGGACAGCTTTATGTAGGCCCTAACAGTTTGTGGGCACCGTTTGTCACCGTTATAGTGCAATTAATGTATTGTTTAGTGTTGTGTTGTGTAGTGGCTTTGCTGGCATGCATCAACAATTTTATTGTTTTGTTTGCCCTACCAAGATTTACATGCTAAAATCACCACTGAATGTATTCAATTTTGAGATTGCATCCTAATATTACACTTTATATACATCACAGAAGACTGAAATATAACAAAAACGTTTGACAAAATCCCCATATTTTCAAAAGAAATAGAAGAGTTTATGAATTATGAAATTATGAAAAATATGAATGACGTTCCACCCATGAGGCCACTAGGTCATTTGACTGCAGGAAAGGGCTATGAGATCTCCCAATAATAACTTTCATGATGGTGCATTGGTAGTAGTCAGTGACAAATATCAATGCTAAGCAGGGCTAGGTTAAAACCCTGGATGGAGACCAAATGGATATAGCTGTAGATAGATCAATTGTCCAGTAGGCGATGCTGCCCTGATAGTGGATATAACAACGAAGATCTGAAGTTGGTACAAATTCAACATATTTTATACAAGGTTTGTCTATGTTGATTACTATGATGATATTATCCTGTAGTTGAGATTTCACCCGCAAATCTACACGTTGAACTGAAGTCTGTGCCCAGTGGGTAGACTACCTCAATTAAAAGGAATCCCCCTCCCTCCCAAAAACATACACTTACACAGACTCTTGTTTATCTAGCCCGTGTCAGCAAATGTGTCAATGTATGTCCTGTGTGTGTCTGCGTTTTAATGACTTCAACCCACAGAGCAGCAGCCCAGCCAGACACTGACAGCTGCGCATTAAGTGGAGAAACTCCAGCCGTTTCTATAGCTACTGTAGAGTTCAAAGGAGGCCATCTTTTTCTGGGCATAACAAAAGAAGAAAGAGTTACTGCCATTACAGAAGGTAAGAAGACCAAAGACGACCTCTGGGTTACACGTTAAACCTGCCCCCCCCCCCCGCCAGGTAAGGACTGTTCCAGGATCTGTGACTCGGCTTAAGAAGGTACAGATGGGGTCACGAAACCAGGTAGAGATCTTCATATCAGTACAGTATTAGCCCACTTTCTTAAAGTCAAGCCTTTGAAGTGACACCAAAGCCAGCCACTGGTATCTCTCATCTTAGTGTCTTTTGTCCAAAAAACACTGCAGTGTCGACATTTCAGGCTACACTCGCTTAGATTTTTTTTCTCTGAGACGCTAATTTCAACATCTTCAAGGGAAAGTGAAGCTTCAACGTTTGAGGTTCTTTTGTCTGTTATCTTCTGCCCTCTTCTTTCTCTTTTGATATGAAGAGAGCTTGAAAGGAAACCATCAAAAGTAACGCAGAATGTTTTTGGGAGATTTTTTCACTAGTTGGCCATCTATACAGTAGATGTGACGCATATCGTTTTCAACAGAACTAATTTGATCTGAAAAAGGCGTAATTTGTTTGTGCAAAGAGCACAACAGGACGGCTCGAATTCAATGCTTTCAAGAGGCATCGCTTCAAACAGACTGAAATTGGGAAACCTTTGAAATATATCAAACAAACTTGAATAGGGACCAAAGCAGGCATAACAAGATGAAGTCAGTATTCATAGCTCCTTTGTCTTGTGAAATCAGGTCGTCCATCTTGAGTGTTGAAATACAGTGAGGGAAAAAAGTATTTAGTCAGCCACCAATTGTGCAAGTTCTCCCACTTAAAAAGATGAGAGAGGCCTGTAATTTTCATCATAGGTACACGTCAACTATGACAGACAAATTGAGAAAAAAAAATCCTGAAAATCACATTGTAGGATTTTTTATGAATTTATTTGCAAATTATGGTGGAAAATAAGTATTTTGTCACCTACAAACAAGCAAGATTTCTGGCTCTCACAGACCTGTAACTTCTTCTTTAAGAGGCTCCTCTGTCTTCCACTCGTTACCTGTATTAATGGCACCTGTTTGAACTTGTTATCAGTATAAAATACTATTATTAGGAAATGGAAGACATACAAGACCACTGATAATCTCCCTTGATCTGGGGCTCCACGCAAGATCTCACCCCATGGGGTCAAAATGATCACAAGAACGGTGAGCAAAAATCCCAGAACCACACGGGGGGACGTAGTGAATGACCTGCAGAGAGCTGGGACCAAAGTAACAAAGCCTACCATCAGTAACACACTACGCCGCCAGGGACTCAAATCCTGCAGTGCAAGACGTGTCCCCCTGCTTAAGCCAGTACATGTCCAGGCCCGTCTGAAGTTTGCTAGAGTGCATTTGGATGATCCAGAAGAGGATTGGGAGAATGTCATATGGTCAGATGAAACCAAAATATAACTTTTTGAGTTGCATCCAAAGAACACCATACCTACTGTGAAGCATGGGGGTGGAAACATCATGCTTTGGGGCTGTTTTTCTGCAAAGGGACCAGGACGACTGATCCGTGTAAAGGAAAGAATGAATGGGGCCATGTATCGTGAGATTTTGAGTGAAAACCTCCTTCCATCAGCAAGGGCATTGAAGATGAAACGTGGCTGGGTCTTTCAGCATGACAATGATCCCAAACACACCGCCCGGGCAACGAAGGAGTGGCTTCGTAAGAAGCATTTCAAGGTCCTGGAGTGGCCTAGCCAGTCTCCAGATCTCAACCCCATAGAACATCTTTGGAGGGAGTTGAAAGTCCGTGTTGCCCAGCGACAGCCCCAAAACATCACTGCTCTAGAGGAGATCTGCATAGAGGAATGGGCCAAAATACCAGCAACAGTGTGTGAAAACCTTGTGAAGACTTACAGAAAACGTTTGACCTGTGTCATTGCCAACAAATGGTATATAACAAGTATTGAGAAACTTTTGTTATTGACCAAATACTTATTTTCCACAATAATTTGCAAATAAATTCATTAAAAATCCTACAATGTGATTTTCTGGAAAAAAAATCTCATTTTGTCTGTCATAGTTGACGTGTACCTATGATGAAAATTACAGGCCTCTCTCATCTTTTTAAGTGGGAGAACTTGCACAATTGGTGGCTGACTAAATACTTTTTTTCCCCACTGTAACAAAGTATTGAGAAACTTTTGTTATTGACCAAATACTTATTTTCCACCATAATTTGCAAATAAATTAATAAAAAATCCTACAATGTGATTTTCTGGAATTTTTTTTCTCATTTTGTATGTCATAGTTGACGTGTACCTATGATGACAATTACAGGCCTCTCTCATCTTTTTAAGTGGGAGAACTTGCACAATTGGTGGCTGACTAAATACTTTTTTCCCCACTGTATCTGCTATGCATCTGGTAAAGAAATTGGCCCAGTTTTTTGCAGAGCAAAATTGAACAGATATGGAATTACAAAATGGTTATTTAAGAGGAGAAGACTAGGAGTGACAGCGGTTTGAATGTTAAAAGATGGAGAAGAAACATCTGATTCTTGACATCAAAGTTTCCATCATGCTGCCCATTGATGATGTGACAATTCTGTAACGTTGGAAATCTAACAATAAATAACCTAATTCCTGTAGCCATACTATGCCACCTTTTTTATACTTGTTGGTCTGATGTGATTAATAAGAGCATCCAGACGCCGCACTTGATGAATTTATTATTGATAAACATGCACCTGTTAAGAAACTGACTGTTAGAACTGTTAAGACTCCATGGATTGATGAGGAATTGAAAAACTGTAAGGTTGAAAGAGATGGGGTAAAAGGAGTGGCTTATAAATCTGGCTGCACATCTGACTGACTTACTGCAAATTAAGAAATTATGTGACTAAACTCAACAAAAAGAAGAATAAACTTTATTATGAAGCCAAGATCAATGACATGAAGTATGATGGAGAAACACTTGAGTACTTTAAATGAAATTATGGGCAAGAGGAAGGCATTGGTGCTATGGACTGGCCCGCCCGTTCCCCAGACCTGAATCCAATTGAGCACATCTGGGACATCATGTCTCGCTCCATCCACCAACGCCACGTTGCACCACAGACTGTCCAGGAGTTGGCGGATGCTTTAGTCCAGGTCTGGGAGGAGATCCCTCAGGAGACCATCCGCCACCTCATCAGGAGCATGCCCAGGCGTTGTAGGGAGGTCATACAGGCACGTGAAGGCCACACACACTACTGAGCCTCATTTAGACTTGTTTGAAGGACATTACATCAAAGTTGGATCAGCCTGTAGTGTGGTTTTCCACTTTAATTTTGAGGGTGACTCCAAATCCAGACCTCCATGGGTTGATAAATTTGATTTCCATTGATTATTTTTGTGTGATTTTGTTGTCAGCACATTCAACTATGTAAAGAAAAAAGTATTTAATAAGATTATTTCATTCATTCAGATCTAGGATGTGTTGTTTAAGTGTTCCCTTTATTTATTTGAGCAGTGTATATTGTTCCATCATCTTTGAAATGCAAGAGAAAGGCCTATTTAGATTTTGGCCACTAGATGGCAGCAGTGTGTGTGCAAAGTTTCAGATTGATCCAGTGAAGCATTGCAATACTGGACTATTTTGTATCAAGTCTGCCCAAATGTGCCGAAGTGGTCAATTGATACATTTTCAAGTACATAACTATAAAGAACATACAAAAATGATATGGAAATACAAAATGTAAATTCACACACTCCCAGGAATGTCATACATGATGGATCATTAGCTTATACACTAACTTTCACACATCTAGATGGTCGGGCGGGGTGGGTGTGGATCCAGAGACAGCAGAGGTTCAAACTGTAGAACCCAGTTCCTACATTTGAATATAAAAATGGATTTTATCAAACAAAACTATGCTACATTTTATCTCTGGGACTCGTAGGATGACAAATCAGAGCAAGATTACTGAATGTAAGTACATTATTTCCCTTCAGAGGTGAATGTATCAAACCAGTTGCTGTGATACGTTTTTTGTTGTTGTCAAGGGCGACGTGTATGCGGTGAGCGAAGTCAAGCGCAGGACACAGAGCTACTGGCAGACGTACTTTACTAGTCAGTAAAGAACATACAAAAACAAAACCCCCTAACAGGGAGGAAAACAAATACACGCATACGACAACAGCAATGCCGACCATACGAGACACAAAACAATAACACACAATTACCAAACGAGAGACATGGGTAAATATAGGGACTACAATCAAACATAATAGCATACAGGTGTAACCACTCAAGACAGAACAAGACAAACACCGAAACATCGATCGGCAGCAGCTAGTACTCCGGGGACGACGAACGCCGAAGCCTGCCCGAGCAAGGAGGAGGAGCAGCCTCGGCAGAATCCGTGACAGTTGTTGTGCACTCTCTTCAAACAATAGCATGGTATTTTTTCACTGTAAAAGCTACTGTAAATTGGACAGTGCAGTTAGATGAACAAGAATTTAAGCTTTCTGCCCATATAAGACATGTCTATGTCCTGGAAAGTTTGTTGTTACTTACAACAGTCATGCTAATCACATTAGCGCACGTTAGCTCAACCGTCCCATATACGGGACACCGATCCCGTAGAGGTTAACCAGAGCTAGAGGAAAGTGTTTGTCCTCGGGCCTGGAGGGAAGCCAAAGTCATTCCGCTACCCAAGAATGGTAAAGCGGCCTTTACTGGTTCTAACAGCCGACCTATCAGCTTGCTGCAAGCTCTTAGCAAACTGTTGGAAAAATGTTTTTACCAAATACAATGCTATTTCTCTGTAAACAAATTAAGACTTTCAGCATGCTTATAGAGAAGGGCACTCAACATGTACTGCACTGACACAAATTACTGATGATTGGCTGAAAGAAATGTATAACATTGTAGTAGCTGTACTGTTAGATTTCAGTGCAGCCTTGATATTATGGACCATAACCTGTTGAAACTTGTTTTATGGCTTTTCAGCTTCTGCCATATTGTGGATTCACTGCTATCTACAGTATCTAATAGACACAGAGGGTTTTCTTTAATGGAAGCTTCTCTATTAAACATGTAGGTGTATCGCATCTCATGGCAGCTCTCTTGGCCCTCTACTCTTTTCAATTTTTACCAATTACCTGCCACTGGCATTAAACAAAGCCTGTGTGTCCATGTATGCTGATGATTCAACCCTATACGCGTCAGCAACCACAGCTAGTTAAATCACTGCAACCCTAAACAAAGAGTTGCAGACAGTTTTATAATGGGTGGCCAGTAATAAACTGGTCCTGAATATCTCTAAGAGTATGGTATTTGGTACAAATCATTCCCTAAATTCTAAACCTCAGCTGAATCTGGTAATGAATGGTGTGACTGTTGAGCAAGTTGAGGAGACTAAATTACTTGGTGTTACCTTAGATTGTAAACTGTCATGGTCAAAACATATTGATTCAATGGTTGTAAAGATGGGGAGAGGTCTGTCCGTGATAAAGAGATGCTCTGCCTTTCTGACACCTCACTCCACAAAGCAAGTCCTGCATGCTCTAGTTGAATCTTATCTTGATTATTATCCAGTCATATGGTCAAGTGCTGCAAATGACCTAGTTAAGCTGCAGCTGGCCCAGACCAGAGTGGCAGGTTTTGCTCTTCATGCCAGTCTTTCTTGGCTAAGTTGAGGAAAGACTGCATCACCTCTTGTTTTTATAAGAAACATTAATGCATTAGAAATTCCAAATTGTTCGCACACACAACACTGACACACACTTACCCCACCAGACATGCCACCAGGGGTCTTTTCACAATACCAAGTCCAGAACAAATTCAAGGGAATGTACAGTATTATACAGAGCCATGATTGCATGGAACTCCCTTCCATCTCATATAGTGCAAGTGAACAGCAAAACTGATAAAAAACAAACGAATAAAGCAACAACTCAACGCCTCTCCCCCATGTGACCTACTTTGTGTGCGTGTACTGACATACATGTGTAACTGATAGATGCAAACACATGCACACTACATGTTAATGTTTTTAAATGTATGTAAATTGTAAAGTATTTTGTCTGTAATGTCTTTTTCGATATGTGTCGGATCCCAGTAAGACTAGCAGTCGCCATTGGCGTCGGGCTATTGGAGATCCTAATAAAATCAAATACGCGAGGTGAGGTCCTAAAGGGACTAAGCTAAAGGAGTGGAGCATGGGAATCAGACAACAAGATCAGGATGCAACAACAATTTATTTTCAGTGTAAAAAGAAAGGCACAATCTCCATAGGCTTACATCATCTTCAGTTCCAGGAAGTGCCATCCAACTGTCCTACAAGACAGACTTGAACAGATTTCTTACAAACAAACATCATTAGGTTTATGCATTTCATTTACATACTCAAACAGACAATAATGTTTTGCAACACTCACGGAGGGCGTGCCCAGGGAGAAGGAGAGCAGTTCTAGGTGGAATATGGGCAACAATGCGGGCAACAAGAATTCCTGTTTCTCATACTTACGTGTTACAAACAGGAAGGATTTTATAAAAAAGGCCACGCCCTTTATTAACAATCACATACAGTGGGGGAAAAAAGTATTTAGTCAGCCACCAATTGTGCAAGTTCTCCCACTTAAAAAGATGACAGACAAAATGAGAAAATCACATTGTAGGATTTTTTATGAATTTATTTGCAAATTATGGTGGAAAATAAGTATTTGGTCACCTACAAACAAGCAAGATTTCTGGCTCTCACAGACCTGTAACTTCTTCTTTAAGAGGCTCCTCTGTCCTCCACTCGTTACCTGTATTAATGGCACCTGTTTGAACTTGTTATCAGTATAAAAGACACCTGTCCACAACCTCAAACAGTCACACTCCAAACTCCACTATGGCCAAGACCAAAGAGCTGTCAAAGGACACCAGAAACAAAATTGTAGACCTGCACCAGGCTGGGAAGACTGAATCTGCAATAGGTAAGCAGCTTGTTTTGAAGAAATCAACTGTGAGAGCAATTATTAGGAAATGGAAGACATACAAGACCACTGATAATCTCCCTCGATCTGGGGCTCCACGCAAGATCTCACCCCGTGGGGTCAAAATGATCACAAGAACGGTGAGCAAAAATCCCAGAACCACACGGGGGGACCTAGTGAATGACCTGCAGAGAGCTGGGACCAAAGTAACAAAGCCTACCATCAGTAACACACTATGCCGCCAGGGACTCAAATCCTGCAGTGCCAGACGTGTCCCCCTGCTTAAGCCAGTACATGTCCAGGCCCGTCTGAAGTTTGCTAGAGTGCATTTGGATGACCCAGAAGAGGATTGGGAGAATGTCATATGGTCAGATGAAACCAAAATATAACTTTTTGGTAAAAACTCAACTCGTCGTGTTTGGAGGACAAAGAATGCTGAGTTGCATCCAAAGAACACCATACCTACTGTGAAGCATGGGGGTGGAAACATCATGCTTTGGGGCTGTTTTTCTATAAAGGGACCAGGACGACTGATCCGTGTAAAGGAAAGAATGAATGGGGCCATGTATCGTGAGATTTTGAGTGAAAACCTCCTTCCATCAGCAAGGGCATTTTGTTTTATTTTTGTATTTTTATTTTACCTTTATTTAACTAGGCAAGTCAGTTAAGAACAAATTCTTATTTACAATGACGGCCTACACCGGCCAAACCCGGACGACGCTGGGCCAATTGTGCGCCGCCCTATGGGACTCCCAATCACGGCCGGTTGTGATACAGCCTGGAATCGAACCAGGGGGTCTGTAGTGACGCCTCAAGCACTGAGATGCAGTGCCTTAGACCGCTGCGCCACTCGGGAGCTGGGTCTTTCAGCATGACAATGATCCCAAACACACCGCCCGGGCAACGAAGGAGTGGCTTCGTAAGAAGCATTTCAAGGTCCTGGAGTGGCCTAGCCAGTCTCCAGATCTCAACCCCATAAAAAATCTTTGGTGGGAGTTGAAAGTCCGTGTTGCCCAGCGACAGCCCCAAAACATCACTGCTCTAGAGGAGATCTGCATGGAGGAATGGGCCAAAATACCAGCAACAGTGTGTGAAAACCTTGTGAAGACTTACAGAAAACGTTTGACCTGTGTCATTGCCAACAAAGGGTATATAACAAAGTATTGAGAAACTTTTGTTATTGACCAAATACTTATTTTCCACCATAATTTGCTAATAAATTCATTAAAAATCCTACAATGTGATTTTCTGGATTTTCCTTTCTCATTTTGTCTGTCATAGTTGACGTGTACCTATGATGAAAATTACAGGCCTCTCTCATATTTTTAAGTGGGAGAACTTGCACAATTGGTGGCTGACTAAATATTTTTTTTCCCCACTGTACATGCGTTCAAAATAGGTTGACTGTTCTACCCAGTTACATCTTTCCCCCCTAATTTCAATGTGTCCTCACACTTGACACAAAATAAATTAAACCACTGCACACAAACCATGCAATAGCACACCATTTCTAAATAAGTAAAGACTAGCAAAATAAACATGCAATGCACACAGTAGCAGTGCGTGGGTAAAATCACTGGGGAAGCCAAGCCACCCCAAAAAAGCAAAATTACAACCTATTTGTTGTGACTCACTAACTGTAAGTCGCTCTGGATAAGAACGTCTGCTAAATGACTAAAATGTAAAAATGTGATCATTGCGTCGTTTGCTCTATAACCTGTTAATTCATATGCCTTGCGACCGTGATATATAGGCCCGAGACAATAAGGAGACAGTGGCAGAAGAAATTCAACCACACCTTTGTTTTATCACAAAACTGGATAGCAACCTCTGTCCAGTGAAGTCCACAAAGCATATTGCATGTAACATACAATTACTTAACCTGCAGCATGTCAAGCAAGTTAGTGTTTTAGACATTTTCAGACCACTAAACAACTATTGATTTAGAACCACAGAGAGTTACCTTAAGTCGCAAAGAAAACAGGAGCAGCCTCCACTATTCCAGTACCATTTCAAATTCAACATCATCAAATAACCTCTGCTTAGTCTAATATAGTGACAACTAAAAGATACCAAAAACAATTTAGTCCAATCAATGTAAGCTAAATATGATGTGGCTGTCCATGGTTCTGATGTCTGTGTGTGTGTGTGCGTGCGTTCATACAAGTAGAAAAACATGTTGACTCACCCTACTTGTAGAGAAAGGCCAATGGCATCCTTCTCTCTTTCATGTTGACGAAACGGTCTATCACTGTGTCATACAGTACACACCTTTATTTTTTGTTGTCCTAGGCTACCTGGCTAAAATGCTTGCTCTCTAGCCTAACTTCAACGTTAGCTAGTTAACATTAGCCTTCTACATCTAGCTACATATTGAACTTCCATCCTCTCAGGCCAGGGGCCCAACAATGTATGAATTAATGGTTGGATCAGAATCGCCATTATAATCATTGGCCAGTACAGAGAATTAAGGAAAACCACTAGTCCAAATCCTTATCTCCATCCATGGCCAATTTAGGAAAGGGACAGTTTTAGCTAGCTAGCTAGCCACCGGAGGACAACAACACAACGAGATGCAACAATTCAAGTTGTTTCTGTCAATGACGTATGCTCTCAATCCGATTTGATAAGAGTGACACCAAAATCCAAGCTGATTTCCATTGACACTTTTTTTTGGTGCATTCACAGTTGAGCTCGCTCAGTTTAACTCAACAATGATTGGCTAATTTTGTATACCTTTTTTGTCAAATGAGGCCAAATGCTTGCTGGCTTCCCTTGCATTCAATGCTATGGGCGGCAACAATGTCATACTTGTTTGGACCAGACAGCATCAGATATAGTGCATTCGGAAAGTATTCAGACCCCTTGACTTTTTCCACGTTTTGTTACGTTACAGCCTTATTCTAAAATGGATTAATCTACACACAATACCCATAAGCGAAAACAGGTTTTTAGAATTTGTTGCACATTTATTAAAACAAACAAACTGAAATACCTTATTTACATAAGTATTCAGAGCCTTTGCTATGAGACTCGAAATTTAGCTCAGGTGCATCCTGTTTCCAGTGATCACCCTTGAGATGTTTCTACAACTTGATTGGAGTCCACCTGTGGTAAATTCAATTAATTGGACATGATTTGGAAGAACCCGATGGTCACTGACAGAGCTCCAGAATTCCTCTGTGGAGATGGGAGAAACTTCCAGAACAACCCTCTCTGCATCAAACCACGAATCAGGCCTTCATGGTAGAGTGGCCAGACGGAAACCATTCCTCAGTAAAAGGCACACGACAGCCCGCTTGGAGTTTGCCAAAAATAATAATAATAATAATAATATGCCATTTAGCAGACGCTTTTATCCAAAGCGACTTACAGTCATGTGTGCATAAATTTTTACGTATGGGTGGTCCCGGGGATCGAACCCACTACCCTGGCGTTACAAGCGCCATGCTCTACCAATTGAGCTACAGAGGACCACAAAAGGCACCTAAGGACTCTCAGACCATGAGAAACAAGATTCTCTGGTCTGATGAAACCAAGATTGAACTCTTTGGCCTGAATGCCAAGCATCACGTCTGGAGGAAACCTGGCACCATCCCTATGGTGAAGCATGGTGGTGGCAGCATCATGCTGTGGGGATGTTTTTCAGTGGCAGTGACTGGGAGACTAGTCAAGATTGAGGGAAAGATGAACGAAACAAAGTACATAGAGATCCTTGATGAAAACCTGCTCCAGAGCACTCAGGACCTCAGACCCTAAGCACACAGCCAAGACAACACAGGAGTGGCTTCGGGACATGTCTCTGAATGTCCTTGAGTGGACCAGCCAGAGCCCGAACTTGAACCCGATCAAACATCTCTGGAGAGACCTGAAAATAGCTGTGCAGCGACGCTCCCCATCCAACTTGACAGAGCTTGAGAGGATCTGCAGAGAAGAATGGGAGAAACCAAGCTTGTAGCGTCATACCCAAGAAGAATCGAGGCTGTAATCGCTGCCGAAGGTGCTTCAACAAAGTACTGAGTAAAGAGTCTGAATACTTATGTAAATGTTATACTATTTTTTTTATTTGCAAACATTTCTAAAAACCTGTTTTTGCTTTGTCATTATGCTGTATTGTGTGTGGATTGATGAGGGGGGAAAAAACGATTTAATCAATTTTAGAATAAGGCTGTAATGTAACAGAATGTGGAAAAAGTCAAGGTGTCTGAATACTTTCCGAATGCACTGGAGATGGCCTACACATAGAGAGACAGAGGGGCACTGTTTCGCTCGCTCGGATGCTTTCTCCTGTGAGATACATTCAGCCTCTTGCGAATTAAAAGAAAATTATGAAACACAGAAAGACAAAACATACATTCTATGACTGTAAGTCGCTTTGGATAAAAGCGTCTGCTAAATGGCATATTATTATTTATTATTATTTGTATTTCTTTTATTTGTCAATTTTTTGGAGAAGCCTGTTTTCCCTTGGCTGAATACACAATATTTTCAAGCAAAATACTGCAAACCAATACTTATAAAAAATGATAAGAGGATCAAAACTTGTAACAAAGGCTGGCCTACATCACTTACATACATCATCAGCTCCAGGAGCTCCATAAAACTGTCCTGCAAGACAGAATAGCAATATCAGATTTCTCAAACAAACTAGGTTTATATGTTTCATTCACATACTCAAACAGACAATAATAATGTTTGCAACACTCACAGAGGGCGTGCCCAGGGAGAAGGAGAGCAGGTCTAGGTGGAATATGGGCGCCAACGCCTAAAAACACTTCATGTAAAATAATTCCTATTTCTCATACTCTTATAGTACTTTGTTAAAAAACCACCACCAACCACCACCACCACCACCACCACCACCACCACCACTACCAGTACCACTACCACTACCACTACCACTACCACTACCACTACCACTACCACTACCACTACCACTACCACTACCACTACCACTACTCCCGTCCTCCGAAGGCAAGGTGACCAGCACATAGTAAGAGGATCCCCTGAATGATTGAAACACGCAAGCATTTATACTTTGGCCCACGCCCTTAATTACAACAAGGCACACCTGGGACTGGCAAGAACAACAATCTCAGCAGTTCAAACCTGTTACAATTCCGTGCCTGACTTTGGTTCATTACATACATTTTTCCCCCCTTCCGTCGTTCAACCTCTCAGCAAGATCTGAGGGATATGTGGAGCAACACCCTTCCATTGTGGCCACAACTCACTATATATTATATACATTATATATATATATATATATATATATATATATATATATATATATATATATATATATATATATAACTCACTAGCAGGTGTGGTAGAGCAAGTGTCAATCTTTCTGTCCACTTTCCCTTCTTCTCCCTCCTTCTTTTTCTCATCCCCCTCTTCCCTCCCTCCCTTTCACACTTTTTTTTAGCCTGTTTTACCAGTTTGTATCTATGTATCAAATCATCAAACAAAAGTAAGCTTCACATCACATCAGGTAAAGAAGGCATGTCCGGGCACTTCTATCAGCCTCCCAAAGATGCCCGTTTCAAGTCCTCACAAGAAGGCAGCCTCACATTGAAGTTCAAATGGATAGCTCTCGGGCACAAGCATTGCAGGGGGGTAGGAGGGAAGCTGCCTCACCTCTGTACCGAACTCACATCCTACCAGGGAACAGCGCGAGGGGGGGAAGAATTAAAAGTGCAGCTCACGGGCAAAGCAGTCGATTTCTTCTCTTCTCTCCCTCTCGCTGCCCCCCTCCCCTCCTTCCTCTTATCACCCCCATCCCCTCAAGCCCCCCTTGGAATGTCAACAAAATTGGGAGTGGGAATGTGGCCCTCTGATGAAAATCAGCTTGCTCAATGGGGTTCTCACATGAAAAGAACAGCGCCAGAGAACAAACAGATTCCCCCAACTATCATTATCATAAGCCATTTCTATAGTGAAAATGAACTAATCATCCAGTTATTGGCATCTGGCTCGTTATTCTCAATATGCCCCAGCCCAATGGTCTTTTAGCAGTAAGGACTTGACATTGAATAAAGACAATTAAACTACAAAGGGACTCGATTACAATTCCGCCACTTTTGCATCAGGGAGTAATACATTGTAATCTAAAAACCAACCCTGTTGGAATACCTTGAGCTTAAACACTTGAGGAAAAACAGGGTAAAGCACTAAGCAGCAGAAAATTATGTTGGGAAAAAAAGCTCAATTAATAGCTTAAGGAAACTCTCCATCTCGGGCTAAATATCTTCTTTCCCCATGAGCCTTTGCCCGGGTGCTCCTCCTCCCCTCCCCGCAGTGAGGCCTAATTTTCCTGTTTTTGCTGGGAAGATTTCACGGTTCACGAGATCAAAAGCTTGCATAAGCTCTGGGTTTGTTTACATCAGCCTCCACCCCAGCAGAAAGCCACACTGATTATCTTTCCCCTTCACTTTTCTGGCTCGCGTCCCACCTCGTCTAAAAAGAGCCCCCCGCCCCCTCCCTTATTTGCACACCTCCTTACTGTACCTGTTCTTATTATTTTTTCCAAGAAACGCCCCCACATCTAGACCTGACGAAGAGATCTCATCTTGCCAACTAAAACCCGCACTCCTCTACTCTCAAGTTGGTCCACTTTCAGGAAATTCAGGAAATGACTCAAAGAGTTAATCATCGCCACCTTCAAAGATTTCCCATTAGTAACAGCCCTCTTTTAGAAGAGGTTCCGGTGGCTTTTTTTTCCACTTCGAGTGGGGATTTCGACACAACCTAAATGTAGCCTAGTTCTCTTGACATTTGAAATGGGAGTGTGACATTGGAGACACAAACAACCACCAAAGCAACATACAGTATAAATGAATGATCTGTTTGCTTTTCCAGTGTCCCATTTCAGGAGCCACGGGGACTCCACTCTCTTCAGGAAACCGGGAACGCCTCCGATGCCATTTAACAATGCTAAACTGACAAATGGGTGTACTTCTCTTTCTGACAATCTATCTTTCTATCCATCATTATCAATTAATTTTTACATACACATTGATATATGCATTTGTGAATTCATTTACAAATGTATTCATGCTCTTCTTTTGTCTGTATTATGTATGTTTGAGCCATCTATCAAAGTGATCTACTTAATTGATATGACCCTTACTTCCTGTAGTGTGACACAACTTAGAGGTTCTTAAACCCGATTGCTTCCCCCACTTTTTCCACATGAAGGTATGAGCTTTCAGAGAGGATTACAAGCCAGAACTGTGCGAAAGAGAATGGAATGTTCACCCCTACAGGGCATTTGGATGGGCCCAGAACTGTATGGCCATGGACCGGCCCATCTCAGAAATGTGGGTGCAGAGCGGAGCATAATACCTGGTGCTGGT
Organism: Coregonus lavaretus; assembly: GCF_964263955.1. Taxonomy (NCBI): domain Eukaryota; kingdom Metazoa; phylum Chordata; class Actinopteri; order Salmoniformes; family Salmonidae; genus Coregonus; species Coregonus lavaretus. The sequence continues at coordinate 7,341,156 of NC_140027.1, forward strand.
TCTCATGAACACTTTATAATAGCCAAATCAGTGCCAAGTGTTGAGGTGCCCCAAGGCATCCAGGGTGAATCAGTTACAGCAGGAAACTGCCCACCTCTGAGTTGGAGAATTCTCATGATTCACAAGCCAAATAATTCACCTCTTCAGCTACCAAAACTTTTAATTCAAATAACGGAAGAATGGAATCAAAATAATCTGCTGCCTCCTTTGACCTAAAGGGCAAATTCAGACTTTTCTGAGACTTCTCACAACTCCAAAAACAACGCTTCTGTTTATGCGTTTACATCCCTTATTTAAAGGAAAAAGCCTCATCTCTGAACGGGAGAAGCCATATTTGAAGATAATTATGAGAACGTATTCCCCTGCTCATCTCAGAGAACAAACAGACCAGCTCTGTCTTAACCCACCAAACAAGAACCATATGCCTATCTTTCTTCTCCATCCCCCCTTTATCCACTACCTCCTCCCCTCATTCTCCACCACCCGTCTCTTTTCCATGAGAAACAACTAAATACAAAGACCCAGAAACACATGTGGGAAGTCATAAAGCCTGCAAAATATACTTTTTCGTTTCCACCCCCCCACGCGCCCACCCCCAGCCTCGACCCTTCACCCAAGCAACAAACCCACAAGAGCGAGAGTATAAAAAACTAAGAAAAATAGGGCAAGGGACAGGAAAACAACAAAAACTAGAGGACAAAGAACGTGGGGAAATCCCAGCATTGGGAAACAGACTTAATTGCATGTGTGTGAAGAAGGACTGGCGACAGACAAGCAGGAGAGTTAAGGACAAGGAGCTGTGGGCTCTGCGACTCCAATGCAGCACCCTCACAATGCCTGGCTATGTTGCGCCAGGGGGGCACACGGCGCCCGTCAGCGAGTGCCGTGTGGGACGAACAAACACAAACAGGGAAGACAATGCCGCTTCAGTCCTCCATTCAGAATGACTGTGTTCTACTGTTCTTCTGTGGTCAGTTTCCCCATAGCATGAAGATGGATAGATTTCCTCAGAGGCCCCCTTTTCATGTCTGTACCCCCCTCTCCCCATTGTCTTTGGGGACCCTCCTTTACCACCCTTCCTACCTGCCAAATCACAGTGTGGTGGATCCATCTGTTCACTGTCTGCCCCCACTAAATCTCCTAGCTTTCCCATCATTGAAAAAGCCTCTGGACTTATTAGAAGCTGGATCACTTCTTCATTAGCCCAATCGTTAGTGCTTTGGAGGTAGTTATCTTCTTGGGTGTTAACTGAAATGGCTTGCAGCTGGGTTGTGTACGGCTCAATCTCTAACAGGTGTTGGGCGATGTGGGTAAACAATGGCAGCAAAGCCCGTAGTCTTTCGGCAGAGAGAAGAATGTCTACGATGGGAACCAGTCAGACGCTGAGGACTCACACGTACACAACCCAGGTGGTTTGAGAGGATTCATTTAGCTGTGCATAAACACCAGGCCTCGTTTGACTCAAAGCGTTTCTAGATGGCGAGAATCAATAAAAATCACTAGGGGTTCGTGTCCTTTCGTGTTTAACTGACGTTGGCTGCCGTCACTTTGCTCTGTTGCTGTACGTGCAGAATGATATCTTGAAGATAAAGCACATCCAACGAAAACTTCTACTAGAACTAGAAGTCCTGAAAAAATTATCTAAAAAAGAATACAATGTCTTTGTCTGGTTTTGTACCCTTTTCTGTCTCTGACCGACGAACATGCATCTTCCCATACCGCAGGATTAACCGACACGATTGGCTGAAGAAGGCCGTACTGCCTTAGCTGCAGGGCAAGTTCCGAAGTGCCGGCGGGTTACATGAGCAGCTCACATGACAGGGGTTTGTTTTATCCCTGGGAGGCCTCCAAACCCAGAGTGGCCTCACCACAGCTCCCACAGCCGTCTGGGGAATGGACTGTGGGCCCAGAGGAACGTATGTGTGAGCCGCAATACTGCAGCACTACTCCATACATACATAGAAAGTCCCTGGTTGTTTCCAAAAGGAACCGGGATGTTCGCTGTGTTCTTCTCCACTGCAGCCACGCCCGATCACTCTGCTATGGTACGATGTCAACGTCAGGTCACGGGTCTTCAAAGAGATCCCCATTTCCCATGTTACTAGTAGTATTGGGGTGTCGACGTGTAGAGTATGTGTTTTCTTTGTGCTTCGTTCATCAATCAGTAAAAGTGTGTCTCCTCATATCACTCAATCAAGGTTTGTTATTTCATCTACTGTTGATCTAGTACAGGGGTTCACAATTGGTCCTCAAGGACCACAGTACATTCCGGTTTCGGTTCTGATACGGATTTGACATGTGTTTATTGGTCTCATCTGACTACTGGTTTTATTTAACTTCATGACAAAGTACTGTATGTTTGCTTTCTTAGCCTATGGCTATGACTCCAAATCCCCATGGCATACCAGCCTGACCACAATGTGATGTAGGGCCAAGGTGTTTATACGTCACCAGGTTGCGATATCTTTACACATTAACATACCAATGTACGGACAACGCCCGCAAAGCTCAGAACATCGTATTCCCACATTCAAGGGAAAAACCACAGCGATTTGATCGTCGTATTCTCGGCAACGTTGTTCTCGATATCTGGGATTGTCTGAGAAAAGACGGGCGGTTGGTAGGATTTAAAATACACACACCAATCAATTGAGGCCACAGGCGAAGCCGTTCTGGTGACAAGCGCATTCCGATGGCTCGCTCTGGAATGCTGGGGTTCGTTGCATGCTATAAAGCTTGTGTTATCAGATCATTCAGGACGTTCTGAAGTTTGGCACTCCGGTCTTCCAAACAATGGAGGCCTAAGCGGCAATCTGCGGTGACCGCAGAGTCCCGTCCCATCTCCGTTTGCCTCCCCAGATCTGAGAGACACACACCGACCGGTGGTGTTTAGCGGAACAAAGCTAGCACGTTGCTATATACGGCTGTGGTTCACCCCTCTGTGAATACGAACCCTGCCAGCCAAATTGCTCCCCCTTGTTGACAGTGGTTTTGGGCCTAAGCCTCATGTCTCTTGCCCAAGGAACACATGCTGCTATGGGGGGTAGGGAGGGAGCCTCCACAGGGGTAGTTAGTGTAAATAGCAATGTCTATATCCATCGATCCATCCATTCGTGTTTCAGAACTGACAAGGGTAAAATAAGAGAGAGAGAAGGAGGGAGAAGATTGATGCGCCCTAAAATAAAGAGAGTAAATCAGAGGAGCATGATATTACTTTGCTTTTTAAAGATATTGCGGTCGAAGACATTGAAATGCAATGTCACATTGTGTGGTTTGGAGAGAACACCAAACCATAAACCAGTGATCAGTGTTACTCTAAAGCCTATCACTTCTCCATGGGGGACGTGTTTAGCGATCCGAATGAGGCATATCTTTCTGCTCGCCTTGAATGCACTCACACAACTCTTTAATCTACATAGCCAAAAGTATTATTTATCGCTCTCTATTTTGGTCTATATAGAATAGGTCTAGGACTGGGTAGATCCACCCTGTACAGTATATCCTGTCTCATATGGATATATTTACTGTGTCTCAGATACTGGGCGAGCCTCTTACTTAGGGTCTACTACATTAGTTCCTAAAGTTTAGGAAGAGGAGTGCTGTTATTGACACTCAATAGAACACATCACAGACAAGATCATGTTGAATCTAGAGCCCCCACACTCCCCCTTCATAGTGGCATATCCATATCATGAGAGAGAAAAAGAGAACGGGGGGAGTGAACGAGAAGGAGAGAAAGAGAGAGAATAGACAACTGAGAGAGAAGAAAGATAGGAAACAGGATAGAGAGAGAGAGAGAACCAGAGAGAGCGAGGGAACATCTCTGTGCTCGCCCCTGGAGGATAAAGGTGGTTTTGGTTGAGTTTCAGATGTAAGCTCCTGTTAAAACCCCCAGCCTGGACCGTTCACACGCAAACGCTGAGACCCACCACAAATACAATGAAACATAATACTACATTTAGGTTGAGACCAAGGGCACTACGGCAAGTGAAGACACGGAGCTCTCTAAAGCTGTCTACCGGCTCTGCTCCTTTCAAGACCATGAGCACAATAGAACCAAGTTTGGACTATAATACACACACACATATGCACATGTAAATACCTAGCACACACACACATGTACATATGCACACACACAAGCACACACACACACTTTGACCTAATAAAGTTTGATGGGCAACACATTTTCTCAATATGATGTCAACCTGGCGCTCTTTGAGGTCCTTGGCATTTTTATACAGTAAATGTTTTACCCATAAAAATGGAGCCAAAATATTCCCACACAGAGAAGAACTCCTAAAATAACCACAGGCGGTTGATATTGTTCACAACAATGTGAAATGATCTTGACTATAAAAATAGCATGGGAAATGCATATACATTTTCAAATAGGTCTCACAACCCAAAGCATTGACATTTTCTTTAAATAAACATAGTTGTGGAACTATTACATCTATTCTGTCAGTAGCTACACCACTCTGCATCTCTATGATGGCTTTCATCTGAAGCTAAACAGGGTTGGGCTTGGTTAGTATAGGAGACCAGACCCTGCTGAAATTGGTCAATAGAGACCCCAATGCCCTGCAAAGGGTCCCGTCTTTTGGATGAGAGTACGATGTCCTGACTCTGTGGTTTTTAAAGATCCCAGTGCACGTATTGCAAGACTAGAGGTGTTAACCCCGTTGAATTACCAACCTGTCCTCTCATGCAGCCATGACCGCCAGCTTCCAATTGGCTCATTTCACCAATCTCCTCTCCCCTGTAACTCTTCCCCAGGTCGTTGCAGTAAATGAGAATGTACATCCAACATCCCAACCCATTTATTTTCACTTTCTTTCTCCTCTCTCCTTCTCTCTCTCTCTAACACACGGTTCCAATGTTTATGCATTTAGTGAGATTGCTGGCGGGATTGTCAGAGAAGAGGGTTTAATTCTTTTCTTTCTCTCACTCTTTTTTTCCACGCAATCTCTTGCCTTCAGAAACCATTAATGCCTATTCAACATCAACATCAAGGCAGGCCTTTGATGTGTATTCTGGCAGCAGACCCTTCTCCTTCTCCCCTTGCTGCCTGCTGCTCCCTCCCTCCCTCTCTCTCTTTCTCTCTTTATCCCTCCTTCTCTCACTTCTTTCACTCTTTATGGTTACTGTACAATCAAAATATTAAACGGATTGCCGACAAATGATTTTACCTGGCAATTAGGTATGTAAACGGAGTAGGTGCAGTATGAGAAGGCGATTAAAAAGCCCAAAGGCTCACCAGTACAATAGTATCCCTTCGCCTGCCTCGCGGGCTAGCGTAGCCGTGGAGCGAGTGGTGCCGCTTTTAACAGTCTCACACAGGCATGTTTACAATGGCCTCAACCATGCTAAATGCCAATTACCACAACACAAGGAGAAATGAATGGCACAGTTAGCACACTGTTTAGCTAGAGAGAGAGGGAAAGTGAGAGAGAGAGAGAGGAAACAGAACGCTGCCAACTGAATCAATGTAAAACCACGTCTCATTCATTTCTCTCCTCTTATGAAGGTGAAAGAACACAAACTATGAGGAAACTTTTCAAAGAGTCTCAACATGAAAGTCAATGGAAGTTCTCCTTCATTCTTAATAAATGAAAACCTTTGTACTACAAAGCACCTGTATGGAGTTGTCCAAGGACTCTAAACATCACCAGAGAGATGAGATGGGAGATGGGGGAAGGTCTGGGGCCTGTTGTGGGGAGAGGGGAATGCAACAGTCATTGTCCATCTATCAACACTTTGGTGGGGAAAAGGGATGTAGCTCAGTTGGTAGAGCATGGCGTTTGAACGCCAGGGTTGTGGGTTCGATTCCAGTATGAAAGAAAATACACTCACTAACTATAAGTCGCTCTGGATAAGAGTGTCTGCTAAATGACTTAAATGTAAAATGCCAGCAATTTAGGTTTACCTTCAAATCAAGAGCCCAGATAGGCTATAAATATAGAGCTAGGAGCATGGGAGGGGGCAGGGGTGGAGGAGAGGGCACAGGGGGGAGGGGTGAAGGGTTCCATCTCCCCCTTTTAAACTTGCAGTTCAACAGAACCATAGACAGTGTTTCCTGTGCCTGTGCCTGTAGAGAATGTTGCTGCATCCCAAATGGCACCCTATTTCCTTTATAGTTTATAGTGCACTACTTTTTACCAGGACCCTTAGCGCTCTGGTCAGAAGTAGTGCACTATATAGGGAATAGGGTGCCATTTAATGCAACCTGTGCCTGTGTGTCTATACAGTTAAATAAGGATTCAAGAAAAATACAAAATCTGTAGAAAATAACAAAATAGAAACCTCACTTTGTCAGTAATGTGTGTCACCAGGCACATTTGCTTGGGACAATGAAAAATCTATTTTCATGTCAGTAAGGCTATTTCAAGGGATTTCAAATTCAGCTCAATTGAGCAGTGCGCCTTGGCTTGGACAACCTCTTTCTGATTCGCTAATGTAGCAGGACTGCGGTGACTGAATTAATTCTGTAGGGTATTTAATCATTTCCTGCAAATAAAAGCCAGAAAATTGACGCAAATATGACTGAGCCGTCTCATTGGGATCTGGGGTACTAAATGAAATGTTTGTGTTGACTGCAGGAGGGAAAGCAGTTCTCCCAGTTCTGCTCTCTGGGCTACCAATTAGCCCAATGACCCCATTTTGATCACTAATGTCTCCCATTAGGCCACAGCGGAGACTGCAGAGTGTACCTGGGTCCTGTTCAGTAAGCAGTACGACCTGATTTTGCCCATTGAGAGCACAGATTTTAGTTTTTTGTTGCAAGAGGTTGCGCCCTATTGAACACGACCCAGGTCTGCGAGGAGGGACTAAAGACCACAGTACAAAAAGGATAGCTACCCATTCCGCAAAAACTGGTTGAATCAAAGTTTTTTTCCACGTAATTTCAACCCAAAAGATCTATGTGATAAATCAATGTGGAAAACTAATTGGATTTGCAAAAAGTCATCAATATAAGGACATTTCTTATTTTTTTCACCCAACTTTTAATCAATTATTTTGTTGATTTCACACTGAATTCACGTTAGTTGACAACTCAACCAAACGTAAATCAAAACTAGATGTTGAACTGACGTCTGTGCCCAGTGGGTAGGGTTCCCCTGGGGTTTCTCCCTGTGAGGTGTCAGCTGCCATGGCGATCTGCCATTCCTCTCCACTAATGGAGAGAATTAGAAAATAAAGGAGAAGAGCCCATGGGGACCTCACAACAGGCAACGGTTGCCTTGTAACTAGAGGGGAATTAAGGATTGAACACGGGATCTGTCCAAAATGGCACCCTTTTCTCTATATACAGTGCATTCGGAAAGTATTCAGACCCCTTGACTTTTTCCACATTTTGTTACTTTACAGCCTTATTCTAAAATTGATTTTTAAAAATGTTTCCCTCATCAATCTACACACAATACCTAATAATGACAAAGCAAAAACAGGTTTTTAGAAATTTTTGGCAGAAATACCTTATTTACATAAGTATTCAGACTCTTTGCTATGAGACTCGAAATTAAGCTCAGGTGCATCCTGTTTCCATTGATCATCGTTGAGATGTTTCTACAACTTGATTGGAGTCTGTGGGGAAATCAATTGATTGCACATGCACACACCTGTCTATATAAGGTCCCACAGTTGACAGTGCATGTCAGAGCAAAAACCAAGCCCTGAGGTCGAAGGAATTGTCCGTAGAGCTCCGAGATAGGATTGTGTCGAGGCACAGATCTGTGGAAGGGTACCAAACAATTTCTGCAGCATTGAAGGTCCCGAAGAACACAGTGGCCTCCATCATTCTTAAATGGAAGAAGTTTGGAACCACCAAGACTCTTCCTAGAGCTGGCCGCCCGGCCAAACTGAGAAATCGGGGGAGAAGGGCCTTGGTCAGGGAGGTGACCAAGAACCCGATAGTCACTCTGACAGAGGTCCAGAGTTTCTCTGTGGAGATGGGAGAAGGACAACCATCTCTGCAGCACTCCACCAATCAGGCCTTTATGGTAGAGTGGCCAGACGGAAGCCACTCCTCAGTAAAAGGCACATGACAGCCCGCTTCGACCATGAGAAACAAGATTCTCTAGTCTGGTGAAACCAAGATTGAACTCTTTGGCCGGAATGCCAAGTGTCACGTCTAGAGGAAACCTGGCACCATCCCTACGGTGAGGCATGGGGATGGCAGCATCATGCTGTGAGGATGTTTTTCAGCGGCAGGGACTGGGAGCCTAGTCAGGATCGAGGGAAAGATGAATTGAGCAAAGTACAGAGAGATCCTTCATGAAAACCTGCTCCAGAACACTCAGGACCTCAGACTTGGGTGAAGGTTCACCTTCCAACAGGACAACGACCCTAAGCACACAGCCAATACAATGCAGGAGTGGCTTCGGGACAAGTCTCTGAATGTCCTTGAGTGGCCCAGCCAGAGCCCGGACTTGAACCCGATCAAACATCTCTGGAGAGACCTGAATACGCTCCCCATCCAACCTGACAGAGCTTGAGAGGATCTGCAGAGCAGAACCAGAGAATCTCCCCGAATACAGGTGTGACAAGCTTGTAGCATCATACCCAATAATATTTGAGGCTGTAACCACTGCCAAAGGTGCTTCAACAAAGTACTGAGTAAAAGGTCTGATAATGTATTTATTTTTTATACATTTGCTAAAATTTAAAAAAAACCAGTTTTTGCTTTGTCATTATGGGATATTGTGTGTAGAAAACATTTTAATCAATTTTAGAATAAGGCTGAAACATAACAAAATGTGGAAGAAGTCAAGGGGTCGGAATACTTTCCGAATGCACTGTAGTGCACTACTTTTGACCAGAACTCCATAGGCTCTGGTCAAAGGAGTGCACTATATAGGGAATAGGATACCATTTAGGACTCAGACAAAGTTTATTTCTACCCTGACATCTGTCTTAGGCTGGCGTCCAAACTGAAGTTACTACATTTCACTGAAACATTTGAATGCCAGGCTACAGTTGCATCCCAAATCACACCCTATTCCCAGAATCGATCGACTCTGGTCAAAAGTAGTGTACTAAATAAGGAATTGGGTGCAATTTGGGACACAGTGCTACATCTGTCTACCCCATGGGCCATGAGTACGCAATGCCCACTTCCGTCAGTATTGAGCCACTTCAGCTTCATCATTCTGCAGCTGTCTTGTCCTTACTTTTTCCATCATACGGATTCCAATCCCGTATAGAACTATGATCTGAAGAATAAGGCAGAAATGTAATCTTGTGTCTTGAATGTTTCTCCAAAGAGGACAGTTTTGTTGTTAATGTCATATGCATTGTCCCATAATCAAGCATTCCCGTTCCCGTTTGCAATTGAACAACAGAAATGCGCAGACAACAAAAGCTTTCATTTGAAAAATATAAAACTTTAATAAAGGCTACATCTCTTAATAATTACAATAATTATAGGTCCATGTAAATCTTTAAATGAAACTCTGTATATAATGTATAATTTACAGTTTAGATAGAACAAAACAAAAAAAGCCACGGCGTAAAAACAAATAACATGATTACAGGATATTATTATTAAATGCATAAAAAATATTTTCAACATAAAACCCTTCTGAAAACCAAGGGAATAATGATTAACACCCTGAATCAGGGTAGTACATGGTATGGCATCCATGTAGGCACAGGTGCTGTCCTCAACAAAACACTAGCAATAGTTTTTGTGTCCTTTTATCCGTACTTCAGAAAATGCATAATTACAAATGTATACAGGAGCTCTGTAGTTTAAGATGTTCTTTTCACAACATTCAAATGCTATTGGAGCAACATTTTTTCTTTGCTAATAAATATGGATCGGAAGCAATTTTGAAACGTAGCGATATTAAGCCACCGCTTCCTGGAGAGGTGGTTATTTTGATAGAAGCGCGACAAGGTTATTTTGGTGTGCTCGCTGTAAACACGTTCCATTATTAGATGGTACAACTTTTCTCCAGGTCCTCTCTGTTCATCTAATCCATGTTTCTTTCTTTCTCATCTTTCTTTCTTGTCTTTCCCTGTGTGATGCCTGGTCCACAAACAAAGGCACAACAACTAAAAAGGATAGAGCTCTGTGCTGGAGTGAGAGAAAACTACCTACTCTTACTCTGGCTTAGAAACGGAAGAGAACACATATCAGCAGCAGCATATATTAAGACTGGGTTGTTGGTTGGTTTACTTACGACAGTGGAAGGTTCAGTCTCAGCAGACCCCTGGTACAGTGAGGTTGGACATGGGTAAAGGGGGGAAGTTAGGGGGAGCACTCGGCTAGTGTCATGACCTTTGTGACATTACAAGGTAAATAAAATAAAAATGATCACCACAGTATTCTCCCAACACTCGAAGCAGCTTGTCCATCAACTGGACATGGGGGACGGGGTTGGGTTGGTTGGGTGGTGGGGGTGGGGATAGACAAGTGGAAGGTGAGGGAGGGAGGGAGGGAGGGAGAGGACAATTTTTCAATAAATACTCAAACTTTCAACTCATGACAAAAACGCATCAATATAATATAATACATGTATATATACACATATTTGCATGTATGTATATGCACACGTACAGAAGTTTCATTTTGTAACAACATTTGCACAACGTTAGCACAATGTTATAAGAGCAGGTGGCGTCATTCGCAGGGCTTCTGGTGCTGTAGCCAGTCCATTGCAGGTGATCAGGGAGCGACGCAACGTTAGCTCAACGTTCTCACAATGTTACCATTACGTAATCGCAACGTTAGCCTCTCGTAATGGACAAACAGTCATCTGCATCTTCAGTGGTTATATTCAAGGAGCCTAGAGGCCTCCAATCGCCGTCTCTCTCTCTCTCAGTCTGTCGTGTCGTTCACTTGTGTTTCTAAGGCTGATTGGTTAAGAAAGTCAGGGGAGGCGGGGCCTCCTCTGGGTTCGGCATACTTCATTGGCTCGTGTTCCTTCAATCACACTCCTCTTGTGCTGGATATATTAACTCTTATTTAGCTTAATAGTAGAAAAGAAAGTCTGGAGCGTTTTCCACCAATCAAGTCAATCACTCCGGTTCCTCGCGACAGTCTGTGCCCCGGAGGTTGGGTATTTGGTTGATGAGTAAGGTAGGGTGGGTAAGGGTGGCATCAGTCCATTCTCTCCACCTTACCCAGGACCTTGCCCTCATACATGGGCAGAAGGGCGCCGTCCTCCCATACCTCCTCGAACACGGCCCCGCACTCAAACTCGTCGCTGGCCTTCTTGAAGTAGTACCTGAAGAGAAACGAGAGAGAGAGCGGCATGGTCAGAAAAGGTGTTTCGAGAGTACAAAACAAAACTAGCATGGTGTCTTCCTCTTTAACTCGTCACTATGGACAAGTGAGTGCTAAAAATAGTATTTATATACCATGAAAATAGTTTCTCGGCACCTACACAACCAACTCCCCACACACGATGACTCAAACCTGTAACCAAACAGCCTTAGTCACACAGTTCAGCGCCATCCCTCTAACTTCAAAGAACAAAGCTTGACTACATTAAGCACCACCAACGCCACTCACAAACAGAACTCAACCCAACCTGGCAACCCCAACCACTCCAACTAGTTTGGGTTGCCAGGTTGGGTATAGCCCTGTCAGTGATTGTTTCAAGGAATTAGCAGCAGCAGCGGAGACCAAAGAGAGAGGGAGCAAAAGGAACTTGACTGCTGGCCATTGTACAGATGCCTATCTGTCCTGGAAGGTTTCATTAAAGTTGAAGGGCTAATTAGGACCTGTCTTAAGCCCCCCCCCCCCCCTCCTCTCCTGTCTTAAGGCCCCCCCCCCCTCCCTTAGCACTGAGCTCCCCTTGTCTAGCCTGGCCTTTTAATTGTGCCCCACTGTCAAATGAAGGGCCTTCCTTTCACTAGGGCTGACATTTCAGGTGCCTGAGAGTCTGCCTGTCACTGCACGCCCCACACACACACACCTACTAACACACTGCTAGAGACAACTATGGAGAGAGAGAGAGAGAAAGAACTTTAGGCAGCTTTCCGATCACCAGCAGAGAACAGAGGGAGAGCGAAAGAGAGGAAGAGAGGAAAAGAGAGGAGCAGGCCTCTCTCCCGGACCCCCTCCGTGGGTGTGATAGATTGGACGCAGGCCGGGCCCGAAGGCAGATACCCTGCGAGGAGGAGTACACCAATCCAGACAGTCTCCTGGAGGTCAAAGAGTCACCTCACCAACACCTCCACCTCCCCCTCACCCCACCCTCCCCCCAAAATCCCAGGCTTGATTCAGCTCAGTCTATGAAGTCTACTGACTAGAGTTCTTAATGGTTTCTTCTCCTCTAGCTTTAAAGGCAGTGATGACCAACAGGGGAGATTTAATGATAAGCTTGGTAATGGAAAATGCCTCATTTTACCCATGTATGCCTGGGCCCAGGAATTCCCCCCCCCCCCCCCACCTCCCTTGTTTTTATAAGCGACGCCGACCTACAAGTCATACAAGCAACACGTGTAACGCGTAAAAAGCATGTTCTTTTCTCCACTTCTTCATCATGTTTTTAATCGTACGTGGAGAGGGTTGGCAAACGGCGGAGTAATGGTGAGGGAGGGTCGTACAGCTGCTAGGGTGTGGTTTGGATGGTTGGACGTTCCTATGTTTTTTGGGATGATGCATTTTCAACATGGTTGAAGACTGTAGCGAAACGAAGGGTCTCAAACCTTTCTGGAAGCCTGAACACTGAAACTACTGATCCTAACACTGATACTGAAACTAATAAAGGTAGAGGCCTTAGCCAAGTGCATCTTCGTGGCATAAATCAAATCTAAACAGATGCTCGTGTCTCTTGCCATTTAATCACAACCTTATTCTTTAGATGAAAGTGCTCCATCTTCACTAACAAATAGTTCAAAGGCATCGCTTCTTTTCTGAGAGAGAGCGAGAGAGGAGAGGAAAAGAGAGAATGGCGGAGAAAGAGGAGAGAAAGAGCGAGAGAAGAGAGGAAGAGAGAGAATGGGGAGAAAGAGGAGAGAAAGAGCGAGAGAAGAGAGGAAATGGGGGAGAAAGAGGAGAGAAAGAGAGCGAGAGAAGAGAGGAAGAGAGAGAATGGGGGAGAAAGAGGAGAGAAAGAGAGAGCGAGAGAAGAGAGGAAAAGAGAGAATGGGGAGAAAGAGGAGAGAAAGAGAGCGAGAGAAGAGAGGAAGAGAGAGAATGGGGGAGAAAGAGGAGAGAAAGAGAGCGAGAGAAGAGAGGAAAAGAGAGAATGGGGAGAAAGAGGAGAGAAAGAGCGAGAGAAGAGAGGAAGAGAGAGAATGGGGAGAAAGAGGAGAGAAAGAGCGAGAGAAGAGAGGAAATGGGGGAGAAAGAGGAGAGAAAGAGAGCGAGAGAAGAGAGGAAGAGAGAGAATGGGGGAGAAAGAGGAGAGAAAGAGAGAGCGAGAGAAGAGAGGAAAAGAGAGAATGGGGAGAAAGAGGAGAGAAAGAGAGCGAGAGAAGAGAGGAAGAGAGAGAATGGGGGAGAAAGAGGAGAGAAAGAGAGCGAGAGAAGAGAGGAAGAGAGAGAATGGGGGAGAAAGAGGAGAGAAAGAGAGCGAGAGAAGAGAGGAAGAGAGAGAATGGGGGAGAAAGAGGAGAGAAAGAGAGCGAGAGAAGAGAGGAAGAGAGAGAATGGGGGAGAAAGAGGAGAGAAAGAGAGCGAGAGAAGAGAGGAAGAGAGAGAATGGGGGAGAAAGAGGAGAGAAAGAGCGAGAGAAGAGAGGAAGAGAGAGAATGGGGGAGAAAGGGGAGAGAAAGAGAGAGCGAGAGAAGAGAGGAAGAGAGAGAATGGGGAGAAAGAGGAGAGAAAGAGCGAGAGAAGAGAGGAAATGGGGGAGAAAGAGGAGAGAAAGAGAGAGCGAGAGAAGAGGAAGAGAGAGAATGGGGAGAAAGAGGAGAGAAAGAGAGCGAAAGAAGAGAGGAAGAGAGAGAATGGGGGAGAAAGAGGAGAGAAAGAGAGAGCGAGAGAAGAGAGGAAAAGAGAGAATGGGGAGAAAGAGGAGAGAAAGAGAGCGAAAGAAGAGAGGAAGAGAGAGAATGGGGGAGAAAGAGGAGAGAAAGAGAGCGAGAGAAGAGAGGAAGAGAGAGAATGGGGAGAAAGAGAGCGAGAGAAGTAACGATAGAGAATAAGGAGAGAAAAGGAGTATTTCCATTGGATCATGTTATATATGGCAAAGTTTCTCTCTGTGCAACATCTGGCACCGATATCATCTGGAAACGTGGCCGAGTACTGTTCTCCTGCCATGTTGAAATTAACCAACTCCACACATTCTAAGCCATTAGAGCCATCGGCTTCAAATCAACCTTTCTTTCCCGCGGAAGAGTTACGGGATAGTGGGGGTGTGATGAGTTGTTTGGATGGGTTTAGCGCGGACTAACAAGCAGATGTGGATGGGTGTTTAGAATCGAGATACTGATGTCATGGAATACTGTCTCTTTGGTGTGCTACAACCTATAGATATGACGGTCATAAAACTCTACTTTACTCTAGAGTCCCCTTTAGGTGTAGGTTCCTTTTGGTTGAATGTGAAATTGTGTGAAACGATTCAGTCTCTCTCTAATTTCTAACTTTATCAAGTCATATCCACTTTCAACGACTACTAATCAAAACACCAGTGATTTTGACAACTCATGCAACCCTCTTAAATGTTAAATCAACATATAACTGAATCTAAGAAGAAAAAGGTGCCCGTAATACTGCCTGATGTAATCCTTGGGAGGAGGAGGAATTTGGGTGCCTCGCAGTGGCTTGTTGAGTCTTTGTACACAAAATAAAAGGCCTGGACTTCAAAGCCGTCCTTATTAAGACTGCCTTACTATGGAAATCAATAGCAGATGTGAACCAAATCGTTCCAGTAAAAATCCCCTGCTTTCCTCTCTGTACAGTGGATCGACCCATCCCCCCCCCCTCGCTCAGACAGAGTTCTACTCTTCCTTCTCACTACTTCACACACATTTAGTTCATACACAAACACATAGACAAACAAACACTCACGCGAGTGTGTGTTGTGCATGAAATGTGTGTTTGAAAGGGGTGTGTTTACCTCTAGTTGTACATTAAAGGTGTGTTGTGCATGAAAGATGTGTGTGTGTTCACCCGTAGTTTTATATTAAAGGTGTGTGTATTCGTCTCGGTGTTTACCTGTAATTGCCTTTTTTGCTAAGCTGCTCCTTGAAGTGTCCCAGGGTGAGACTGTGTGTCTTCATCATGCTGCGATAGGGGATCTCCTCACCACAGAAGAAGTAGGTGACCACCAGGTCACAGCCAGATACACTCACACCGCTGATCGACTTCTTTGGCTCTTTCCACCTGGAAACAGAGGGACAAGCAACACATTAGATAAAGAAAGCATAACCTGATCCCATAGCTAAGACTTCAACATTTACATTATATTTGAGTCATTTAGCAGAAATTCTTATCCAGAGCTACGAACACTCTTGGTTCGGAGGTTAGACAGTACTGAATAAGCTGAATTTAGTGGGGAATAGCTTAAGGGTAAGGTGAACCTGACCCAATTACAGGTGTGTGTGTGTGCATTTGATCCCACACACACACACACACTTCCTCGTTCACTTCCAGGGGCCTTTTCGTGGTCATATACTTCAGACGAGACAGCTGGCCCGCTGAAGGTCAGCCAATTAAATCTCAAAAAACCCTGGCAGTCAGTTGGCTACGGCCCTAACATCAAACACAACCAAGCTGCCCTACACAAACACACAGATACAGACGTACACACACACCAACACACCAACACACCAACACACCAACACACCAACACACCAACACACCAACACACCAACACACCAACACACACAGGGCTGAGGTAGCGAAGAGAGGGCCAAAATAACAACCAGAGATCTTTATCTTCCATGTGTACGTCTGTGTATCCACTGGTGTGTGTGTGTGTGTGCGCGTGACGACTGTGTCAGACTACACCCATCATGTTTAATCTTAAATGATTAAAAGCGAGAGAGAAAAGAAGAGTTCAAAGGGATGGACATGCTGACTCACACTACCCCTATCGTGGGGGAAATCAGAGAGAGAACAAGTGCAAGAGAGAGAAAGAAAGGCAGCTAGTACAAAGGGAGAGAGAGAGAAAGATGAACATACTCCTCTGTTTGAAGTGCGGGGCTGGACAGAGGTGGGTTTCCACTGGGGAAAGGCACAGGATGACTCCTGTCTCTTTGAAGGCTAGACGTTGAATGCCTGTCAGTCATAGAAAGACAGAGACAAAGAAACAATGAAATGAGATTGATGGAATCGGTATTCATGACATAGATGGAGGAAAACAGGTGTAGGCTTTAATAGTCGACTGAAGTCAACCATTTCAGAAAATCTCTCAATTAATTTGGATAGATTAATTTGGCTCAATGTAAATGACTATACATCTCAAGCTAGGACAAAGAGGGGCTATATGAGTGTTTGAGTGTGTGTATGTGTGCCTACCTCTGTTTGGGGGGCTTGGAGACCTCCTCTAGCCTCCTGCAGGCTTCTTCTAACTGGGCCAGGGTGTTGGGCGGGGGCAGGGGAGGCATGGCCGGGTCCTGGATGAAGGGGTGGGCCGGATGGTGACCTCCACGGAGGTGACCCCCCATGCCGCCCACGCCTCCCCAAGTGTGCGTTCGGCCAGGAAGGGTCTTGGGCGTGGAGGGGTCCGGGAGGTGGGTCTTCTTCAGGCCCTGAGTGCTGCTGTGAGGTTTGTTCTTGCCCTGCCTCTCGCTCTCCAGGATCCACTGCCAGACGTTCTGCGAGCGGTCCGTGGAGTCCAGGGGCAGGTGGGGTGGGGACGTGACCCCCTCGCTGCCATTGGCCTGGCTCAGGCTTATGCCTTCGCACGGCATCCCCGGCCGCTTGGACAAACTGCTGCAGCGGCTGGAGGGAGGGAGACAGAGAGGAGAGGGTTACATGGGACTATTCCATGAGGAGAGACTACATTTTCCTACAACAATCACTAGAGCCAAGCGATAGGAACAATACAGCTTGTCACATCAATCTAAATTAAACTCAGCATATGCTGAGACATATCCATAAGATAAGGTGTCATTGCCAGTGACCTAAGTGCACAGTTTAAATCACTGACCCAAGTACAGCCCTAAGGTAAATGTAGTTGTATGTGAAGCACAACTCTAAAGTAAATGTAGTGTACTTGATGTGAAACGGACCCCAGTACAGGTAATATTGTATGTGAACTGACCCGGGGGTGAAGTCGGAGTAGTCGGCGCCCCCTGGTGGACAGAGACACTGGATGTGCTGCGCCGCCTCTGCCTCGATCTGCTCCTTGCTCTTGGGGCCGGTGGCGGTGTGGTGGTGGATGTAGTGGTGGTGGATGTGCTTGGTCGACTGCCTGATCCCAGCCAACAGGCCCTTGGAGGCCCCCGGATACGAGGGCCCCAGGAAGGGGACCACGGTGGCAGAGGGCCGGTCGGGAGAGCACGAGCGGGGCGAGTGGCGGACCACGCCGGGCGACTGGCATCCGGGCGTCTTGAGCACCCGGGATAGGTGCTCGTCTAGGATGGCCTGGGCGTCCTCCTCGGCGCCGGACGAGGGGGGAAGCAGGGGGTGGTGGAGCGGGACGGTGGTGGAGAGGTCACTCTCGTCCCTTTCCTCCTCCTACGCACACACAAAGACATAGTGCTTTAGAACATGGACGCAATATAGAAGTATAGGGATAATTTAACCAACTCAATTCCATAACACTACAAATATAAGCATTGCTAGCTTGCTAAACCCAACCAAATGACATTTGCGGAAAACGCTACTTCAGTCAGTCGACAATATTTGGACCATTCGCAGCAAACTTCACACTGCAACAAACACCATGTACTGTATTGGCTTGTGAAGTAGCTGAGACGATTTCTATGGCGTAACTTGATTTGACTTTCTCGTTCAGTTTCTTTCACCCTGGTTCTACTTACTAACAGGCTTTGGGTGTGCTAGCTTCTTCGTTCTTCATCTATAATGCACAGCAAGCCCAGACTCACAAAGAGACTGGCACTACACACACTCAGCAATACGCCGCTGGAGAGTTGAGCGCTAAGCGCTAACCATTTGAAGAAACTTCAAGTGTGTCAAGAAACATACGTTTGAAACTTCCTCAGAAGAAGAGGAATGAAGACTAAGAGAAGAAGTCGCTAAACTCCACCGCAGACCCTTAGTTAGTTAAATTCCCTGGGTCTTATTCTTTCTAAAGCAAGACCGCACGCAAAGTCTCTTTGAATCAAGGAAGAAGAGTCAGCTAGCTAGCTACAAAGCTAACTTCTCACATGGCTCCTCCTAGCTACATTGCCTTTCTAGGTAGCAAAGACAGGGTTCAGGACCGGAGAGTCACCTAAACTAGGTCACAATGGAACGTTCCAAAGCTCATAGCTCAATGCAGGTGGGTTGGGGAGTGAGGTGGGATGTACCAATGTAGTTTGGAAAGGGGGGTTTTCTTACCTCCTGGATCTGCTGTAGCCTCTCCTCCAGGGAGCTCATGGTGTCCTGCTCCCTTTTCAGTTTCTCCAGTCTGGAGATCAGCTGGGCGGCGAAGGCCGAGGGCTCCACCGGCGTCATCTCTTTTGGCAGCCTGTGTGTCCTCTGTAGCAGCGAGATGGGAGGAAGGACACTTTTGAGTGTGTGTTTGAGTGAGTGTTTGAGTTAGTTGTCCCTAGTTTGCCCCCCAATTCCTCCAGTGCCCTCTACTCTAACTCTATAGGCCTCCTTTGATGCCCTTGCCCCTGGGCTAACCCCTAGCCCGATACCCCCTCCCCATTCCCGCTGTCCTTGGCACCGCCTGCCCGTCAGCGGGGTAGCGGGATGGGGGGGGTAGCAGTTGGTCTGGCTCCGAGGAGAAGGGCCCCCCGCCTGCTCCCTCTGTACTCCGACCAAGCCATCAGCGGAGTCCGCCTCTGAAGTTAGCACACTTCAAAGGGGCCCTTGTCAAACATCAAACACTCCACTGCTTGGGGTGGGAGGGACACGCGGCTTTAAATCTCCCCGAATAAAAGACAGATATCGACAGTCAGAGGAGGAGGCAGAGAAAAAAAAAAGAGGGGGACAATATTAAAACAAGAAGAGGAAGAAGAAAAAAGGAGGAAGAGGATTGAGAGATGTGTGGCGCTTGTGGAGTGGTAGGAGGGAGGGAGGGAGCGAAGGAGAGGAGGATAGAGGAGTCAAATACCGGGGAGATCTAAGGGGAAGTGGTAATTTATTTCCTGACTGCACGCAGGGCACCTCTGAGGTACTGTAGTCGCATTATCCTATTTTTCTCAAACTATATGTGCCGGCTTCTCTCATCTTCTTTTCTCTCTTCTGTATTATTATTTGGCGCTCTGGCTTTCTTGATTTTCCTCTATTTTTTTGTTGGTCCTCTCATCTCTTTGTAGAGACGATGAAGGGAAGAGAGAAGAAAGGAGAGCGAGGGGCTGCTGGCAAAGGCGCGTCAGCGCCGCGCAGAGCCCCCGCTGCCTGGGGCTGGTGCATCTTGGGAGCCCGAGCCATCTCCAAATCAGGAGGGAGACATTAAAAGGAGAGCAAGTGGGGAAGGGAGGGAGCGAGGAGAGAGAAACAGACAACAAGGGCCCCTTCTACTTGGCTACATCCCTCCCTACACAACACACCCACACACACACACACACAAAGACTTCCCTATGCGTCAAGACAGTACACAAACACATCGTGAAGGGAAGAGGACAAAACAATTTGCATTGGTTGTTTTCTGACACGGGTGCCCCAGCACTGAGTGTCAATCTAACCACTCCAAGCCCTAGAGTTGTGCCATGAAGTACCATGCATTTAGAGACCCCTGCTTGCACATGACACTACAGGCAGTGGGGGTGGGGGTGGTGAGAGTCATATGGGGGCTGGGGTGGGGGTAGGGGTCTACTGTGACAAAAGGGGAGTGTGTGTGGGGGGGCTCTGTTGGAGGTTGTCAATAAAGAGGCCAGGCAACCTGGGTCCCATTCATTCATCGCCATGATCAAAGCACAGGGCTGAGTAGTAAGCTGGCTGATTTAGGGAGCATCACAAGGCTTGGTTCTGTGACCCCTGACCTCGAATGATAATCATCCTCATTATCACCACCACCACCATCATTATCCATTTTGTTTTTTAACATGATGCATTTATAACATTCTTGACTAAGTTATGGAGGTAAACACAAGGAAGGAAAGCAACAGGGGTCTATATTTGACAGCTATAAATGACATACGTTGGATGGGAGGAAGGGAGGGGGTGTATATGGTTGAGCAGGAGAGAAAATAAGTGATATGCAAATTTCATTTTTCATTTTCCCTGACTTTTACAGGAAAATATGCGGGGGGAAAGAATATAGTATTCTACCACAACATCAATAACATGCACTCTGCAAAATAAAAAGAAGAAGAAGAAAACACAGTTCCCAATGGGGGGGAAAGGGAACCGGTTGTAAAGGGCGATTGAGAAAAGTTTGTGGAGTTTGAAGACACTGTATATAAAGACATCAGACATCAAAACAGGAAGCGGGACTCACAGGAAAGTGGGGTAGCGAGACCAGGCCGTTGATCTTGACGCTGCGGTGCATCTCCCGCTGGAGCTGCTTCTTGGTGCCCAGCTTGTATGGAGGGATCCCATCTCTGTCAGAAGGGACACAGGTAGGACACAGGGTCAATAACATAGTCACAGGTCACTCAAAATGTTCCCTGAAGAACCAGGGGCTAGTTAGCAAACTATCATGCTAACCGCTACATATCTACAGTATCTCCATAGAAACATTTACATTTTCTCGCCTCCCTTTGTCTTTGCTTAAAACCAAATTATCTAGAATGATGTTATTGATGGGAAGGATGTGTTCAAACATTCCCACTAGTGACCCCACAGGCCCAAGTAATACCCAAAATGCATTAGCCACGTGAAAGACACATTAGGCTAGTGATGTCGACAGAACCCCGATCATCACTGACGTGACTAACCCAGCACCACCCTGACCCCCACCACCCCCATTGCCCCCAGGGTGGGCGCATCACAGCCCAAATCAAAGACCAGAGGAGCCCTTGAAGGGCCTTGAAGCCAAGGCAACAATAACACACATAACAAATACACACCGGGACAATGGGGGGAGATATGCTAAACATCCTGACGCTGGGGTTCAAAAGTGTCCCACAGATAAGTTCCCATCAGTCCTTGTCAACATTGGAAGGGCCTGATTTTTCAAAATGTCAGCTAAGGTACTTTAAATTCTAGCCTCAGTAACAACGACTACCTTGCTAAAGCTGGCTAAGAGAAGAAGCCTAGAATGCTGCTACTCGAGGGGCTAGCGATCTTGCTTAAAGCGGTGTTAGACATAAAGAAAGGTTTGACATAAAGAAAAACAGCCATAATGTAGCTGAAAAAACTCTGGACATTTCATCCTTTAGGCAGTAGCGGGGGGAAGAAAGGGGAGGTGTCTTTTTCTCTTTCTTGCCCTCCAAAGTGTGCTTTTCCAGTCCGCTGCCATTTAAGCCTGGCCAATTATCTTGGTCTTTTTGGTTGCTCAGAAGTGTCTGACCTAGCCCAAACGCTAGTTTTTCCACTGCCTCTTTGAAACCTCACACTCATGCACATATGCACCCGCTGCCATCTTCATTTGGCAAGCGTTTCGCCAGCAAGCCTCTGATCTCAGCAACATCAAAAGGCTGGTTTGTAAGATAAGGTAATGTTTGAAGTTAGCGCAGCAGCATTCCCTAGCGTCCATGTAAATCCATAAATAAGATATAAGCAAAAAGAGAGAAAAAATATGCCCCACCCCCCCACCCAAGTCCTCATCCTCTTGTTCTTTATCTGGAAATGAGATTCAAATTTGCAGTGTGCCTTTTAACCAACTATAAAAGGACACACTAATCAAATTGTTCCCCCCAATGAGGAGGAAGAAGCTGTGGTTTTTATTACAATCGGTGAGGGGTAGAGAGAGAGAGAGGGAGAGAGAGAGAGAGCAGAGGGACAGGGGGAGAGGACAGGAGATTGTCAAAGGCTCAAAGAACTCTGTGCAGGGCAGGCCATTGTGAGACGCTACACTTTGTACCATAAGATGTTTTAATAATTAACATGAAGACGTTCACAGGAAAAAGACGTGACTGAATTCCAGTGGGATCAATTTTTTTCTACTTAATACATCATTTGGTCAAATGACTCTGGGTTTGTATGCCTCAGGGTTCTACTTCCACTGGCATTACCAGATGGAGCCTACATAGTACTGCCAATAATGCCCATGTAAGAGCGGCATACTTCTTTCAAGTATCAAAATTGATACTTCCCTAACTTTTATCCTTCGATTACAAGCCATGAACCTTCAAGACACTTGAAAAAAACTCTAGAAATTTGTGACAAAAAAATGTACCAAACAAAAACCCAACTCAGGCCCTTCTCCTTCCAAAACACCACTCAATATATCCCTTTCCCTCACCCTTTCTCTCTCTCTCTCTCATTCACTCTCTCCTGTTGCGTTTTTAATCAACCCTAGCGAGCCAGGCCTATGCGATGGCCGAGGCCCTTTGTGATGGTTGTGGTGGCGATGCATGGGCAAAGAAGAAGAAAACAGACCGTGCACTCTTTCACGGGCCCTTACTTTATGGTGATCTCCTATTCAGTTGTGCAAGTCATTTTCAAAGCAGACAGCCACCCCTCTTATCCCCCTAAGCTCCCCTCGGCTAACAATAGGCTGAAAGCCATTCAGTTAAGCCTTTTATCCTCTGTGCACTTTATTTTCTCACTCCCTTGCACTCCAAACCCTCACCGTTCCCCTGCTATTGGCTCGGAGTGCAGGAGGAGAGGGAAGGAGAGAGGGGAGTAGAGGGAAATAGGGGGGTGGTATAGGGGGGTGGTTGGAGTTGGAGGGGTGAGGGAGGAAGGTTGGGGAGAGAGGGTGGGGGGCGGGTTGATTTTGGGGGTGCCCTAATCTGGGCAGTGGGAGTCCCTCCTGACCCTATCCTGGGGTCCAGGAATGAGTAACCTCCGTGAAAGCCGCGCTGACACATGATCGCAGCAGCAGCAGAGAGAGAGAGAGAGAGAGAGAGAGAGGGCCAGTAGCAGAGCAGGAAACCGCGCCACCATGTGAGTAAGCTCACTTTCATTTGCTGCCAACATTTTTCAATGAGTTTGTCTTAAGGTCCAAATGGCTATTTCCCCTCACCCTCTCTCTCTCTCCCTCCCCCCTGTCTTCGCACCCCCACCCCCCTTCTCTCTCTTTCCCTTCTAGTCCTTCAAAGGGAAAAAGCGATTAGATAATATGAAGGAAAAAAAACACACAAGGCTGTTGTGGGTGGGATGGATACATTTCTACTTTGAGGAAAACTGAGGCAACGCTCCACTACACCCCCCCCCCCCCCCCCCCCACCCCCACATCAAGAAGTTCTGCCTGTAACACATCAGAATAGACATCAACAGATTTTTCGACATAATGACTTTCACAGACCCCCCCCCCCCCGCCCCCAAGCCTAGAGGCACTTCATAAATTAATAGAATTATCTGAACTCAATCTGAAAGGATCATTAAAACATAAACTTCCCATTCCCTTTCACAACAACACAAGTGCCAGCTTCCCAGATAAACTTGATATTTAGTCCTTGAGTGTCTTTGCCAATTGTTTCCGTATATATGTATACATGGAAGGTGTTAACTGAATGGCTAAATGATCAAAGTAATTTTTGAGCTTCAGAATATATAGACGTTCAGACATGCTTCAGAAAGGCAGGCCTGGAGTCAACTTTGATTGTGAAATGATTTTCAGAATGGACATGGAGTTGACATGGAGTTGACCCCCAACCCAGGTCAAAAGGTGAAAAACCCAGAGAAAACCCTGAAGAGAACGCTGAGAGAACACTTACACACTACTGTCGGTCATGGACATGGAGTCGTCCGTCATGGCGTCGCTGGAGATCTCGCTGTCGTTGGCACTGGTGGCAGGGGCGAACACATAGCCCGAGTTGACAAAGTAGGGACTGGCTGGGTCTCCACGTCTGTGTGACCTGCCAAAAACAACAGCAACTGTCCTTGAGTCCTTGATACAGTCCCTTTTACACTACAATACATATTCCACCATTTCATTACTGAAACCCAAACAAAAACGTCAGTGCCATGCATAGACTTCTATTGGTGAACCTGTATTAGCTATGTAAATGGAGTTTGTGTGTTTACTTGTGTACATGTTTTAGTAAGAGTCTTTGAGTAAAAGTTGGATTTGAAGTTTTTCAAGTTGGAGTTCCTACAGATTTGAGTAATTACAGTTACTTTCGCAAGCCTCAGGAATTTGACAATGTTTTTTTATTTTCTCTCTTCCTTTCATGTCCCCTCCCCCATCGTGTAGGCAGGGAGGTGGGGGGGGGGGGGTAAGGGAGGGGGTGAGTGAAGTGAGCAGCTCAGCTGTATGTGAATGGACAACAGAGCCACTTCCCCTCGCTCTCCTGCTATCTCTCTACCCTTTTGTTTGGGCAAGGCCCCTACTCCCGTACTTTTTCACTCTCTGAAGCGGTGTACTCTTTTCTTACTGGTTTTTTCCTCCCCTCCCTCTCTCTCTTCTCTCCTTAAATTCAGGCCCCTCTGTATACCCCTCCTTCTTCTCCTACAACCAAGCCCCCCTCCCATCCTTCTAAAGTCTCTCTCTCTCCCTCTCTCTTTCTACTCTCTCCTGCTGTGTTGCATTCCTGTTCCACTAGTGAAGGGGGTGGACAGGGAGGAAGGAGGGGAGAACTTGAGCTTGGGGAGGGAGAGAGAGCAAAAGAGGGAGAGAGGGAGTGAGGGAAGGGGGAAGGAGGGCCTCTTTCTTTATGAGAATGCCTACTGCCGGGAGGATGACTAAAGCCGTAGGCCCCAGCTCAAACCTGACCTTTGGAGGTTCGCGCAAAAAGTCAGGTATTTAGTGCAGCTGGGCTCTCGGTTCCTCCCTCCCTCTCTCTTTCTTTCTTTCTTGCTTTCATGATTCCCCCCCTTCCTGTCTCCCTCCAAAGAACATGCTTAGGCTCTGTCAGAGGGATTTCTCTAAAAGACGAGATAAAAGCAGTGGGTAGAAAGGAGGGGGGGAAAAACATCACAAGCGAAATGGGTAACGGGGGTTTGACGCTGAACTGCGGCGGCTATGTTTTTTCACGTTATTTCGGATGAGAGTGGCTAAGTTTCAGAGGGAAAAATTTTAATCTGAGTGCAATAGTGAAATTAGTTCCACATGTTTCAGATGGAAATGTGTTGACCTAAACAGTTGGTGAGGGACAGGGGGAAAGAAGAGAGGAGTGGGAGGGGTGGGGAAGAGATGAGAGGGAGGGGTGGGGGCTATCCCTTTTCTTTAGTGAAACACAAGAATGTGCCGATCACACCAGGAAGCTGAGGAGATGCCCTCATGTCAACAAACCCTGAGTCCCCCTTCAGTTCCCAACTCAACATGGCCCCTTCTGAACATCCTGTCTGCCACAGCAACACTGTCCCCCAGCCTGCTAGCTAGCTATGGCATGTAGTTATCATGCCATAGGAACTAATATTCCTGACAGTCAACCCATAACCCACTGCCAAACTCTGGTAAATTATCTGGCACACTATTTTAGCATGAAAGTTGAATATGAATTAGATAAAATACTAGTAATTGAAAACTTGTCATGAAACTATCATACACGTTACCCAGTTTCTCCTCTTCTCAACAAACATTTCTCCGGAAAATGTGTTTCCTTGAAAACTGCCCCTTTTTCAAATCACTCTTTTCCTATGGACACCGAAAGGAACAAGACACTCTCTAACTACTCTGTGATCATTGTGTCCAGATGTTGTTTTTATTGTATGGACATACTAGGGGAACAGTTTGGTGAAAAACGTTGGAATGGCTCTCTTTGATGCATACTCTTGCATAAAATCCACACTTTCACAATGTTCCTGACTTGTATGTGTGTGTGTGTGTGTGTTACACTGCAGTCTGTAATAATAGGACTACTTAATAATAGGGTGAAAAATGAAGAAATATTGCATAACTTCACAATTGCATCACTAGTTTCATGTTCTAGCTGCAACAGCCAGCCAGGCAGGCTTGGTGTCTGAATTCATGCCTCTACTGGAGTAGCAATTTCAAAGCACAGGAAACATGAGCAAGACAGTGAAGGGCTGCCTGCAATACACCATTTACTTTAAAGGAAATACCAGATCCATTGATGGTTTGCACCCCCCTGACTAACAGCAGGGCAGAGGGGACAAACAGACATTTTTCCACTTTCATTTTTTTCTCTCCATCAAGCATATTTTATCTCAGAATGGAATTAGAGGGAAAAACGTATTGCCATAGTTAGGAAATAACTAGTTCAAATGCATATCTGCTCTTTACATCATGTTAATAACTGGATTATATGCAAATTATATGCTATTATCCATCAGACAACATGCCCAACAACGAATAATTCACTAATACTATACACTTAAGTAACCTTAGGATCTCTATTCAACATAAGCATATTGATAAACAGTCATAATAAAAACGAACAATTCAATTACTCGATAGACAGTAAACATAATCAATTAAATTATGGCATTCGCTTACCTGTACCCATTCTCCAGCACTTCCGCCGCAGTCCGAATGGAAGCAGTGGCCCGTAGCGCATTAGCAGATAGTCCAACCACAGAGGCTAACGTTTTCGCCTTCAAGTCACAACTCCACTCCTCTTCCTCAATGAGAGGTGGCAGAAATCCGCACATCAACTTGAGGCTCCCGAGACCGCTATGGTTGGCATAACCCGTGTTCTCGCACCCAGTGTGCACATATTCAAGGTATATGTCAGAAGTTAAAAACATTTGGTACGCATTCTCCTCCATGGTTGACTGAATTTCCGTTTGTGCTTGGTCAAACATCGCAGAGTCTATCTGTTGCTTCTTAATACTATCCCTTATGTAGGTTTTAGTGGCAGGTTTCAACTGCTTGGCAACAATGCTGTTGTTTTCAATGTACCGCTTGAAAATAGCTTTGGCAACTCGTAGCGTTTTGGTATCCTTGAGGTCCATTTGCCTAAACCCGTTGCAGGCGAACCAAAAGTCCAAAGTGTCCACGCATTTCTCCCGCTCCAGAAAGGTCCTGAAAAGGTGAGCACCGTCTTGGTCACCCAGGAGAAAATGCAACGACTTGGTCCACCGGGCGAGGGGTGAATCCGGCGAAGCGCTACCCTCAGGTTCCCCGAGTCCATCCTCGTTCCTCCTCGGCATGGAGCCGGGAGACGCGACGGTGACAGCTTTAGCCTTGTTTTGAGCTCTCATTTTGGCATGTTTGCTGGGAGTGTGGCATGACGCCTCTCCCTCCTCCCCCGGCACCGGGGGACGGGGAGCATCTTCTCGGAAGCTACTGCTGATATGGTCCGTAAGCGCTCTGCTCATGGCTCCAGCTCCGGTTGCCGTGTGTGCCGTTGTGCCTGCTATGAGCTCCACTGTAATCCTCCTCACTCTCTTAAATCCGCGGGGGAGCTTCTCGGCTCATTTTCACTCTGAAACAGAAAGTATTGATCTAATCAAAGCCAGATCCAGCTAACTTCAAAGGCAGACATAAAGTAAACAGTCCCTTTCAGATCCCCGCCGGTTCGCAGAGAAAGAAAAATGAAAGGTTTCGTCTCATCAAGTTATCTATTTATAATCTGAATGGGGGGTTAGCAACCTATATTTACAGTCTGCATCGATTTGTCACATCAAACGACAATTGACAAGAACAATCGTTTCACATCGCCAACATTCCTCACCAAATACTCACCAAAAATATATTTTACGCATATCAAAACGATCACCTGACAGCTTTCATTTCAAATGAATTCTCAGTCTAAATGTACTTCCGATACTGTTATCTGCATTATGCATAAGGATTGCGTTCCCATGTACCACTTGTCCTCATTCAACCAGTGTTGCACATCACACAGCCAGCCATCCAAGACAGCGAAAACACATCCCATGCGCCACAATGGACTGAGCTTCCTATAATGGTGAGGATAAAAGCCCCGTACAATGATCACGATCAACAGTAGCCTATAATTCCTTTAATCATTTGCACAGTTAGCCTATTAAATGTCAGCTCACATGTAGGCTACAACACATAACTATGCCAGCGAGCACTAGGCAACGTGTCTGTGCAACGCGATTTGATTACCCTGCACAATACAATATTACTAGGCTACTAGACAAGATATATCCTTATTCGTTTTTCGAATAAGCGCTATACGTCATCTTCAATAATGTCACAAGTAAAACTGTCCATATTGTGCCAAATGTACCATAAGCCCACGCGCCACTAAACTATTTTGCGCAATCAAAACAACGTTACATTGTAGCGATCATGTCTACTAGCACTTAGTCTGTTTACCAGACTTGCATAAACAATCGATATGTCCCAACTACTCATAAATTAACACCATGCTTTACGAAAAGAAAACAGCTCGCGAAGTGTATATAAAGAACATGGGCTATGCTACATCACATACCATTGTAAAACAAAATCCGAGGCCAGCAGAAAGTGAAGAAAAAACTATTCCCATTTGCTTATGCTCCGTCCTCTTTAGTGGTATATATCCAACAAAAAGTCCGATGGAAGTGATGGTAATCCGACAGTGGACTAGATTTACTTAGCCACATGTGTGTCCTTGATGCACTAGGAATAGTCTAATGTACCCTGTCCCATTCAACAACTGACCCCAAAGTACGCAGGCACTGCTTCTATGTAGATCAGAGGGGGTGTCGACATTTCGAGGAGGCGGGAGAGGGGGACCTTGCCGAATACATCCCACTTTCCCCCTTCTTTCAGACTACGGTAAACTACATCAACCAATACTAGTCTCTTCTACAGCCTTCACAATCACCAAAACTATAAACGCACGAGCACATTGATCCCCGATCTGAGTTGCCTTACTTATCCATTCTACGGTATGTTCTCGACCACAAACAACAAGTGTAGCCTACATTTCTCAACTTCAAAGCATTGCAGCAACACATCAAAGCGACCAAGAGAGGGGGCCTTGGTTAAGGTTGCAGAACTGCATTCTTGCAACTTACCATCGATGCACAAGAGTCCTTTCCAGTATGATCAGAAACGGTTCACAGACACAAAGTAACAACCCAAAAAGTATTACAATAACGCTATCAGATTGCTAGTTAGTCTACTCCGCTCTGATGTTTATCTCAGAAAGAAGAGGAATATAAAATGTAACCCTGAAAATAAATCTCGTTTCCCCTTCCCCAGGTACTGTTTCACGTAGTCATAGCAAGCGGCAGATCTCCTCTAGGCTATTTCAAAAGGAACGGGCTGAGGGTTTAACTGTGGACATCAAAGTAAAGAACCGTCAGCCTGGTCCCGGAAGATACATAAAAACATCTAAACATCTTTCCGATAACAAAAAACATAGAAGCAAATAAAATGCACTGAATTACATCGTCACAAGCTTCAGCTAATATATAGACCCCAAAACACACTGTTGAACAATAGTCGGCGGTATTT
The DNA here is from genome assembly GCF_964263955.1 of Coregonus lavaretus. NCBI lineage: Eukaryota > Metazoa > Chordata > Actinopteri > Salmoniformes > Salmonidae > Coregonus > Coregonus lavaretus. Next base: position 7,370,552 of record NC_140027.1, read on the forward strand.
AGAAAGCTGTCAGGTGGTTATCTGGAACGACAAAGTTTTTACTAGGTTGTAAGGACCTTATCAAAGACTGGCAATCTCGAGCCAACTCCCTGAGGCTTTGGAACGTCAGAAGTAAGTGATCTACCGCCCCAATAGCATTATCCCTGCAATCCTTCTGTTGCTACATAAACTTTAAAGAGACATACCTCCTTTCCTAAATATTTGGTATTTTAACTTATTGATTTCTGCACGGTAGACAATAATACAAAACTTTATATAAATGAATGTAAACAGTTTATGTAGACAAAGTTGGCTACATTTCACTTGGATTTCTCATAAACAAATGGAAAAAAATATATTTGCCATGAAAATGCCGAAGGAATATACTATATCATATTATATAAAATAATAATCATAATATATCAAATAATCATATGAGGTAGTTATCTAGCAATATATTTCAATCTTTTCATTGAGACACTGGGATGATATTGACAAATAATACAACATATTTTTTGTATTAGCCTACCTATTCAGGAACCACCATATGTAAATTCCCACACACGGAGAATCCATAGCCTACTATGACATTAGCTGAAATTGGCTATGGAAGATGGACAAGACATGTTTCCTGGGCTTTTAATTCGGACTACTTTCACTAATGTCATTGTGAAGACATCTTAAAGGAAGGGTTAGACAGTGATCCTATCCCATGGTACTTCAAAGACTATATTGTCCCTTTGATGTTGAAAATCAACTTTAAAGGAACAAATATAATTATATAAGACAATTCAGACACACAACACTTGAATCATGACACAGGAGAGGAGAACTAACATAATATTACTTTAAAATATAACTCTTCCAGTGATGCTCATTAGTCTGTACAACCATGCATTCTATAGGTTCTGAACAGTATACCTAATTTGCATACCTTGTGACAGCTGGCCATGTCAGGCCCCAATATGAATATCTATAACCCCTACTTCGCCTATCACAATCACATCTCAACTTAGTCCAGTCACTCCTATACACATGAATGTATAAACATTCTAAAATGAATGTAGTTCCATTCCCCACACAGATGCTTGAGGTTAAAGCACTGTAGATGAGGGTAACTTTTTCTACGTTGAGTCAGAATATCATGTCCAAGCATTTCCGTAACAATTTGTCATCTGCAGCAGAATTTCATTTCATATGTGGACATATTGAATTTAAGCGCTTACCTTTCAGGCTACAGTCTGCCCCCATACTATTTTCCAATGTTGATACTAAACCTTTAGCTCTGTGCACTTGCAAAGACAGTACAGCCACTGTGTTAAAGAAGCTGTACATAACTTTTGCCTCTAGGGGTGCTCCTGAGCCAAAATGGGTCCTCTAAATGGGTTGCCTAAATGAATAAAAATAGAGAAATATTGTCCAGAAATGACCAGAAAGTGTTATAACTATCATACTTCCTCCAACCCCAACGACAATAGCCACATTGCTTGGTCTGGATGAATGTTATAGGAGGTCATCTACTGCCACTGTTTATGCGGGAGAGCTCTGTAAAACAAACAATCCAGGCCCAAAACACACACTGGTTTCCAACACTTCTAAATGGGAAGTGCCTACAGTATTGTCTGGGCAATGGAACGCAAAATTAGGTCATTGGCAGACACTGTGAAGTTAAAAGCACCAACTCAGTGATCTGTGAGTCTAAATTTAAGTCAATGTGGTATTTGAAATATGTTAGTCGCATCGTTATCGGCCAGTGGCTTCTCCAACGGCAGTAATGAAAGGATGATTGAGATAGAGAGGGTTTTTCTGAAGAGGAGTGTTCTTTAAGTGGGATACTTGACTTGTAGGATAAGATCCTTAACTTCAGTCAAATTAAATTATATACCCTACATATCAGTTCTAAGAGACCAAATGGACAACTATGCCTCTCTGAATAGAGATTGCTGTTGAATTTTGTGCTGATATGGAAAAATGTCCCAAGTTGGCCATATTTTTTCGGGGGCGCATGTAATACATTTTAAAGTATTTTAAGATGATTGACTGTGTTCCTACTGCATATACACTACCGGTCAAAAGTTTTAGAACACCTACTCATTCAAGGGTCTTTCTTTATTTTCATTATTTTCTACATTGTAGAATAATAGTGAACACATCAAAACTATGAAATAACGCATATGGAATCATGTAGTAACCAAAAAAGTGTTAAACAAATCAAAATATATTTTATACAGTGGGGGAAAAAAGTATTTAGTCAGCCACCAATTGTGCAAGTTCTCCCACTTAAAAAGATGAGAGAGGCCTCATCATAGGTACACGTCAACTATGACAGACAAAATAAGAAAAAAAAATCCAGAAAATCACATTGTAGGATTTTTAATGAATTTATTTGCAAATTATGGTGGAAAATAAGTATTTGGTCAATAACAAAAGTTTCTCAATACTTTGTTATATACCCTTTGTTGGCAATGACACAGGTCAAACGTTTTCTGTAAGTCTTCACAAGGTTTTCACACACTGTTGCTGGTATTTTGGCCCATTCCTCCATGCAGATCTCCTCTAGAGCAGTGATGTTTTGGGGCTGTCGCTGGGCAACACGGACTTTCAACTCCCTCCAAAGATTTTCTATGGCATATGACGGTTCTGCAGCCGGGTGTCAGGGGTTCCTCCTGCAGGTGGAACTCTACCTGGCTACCATACACCCAGCGCCCTCGGGATACGAGAGCGTCTCCGCCCTCATCTCCTGTCTATCCGGCAAGGCGTTGGAGTGGGCCAACGCCGAATGGAGGGGAATAGACGCCGCTACCATCACCTACGCGGAGTTCTCCCGCCACTTCAGGGCTGTCTTCGATCACCCACCTGAAGGGAAGGCGGCGGGGGAGCGTCTGTTCCACCTCCGACAGGGGAAGAGGAGCGCACAGGAGTTCGCACTGGAGTTCCGGACGCTAGCGGCGGATGCGGGGTGGAATGAGAGGGCCCTCATCGACCATTACCGGTGTAGCCTACGAGAGGACGTTCGTCGTGAGCTGGCCTGCAGGGACACCAACCTATCCTTCGACCAGTTGGTGGACATCTCCATCCGTCTCGACACCCTGCTGGCTACCCGCGGACGTCCCGAGTGGGGGTTGTCCATTCCACCCTCCAGCACCTCCGAGCCGATTCCCATGGAGCTCGGGGGTGCTGGCGCTAGAGAGAGGAGGAGAGAGAACCCGAGGGAGGCCACCCCCTGCACCAACTGTGGCCGTGGAGGACACACCGCGGCCAGGTGCTGGGGAGGGTCTCCTGGGAGAGGGGACAACAGGTCACGCACTGGGGAGTCATTTCAGGTGAGTAGGCGCCCCACTTACCCAGAGCTCTCTGTTGGTCACATGAGTATTCCTGTGAGATTTCCACAGGTGGCACCTCATTCCCAGCATAAGGCGCTAGTAGATTCAGGCGCAGCTGGGAATTTTATTGATCGGGCATTTTGTTATAGGTTAGGAATTCCCCTTCGGCCGGTAGAAGCCCCCTTTCCTGTCCACGCCTTAGACAGCCGGCCGTTGGGGTCGGGGCTGATCAGAGAAGTCACAGCACCACTTAAGATGACGACACAGGGGGGTCATGAGGAGATCATTCAGTTTTATCTGATTGACTCTCCTGCGTACCCCGTGGTGCTGGGGCTTCCCTGGTTAAGCGCCCATGATCCTACTATTGCGTGGCAACAGAGGGCTCTTATGGAGTGGTCTGCCCAGTGTGTAGGGAGATGTCTAGGTGTTTCCTTAGGGGCGACCTCGGTAGAGAGTCCGAACCAAGTGCCCGCAATGCGCATTCCCCCCGAGTATGAGGACTTAGCACTTGTGTTCAGCAAAACGAGGGCAACACGGCTACCACCTCATAGACAGGGGGACTGTGCGATAAATCTCCAAACAGGAGCGGCTCTTCCGCGGAGCCGTGTGTATCCCTTGTCTCAAGAGGAGACAGCGGCTATGGAGACTTACATAGCCGAGTCCTTGGCACAGGGATACATACGGTCCTCCACTTCCCCGGTTTCCTCGAGTTTCTTCTTTGTGAAGAAGAAGGACGGGGGTTTGCGCCCGTGTATTGATTACCGTAGTCTCAATCAGATCACGGTTAAGTACAGTTACCCTCTTCCACTGATTGCGACTATGACGGAATCATTACGCGGAGCGCAGTTCTTCACAAAGTTGGATCTCAGGAGCGCGTACAATCTGGTGCGCATTAGGGAGGGGGATGAATGGAAAACAGCATTTAGCACCACCTCGGGTCATTACGAGTATCTCGTCATGCCATACGGGCTAATGAATGCTCCTTCAGTCTTCCAATCCTTTGTTGACGAGATTTTCCGGGACATGCATGGGCAGGGTGTGGTAGTGTACATCGACGACATCCTAGTGTACTCTTCTACACGAGCCGAGCATGTAGCCCTGGTGCGCCTAGTGTTGAGAAGACTGTTGGAGCATGACTTGTATGTCAAGGCAGAGAAATGCCTGTTCTTCCAGGAGTCCGTCTCCTTTTTGGGTTATCGGTTGTCCGCGTCTGGTGTGGAGATAGAGGTAGACCGTGTGTCGGCCGTGCGTAATTGGCAAACTCCAACCACTGTAAAAGAGGTGCAGCAGTTCTTGGGTTTTGCTAATTACTACCGGAGGTTTATCCGGGGCTTTGGACAGGTTGCAGCTCCCATTACATCCCTACTAAAGGGGGGTCCGGTTCGTTTGCAGTGGTCAGCTGAGGCGGACAGGGCATTTGTCAAACTGAAGAACCTGTTCACCTCGGCCCCGGTGCTGGCGCATCCGGATCCCTCTTTACCATTCCAAGTTGAGGTAGACGCGTCCGAGACCGGTATTGGGGCAGTCCTGTCACAACGGTCCGGCACGCCACCTAAGCTCCGCCCCTGTGCGTTCTACTCCAAGAAGCTCAGCTCGGCGGAGCGCAATTATGACGTTGGGGACAGGGAGCTGTTAGCTGTAGTCCAGGCCCTAAAGGTGTGGAGGCATTGGCTTGAGGGGGCTCAACACCCTTTCCTCATTCTGACTGATCACCGTAACCTGGAGTACATCCGGGCAGCTAGGAGATTGAACCCTCGTCAGGCTAGGTGGAACATGTTCCTGACCCGGTTTGTTTTTAAGATCACATACATCCCAGGGTCCCAGAACGGTAAGGCAGACGCCCTGTCCCGGCGGTATGACACAGAGGAGAGGTCCATTGAGCCTACTTCCATACTGCCGGAGTCTTGTCTGGTGGCTCCGGTGGTATGGGAGGTCGATACGGAAATCGAGCGGGCACTGCGTACCGACCCTACTCCCCCCGAGTGTCCTGTGGGGCGGACGTACGTTCCACTCGAGGTTCGTGATCGTCTTATTTATTGGGCTCATACATCACCCTCCTCTGGACATCCAGGTATTGGCCGGACAGTGCACTGCCTTAGCGTGAAATACTGGTGGCCAACGTTAGCTAAGGATGTGAGGGTTTATGTCTCCTTTTGCTCGGTGTGCGCCCAGTGTAAGGCGCCTAGACATTTGCCCAGGGGTAAGTTACATCCCCTGCCCGTTCCACAACGACCATGGTCCCACCTCTCGGTGGATTTTGTGACCGACCTACCCCCTTCCCAGGGGAATACCACCATTTTGGTCGTTGTGGATCGGTTTTCCAAGGCCTGTCGTCTCCTCCCAATGCCGGGTCTCCCTACTGCCCTACAGACCGCCGAGGCCCTATTTACCCACGTGTTCCGGCACTATGGGGTCCCCGAGGATATTGTGTCTGACCGAGGTCCCCAGTTCACCTCCAGAGTCTGGGGGGCGTTCATGGAACGCTTGGGGGTCTCGGTGAGCCTTACCTCGGGGTACCACCCAGAGAGCAATGGGCAGGTTGAACGAGTCAACCAGGATGTGGGTAGGTTTCTGAGGTCCTATTGCCGGGACCGGCCGGAGGAGTGGTCTAGGTATATCCCCTGGGCAGAGATGGCCCAGAACTCTCTTCGCCACTCCTCCACCAATTTAACACCTTTCCAGTGTGTTTTAGGGTATCAGCCGGTCCTGGCACCGTGGCACGAGAGCCAGATCGAGGCCCCTGCGGTGGACGAGTGGATTCGGCGCTCGGAGGAGACGTGGGACGCTGCCCATGTCCATCTGCAGCGGGCCATCCGTCAACAAAAGGCGAGCGCCGATCGCCACCGCAGTGAGGGACCGGCGTACGCACCGGGAGATCGAGTCTGGCTCTCGACTCGAAACCTGCCCCTCTGCCTGCCCTGCCGGAAGCTGGGTCGGCGGTTTGTGGGGCCCTTCAAAGTCCTGAGAAGATTGAACGAGGTGTGTTACAGGTTACAACTGCCTATTGAGTACAAAAATATTAACCCCTCGTTCCATGTGTCTCTTCTCAGGCCGGTGGTAGCTGGCCCACTCCAAGAAGATGAGATAGGAGAGACCCCTCCGCCCCCTTTGGACATCGAGGGGGCCCCGGCGTACATGGTCCGGACCATCTTGGACTCGAGGCGCCGGATGAGTGGTCTCCAGTATCTCGTGGAGTGGGAGGGGTACGGTCCGGAGGAACGGTGCTGGGTGCCTAGGAGGGACATCCTCGATCCATCCCTCCTGACTGAGTTCCACCGTGGGCATCCCACGCGCCCGGGTCCGCGTCCTCCTGGCCGTCCCCGAGGCCGGGGTCGGCGCACGGCTGGAGCCGTGCGTCAAGGGGGGGGTACTGTCACGGTTTCGGCCGAGACTGCTCCTCCTCCTGGTTCGGGCAGGCTTCGGCGTTCGCCGTCCCCGGAGTACTAGCTGCCACCGTTGAATGTTTCTTGGTGTGATTGCTTTGGTCTGTCTTGTACACCTGTGTCTGTTTGTGTGCTGATTACGTGTCCTATAAGTTCCCTGTTTTGTATTGGTTAGATTGTGTGTTGTTGGCTGCCTGTCGTTCTGAGCTGTGTGTTTTGCGCTCTGTTTGTTTCGTTTAATGTTTACGCATGTTTGCGTAATTCCTTCGCCTCTGTTTGTTTTCGAGGTCGTGTATTGTATTGTTGCACTTTGGACTAGTAAAGTCTGTTTGGACGAAGCCTCTGTGTCCTGCGCCTGACTTCTCCACCACATCCACATCGGTTCTTCTGACAGTTTCTGGTGTCCTTTGACAGCTCTTTGGTCTTGGCCATAGTGGAGTTTGGAGTGTGACTGTTTGAGGTTGTGGACAGGTGTCTTTTATACTGATAACAAGTTCAAACAGGTTCCATTAATACAGGTAACGAGTGGAGGACAGAGGAGCCTCTTAAAGAAGAAATCTTGCTTGTTTGTAGGTGACCAAATACTTATTTTCCACCATAATTTGCAAATAAATTCATTAAAAATCCTACAATGTGATTTCTGGATTTTTTTTCTCTATTTGTCTGTCATAGTTGACGTGTACCTATGATGAAAATTACAGGGCTCTCTCATCTTTTTAAGTGGGAGAACTTGCACAATTGGTGGCTGACTAAATAATTTTTTCCCCCACTGTATTTGAGATTCTTCAAATATTTGCCTTGATGACAGCTTTGCACACTCTTGGCATTCTCTCAACCAGCTTCACCTGGAATGCTTTTCCAACAGTCTTGAAGGAGTTCCCACATATGCTGAGCACTTGTTGGCTGCTTTTCCTTCACTCTGCGGTCCGACTCATCCCAAACCATCTCAATTTGGTTGAGATTGGGGGATTGTGGAGGCCAGGTCATCTGATTCAGCACTCCATCACTCTCCTTCTTGGTAAAATAGCTCTTACACAGCCTGGAGGTGTGTTGGGTCATTGTCCTGTTGAAAAACAAAAGATAGTCCCACTAAGATAGTGCTGTTCTTGCCATAATATTGACTTGGTCTTTTACCAAGTAGGGTATACCCCCAAACCCTTGAATGGGTAGCTGTTCTAAAACTTTTGACCGGTAGTGTACATATAAAGATGAGCAAAAAAGACTATAAAATAAATCATGCAAATACTGAGCTATATTGTATGCTACATCTTTTGGGAAAATTACATTATTTTATACTTATACAATTACACAGAGAAAGAGATTTTGTAAAGTTCATGATGCCGTTGACCTTAACAAGGGCCCCAGGATCAGTGGAAGCCAAATAGACCCACGCCATCAAAGATCCACCACCATATTTTACAGTAGGTATGAGGCCACACATACCAGTGGGTTTGGGTTCGAAAAACAGAAGCAAATGCTGATACTGTACCTCATACCTACTGTAAAATATGGTGGTGGATCTTTTATGTTATGGGGCTATTTTGCTTCCACTGGTCCTGGTGCTCTTGTTAAGTTCAACAGCATCATGAACTTTACCAAGTACCAGGACATTTTAGCACATCACACAAAATCAACAAATAAATGGTTAATTGACCACAATAACAACATTTTGCAATGGCCATCGGTCTCCGGATTTGAACCCCATTGAAAACCTGTGGTTTTAATTGAAGAGGGCAGTCCATAAGCTCATACAAAGGATATCAAGGATCTGGAAAGATACTGTATCAGGGAATGGTCTAAGATCCCTCCCAATGTGTTCTCCAATCTCATAAAGCATTTTAGAAAAAGGCTAAATGTCATTATCCTCACAAGGGAAGGGTGCTGGAGTATTGAAAACAGGGGTGCCAATAATTTTGACACCTACATTGCATTCGGAACGTATTCAGACCCTTTGACTTTTTCCACATTTTGTTAAGTTTCAGCCTTATTCTAAAATTGATTAAATGTTTTTTTCCCCCTCATCAATCTACACACAATATCCAATATTGACTGAAATATGACATTTACATAAGTATTCAGACCTTTTACTCAGTACTTTGTTGAAGCACCTTTTGCAGCGATTAAAGCCTTGAGTCTTCTTGGGTATGACGCTACAAGCTTGGCACACCTGTATTTGGGGAGTTTCTCCCATTCTTCGCTGCAGATCCAATCAAGCTCTGTCAGGTTGGTTGGGGAGTGTTGCTGCACAGCTATTTTCAGGTCTCTCCAGAGACGTTAGATCGGGTTCAAGTCTGGGCTCTGGCTGGGCCACTCAAGGACATTCAGAGACTTGTCCTGAAGCTCTCCTGCGTTGTCTTGGCTGTATGGTTAGGGTCGTTGTCCTGTTGGAAGGTGAACCTTTGCCACAGTCTGAGGTCCTGAGCGCTCTGGAGCAGGTTTCCATGAAGGATCTCTCTGTACTTTGCTCCGTTCATCTTTCCCTCAATCTTGACTAGTCTCCCAGTCCCTGCCGCTGAAAAACATCCCCACAGCATGATGCTGCCACCACCATGCTTCACTGTGGGGATGGTGTTCTCAGGGTGATGAGAGGTGTTGGATTTGCGCCAGACATAGCGCTTTCCTTGATGGCCAAAAAGCTCAATTTTAGTCTCATCTGACCAGAGTACCTTCTTCCATATGTTTGGGCCACCACCATGCTTCACCGTAGGGATGGTGCCAGGTTTCCTCCAGACGTGACGCTTGGCATTCAGGCCAAAGAGTTCAATCTTGGTTTTCATCAGACCAGAGAATCTTGTTTCTCATGGTCTGAGAGTCCTTTAGGTGCCTTTTGGCAAACTCCAAGTGGCTTCCGTCCGGCCACTTTACCATAAAGACCTGAACGTTCTCCCATCTCCACAAAGGAACTCTGGAGCTCTGTCAGAGTGACTATCGGGCTCTTGGTCACCTCCCTGACCAAGGCCCTTCTCCCTCTGTGTTCTTGGGGACCTTCAATGCTGCAGACATTTTTTGGTACCCTTTCCCAAATCTGTGCCTCAACACAATCCTGTCTCGGAGCTCTACGGACAATTCCTTCGACCTCATGGCTTGATTTTTGCACTGACATGCACTGTCAACTGTGGGACCTTATATAGACAGGTGTGTGCCTTTCCAAATCATGTCCAATCAATTGAAGTTACCACAGGTGGACTCCAATCAAGTTGTAGAAACATCTCAAGGATGATCAATGGAAACGTGATGCACCTGAGCTCAATTTCGAGTCTCATAGCAAAGGGTCTGAATACTTATGTGAATAAGATATTTATGTTTTTTATTTTTAATACATTTGCAAACATTTCTAAAAACCTGTTTTCGCTTTGTCATTATGGGGTATTGTGTGTAGATTGATGAGGGAAAAAAATAATTTAATCCATTTTAGAACAAGGCTGTAACGTAACAAAATGTGGAAAAAGTCAAGGAGTCTGAATACTTTCCGAATGCACTGTATCTTTTTTAGATGTTATTTTATTACTTATTAAACAAAATATATTTCTCTGAGCAACTGTATTAGTATAAAATAATATGATTTCCCAATTTTTTTTTTGCATACAATATAGCTCCATATTTGTATTATTTATTTTATACAGGCTTTTTTCTCATCTTTATCAAGGGTGCCAATAATGTTGGACCTGACTGTAGTTGGCACTACAGACAGAACTTGGCAGAACTGAAAAAACAAGATGCTCATTTTGTGAGTATCATTCTTTAGTCTGTTTCTTCTCTCAATACTTCTCAACGGGGGCATTGTTTAAAAAATGTCCATTTATTAACTTAAGCATGTGTGAACCTAAATATTGGAATGATTGAACAGAAATGTGACTAGATATACTGCATTGTATGGCCATGTGACCGCACCTGTTGACCACTCAGTGCCCACAGCCCCACACTACTGTCTAGCTGTGGCAGCCAAGGAGGGTGCGGTGAAAGGGGCAGAGTGGCCCTTTTTTATGTTGACCCTACCCTGACCTCTTTGTAGGGGCCCTAACCATTTCACAGGAAGACCCCAATGCTTTAAAAGCACAATACAGGATGAGAGCACCACCTTCTTGCTATTACGCCCCAATAAAACGGGGTCACCCAGGGGCTAATTGAGGCCTCTTTCTACAGAGTCAAATTAAAGGCAACTGCTGCACCACCACAGACTGGAAATATTAGTTGTATTAAACAACACAGGGAACGTTTTATTTCTTCACCGGTGTAAATACAGGTGGTTCGGTAAATAGGAAATTAGTATTTAGGTCTACAGAAAAGAGCTCATACTGTCTGTATGGAAAGCAGTAACTAACAACCAACAGATGTTTACTAGTCATGCATACTGTAAGGTTACAAGTGGCAAAAGTCAAGTGGTAGGCTATATGTTCCTTCTAGCTGCAATATGGCAGAATTTGAAAACTTCTTACCACATGTTAACCCACATTGCAAGCGACAACAATAAATTGCACAACAATAAACTAATTTCATCCTTCTTATTCCTACACCCCACACACCCTAGCCCCAAAAGAACAGACGAAAACAGAGAGAGGGTGGATCAGAGAGAGGGTGGATCATTATAAATAACCCAATATTGCTAGTTCAAAGACTGTGGTGGTTGGAGGAGTGATAACTCTGACTGAAGCGTCCCCATAAACACTAATAAAATTAAGTGTATCAGAAGGGGGCGTGGCCCAGGGTTCCCTTTGAACAGGCTCTGTGATCGGTTCCCCTCTCAATTAGCTCATTGTCCACTTCAGCTGGGGGGTTACACTCTCTGCTGGCTCCCTTTGAAGTGATTATCCCTTTATCTCAAGCCTGACTGAGAAGGAATATCTGGAGGACAATGGAAAATTAAAGCCCATATGGAGAAGAGCGTGAATGTCTGTTTATATAGGGCCACAAGAGTGAAAATGAGAAAGAAACACCTAAACTCTTTTGGTGGTGGTGGTGGTGGTGGTGTGGGGGGGGGGGTGTCAACGCCTATGGAAAATAAATATGTTAAGGCTCGTGCCCGAGTTGACACTTGTAACAGACTTTTGCGGGTGAAAATTGAAGGAAAGTGAAAGAAAAAAAGATGGATGGATAGATGGATGGATGGATGGATGGATGGATGGATGGATGGATGGATGGATGGATGGATGGATGGATGGATGGATGGATGGATGGATGGATGGATGGATGGATGGATGGATGGATGGATGGATGGATGGATGGATGGATGGATAGATAGATAGATAGATAGATAGATAGATAGATAGATAGATAGATAGATAGATAGATAGATAGATAGATAGATAGATAGATAGATAGATAGATAGATAGATAGATAGATAGATAGATAGATAGATAGATAGATAGATAGATAGATAGATAGATAGATAGATATCCATAATGATGGAAAGTGAGAACGAGGAATCGATGGAAGGAAGAAGGGAGAAGAAGTAAAGGTGAAAGAGGACAATGAAAGACATTTTTAAAAAGAGAGGGGTATCCAAAATGACAAAGAAGGAAGGAGGGAGAGACTGAAGGAGGAAGAATAGAGAGAGAAGGACACTTGGTGGCAGTCTTTTGGGGTAAAGTGAGGGAGAGTGAAGAAAAAAAAAAAGACAAGTATCCATCCATAATGACAGATAAACGAAAAGAGAGAAGGACGGAGGGGGAAGAGATAGAAGAAGAGAGAAGGAGAGAAGTTGTCAGCGGAATCAGATGGTGTTCAGGCAGCTAGCTCAGAGAAGATACAATTAGAGTGTGGAGTTAAGACGGTCTTTGAAGTTGGACATGGTGCATAACACCCTTAACATTAGAGAAGCTCGCCATTCATACCCTCCTTATGTTTTGTTAAGAGGATCTTCTTTAAAGGGCCAATTTGAGAAAATAAACTTTAATTTCCAAAAACAGTGGCACCCCTTGGCATTTTTTTTTGCCTTACAACCTGGAATTAAAATTGATTTTTTGGGGGTTTGTATCATTTGATTTACACAACATGCCTACCACTTTCAAGATGCAAAATATTTTTTATTGTGAAAAAAACAAGAAATAAGACAAAAAAACAGAAAACTTGAGCATGCATAACTATTCACCCCCCCCCCAAAAGTCAATACTTTGTAGAGCCGCCTTTTGCAACAATTACAGCTGCATGTCTCTTGGGGCATGTCTCTATAAGCTTGGCACATCTAGCCACTGGGATTTTTGCCCATTCTTCAAGGCAAAACTGCTCCAGCTCCTTCAAGTTGGATGGGTTCCGCTGGTGTACAGCAATCTTTAAGTCATAAAACAGAATCTCAATTGGATTGAGGTCTGGCCTTTGACTAGGCCATTCCAAGACATTTAAATATTTCCCCTTAAACCACTCGAGTGTTGCTTTAGCAGTATGCTTAGGGTCATTGTCCTGCTGGAAGGTGAACCTCCGTCCCAGTCTCAAATCTCTGGAGGACTGAAATAGGTTTCCCTCAAGAATTTCCCTGTATTTAGCGCCATCCATCATTCCTTCAATTCTGACCAGTTTCCCAGTCCCTGCCGATGAAAAACATCCCCACAGCATGATGCTGCCACCACCATGCTTCACTGTGGGGATGGTATTCTCAGGGTGATGAGAGGTGTTGGATTTGCGCCAGACATAGCGCTTTCCTTGATGGCCAAAAAGCTAAATTTTAGTCTCATCTGACCAGAGTACCTTCTTCCATATGTTTGGGGAGTCTCCCACATGGCTTTTGGCGAACACCAAACGTGTTTGCTTATTTTTTTCTTTAAGCAATGGCTTTTTTTCTGGCCACTCTGCCGTAAAGCCCAGCTCTGTGGAGTGTACGGCTTAAAGTGGTCCTATGGACAGATACTCCAATCTCCGCTTTGGAGCTTTGCAGCTCCTTCAGGGTTATCTTTGGTCTCTTTGTTGCCTTTCTGATTAATGCCCTCCTTGCCTGGTGCCATATTTTTTTATAACCCAACCCTGATCTGTACTTCTCCACAACTTTGTCCCTGACCTGTTTGGAGAGCTCCTTGGTCTTCATGGTGCCACTTGCTTGGTGGTGCACCTTGCTTAGTGGTGTTGCAGACTCTGGGGCCTTTCAGAACAGGTGTATATATACTGAGATCATGTGACACTTAGATTGCACACAGGTGGACTTTATTTAACTAATTATGTGACTTCTGAAAGTAACTGGTTGCACCAGATCTTATTTAGGGGCTTCATAGCAAAGGGGATGAATACATATGCACACACCACTTTTCCGTTATTTATTTTGTATAATTTTTTGAAACAAGTTATTTTTTTCATTTCACTTCACCAATTTGGACTATTTTGTTTATGTCCATTACATGAAATCAAAATCAAAATCCATTTAAATTACAGGTTGTAATGTAGCAACATTTTAAAAAAAGCCAAGGGGGATAAATACTTTTGCAAGGCACTGTAAGTTGAGAGTGGGCGACTTGCGGATGTGTACAAATATCTGGCGTGACAGAAAGAAAGAACCTGATGATGGTTCTATTAAAACTGGTTGTCCTTGTGCAGGTGCATACGTGGGTAGGACATGGGGGTGGGTTTTGGCACCAAATATAAATAATTGCTTTCTCTCCCACTCTCTTTTATTTTATTTTAATCCTGTTTTGCGGTGGCTTAAAAGTTTAATAATGTATAGAAACAATGTCTGATGTTCAGCCTAATCCGTTTGGCCAGGGAAACCTTTGTGTGTGTGCCTACAATATGGCGTCCATTTTATCCTCCTCCTCTCTCCTGGTGGGGGTGATGGAATTGAACTGGAAAAAGGTTTATCCTTTTCAGCATTCAGCAGATGCCCCTGGAAAGATCACTGAGATTATTGGCCCGATGCTGATCTACTTTGAATAACCAAAACTCTCTGATGTGGTGGAGCGGGACAGCTAAGGGAACCAGGCTGGTCAGGATGGGGTCATCATAGGCATTATTTTCTCTCTGTCTCTTTCCTCTCCCTCTCTTCTCTATATCTTTATCTCTCTCTCTCTATCTCTCTCATTCTCTTTCTTCTCTCTGTCAATGCAGTTTCACCTGTGTGTCCTTTATGTCTCCTTTTGAAAATATAGAGGTGTCTTTTAGAGAAGAAACTAAAAACAGTGTGTCCTTTAATACTGATTTACTAAAGAGGGAATATTGTGTAAAAATGGGTTCTGCAAGTCCACTGTCCATCTATTACAGCAATATGACGCCTGTTGTATTAAGAAAGCCTACAGTCCATGCATGGATGCTGCTACCCACAGGCCTCAGCACTAGAACAGTACTTATTAGGTTGCTAGTCACGTCGAATGGAAAGGTATTGCATGGTTAACTTATGTGCAAACAAAACAATCAATGACTAATTTTGTATAACAATTGGACAAATGAGACGGAAAAGCGACCTGCTTGAAAGGAAACTAAAGTGGATTGGACATAAAGAGCAGAAACAGCTGTTACAGGCTCGCCGCTCTGCTAAACTGACAAAGTACCCTGTTTAACCATGTCTGAGGCCTGACAGGAAGTCAATTAGGCGATAAGGCAAATAAATTGTCCCTATTGATCAAATTAGTGTCCAATGACTATTGGCGCCGTGACAAGTGAAACGGACATCAGTGTTCTGCTAACAGTTTAGCTTCCTCCACTGTCCCTGTCCCCATACCGGGCTCGAACCAGTTACCCTCTTCTTCGCAAACACCTCCTTGACAACGTACCAAATGTTGAGCTATAAAACCCAGGTTTTTTTTTTTAGACCCAGGTTTTGGGTCCAATAGTAAAAACACAGGGAGCTAAAACAATGAGGTGATGGAATCAAATTCACACCCCCAACACCTGTAGAAGTACAATATTTACAGTTGGCTATCCTGCGCTGGAAAGTTACCGGGAAGTAACCACATCAAACCTTAACCAAACCACTGAATAGGAGGAGATGTTTATCATATTTACAGTGTCTATACGCAGTGTCGAATGCGCCAGAAAAGTAATTAAAGTAAAGTACACCAATGTGTAATAATCATAAAGCTATCAAATGTCTACACAGGGTTGGTGACTCCTCCGACAAAGTCAAATAGACCACTGTGTATTAATCGTAAACCTATTAAATATCTCAGTGACCGGTTTTTATACACATACGCCCTATTCCGTTCTTAACTTGGTAATAGGATATACTTAGCCTAAACTTGAACTTACTCCAAACTTAAACCATACCCTAAACTTACCCTATTGCCCTAATCCTTAGGTTTAAGTTAGTTTAAAGAAAAGAGTGTACATGAGGTTTATTTCCATTTAAACATCTGCTATACTGTATATCGCCTCACTGCCGGACATAAATTGTTCTGTCCCACAAGGTTATCGTGTTTTCTAAACAGTAGATACACGTTCGGTGGATCCAGTGGAATTGTGGGAGCTACAGATACAGAAGAGAGGGGCAGGCCAGGCTTCTCTGACCTCGACCAGGGCCAGCTGCAAATTATTTATTATCTCGTCAATTTCTCTTCTTCTGAGGTAAAAGTCTGAGATAAGACTAGTTCAAGACAAGAGAGAATAGGGGAGCTCTGCTTTGCTTCTGTGACCAGTGTTGTGGGATGCTGCTGCCTTCCCTTCTTTGTGTCAGCCTTGTTCCACAGGTGTGAATAGGGGAGTGAGCTTCAAAAACAGTGTGCACAGATAGGCAAGGAACATCAACAAAGGCAATGGTGCGGTGCTTCTCTCTGTGCTGTAGGACAGGAGATAGGGAAACATTCCCACAGAGAGAGAGAGAGAGAGTGAGCAAAGGAAAGCATGCTGGGAAACATTCAAATTCCTTTCATATCAGTTCGAATCGTGCTATTAAATGTGGGGAAAAAAACACTTTTCGCTTTTGATGAAGACTATAAACATCATGATGAATAGATCAATGCTCTATTGTGGCTACCGTATATCTCTTGGCATATAAGGCTTTTTGGTACAGTAGTCTAATGAAAGTACACTATCTATGTGCTGGCAGAGGTAGGAGAATATAATAGAGAAACAAATGTACATTATGCTTACTGATGTTGAGGTCAACAGCGTTCAAAAGGCCATGTTGCAATAATACTCATGCCGTACTCATTCTAGTAGCCTATTTTAACTTGGTAGACCTCCAAAGCAAAGCACAACTAATCACCGCAAGTCCCCAGCGGTGTTGAAATGTGTCAACAGAGCAGTTTGAAAGGAGCATGCTCCCATGTTTACCCTCCCACACCTGCGATGGGCTGATAGAGAGAGAACGAAGACAAAGATAGAAAGCGGGAGAGAGAGAGAGAGTACACAGACCACTGTGACTGACCCAAAATTAAGGACATCTTTGACTATGTACAGACTCAGTGAGCATAGCCTTGCTTTTGAGAAAGGCCGCCGAAGGCAGACCTGGCTCTCAAGAGAAGACAGGCTATGTGCACACTGCCCACAAAATGAGGTGGAAACTGAGCTGCACTTCCTAACCTCCTGCCAAATGTATGACCATATTAGAGACACATATTTCCCTCAGATTACACAGACCCACAAAGAATTAGAAAAAAAATCCAATATTGATAAACTCCCATATCTATTGGGTGAAATACCACAGTGTGCAATCACAGCTGCAATATTTGTGACCTCTTGCCACAAGAAAGGGGCAACCAGTGAAGAACAAACACCATTGTAAATACAACCTATATTTATGTTTATTTATTTTCCCTTTTGTACTTTAACTATTTGCACATAATTACAACACTGTATATAGACATAATATGACACTTGAAATATCTTTATTATTTTGTAACTTTTGTGAGTGTATTGTTTATTTCACTTTTGTTTATTATCTATTTCACTTGCTTTGGCAATGTAAACATATGTTTCCCATGCCACTAAAGCCCCTTAAATTGAAATTGAAATTGAAATTGAACAAGGAGAGAGACAGAAAGAGAGAGTGGGAAATAAAGACAGAGAGAGAGAGTGACAGAACAGGCGAGTGAGAACATGGGGATCGTTCCCTCCCCTCCCTTCAGAATCAAATCCGGTGCCATAACATGTGAGCAAACAGCTCCTCCCCGGTCTCGTCGCTGAGTTTGTTTTCAAGTGGAAATGAGCTGATGGCTCGGTGGCGATTAGCCCCGCGGCTAACATGAAAGGAGAGGAAAAGACAGCTGCTAATTTCCTCCTCTGACCTTTCTGCCCCCGCTGGTATTTCATACAAACGTTGCGATTTATGGGGCTAACAGCTCACTGCTACTGGCGCAATAACAGTAACAGAGACCCCGACCCCTCTTTCTACGAATCTTTCTCTGAAACAAGCTCATACGGATATACACACACACACACACACACACCTGCCCCCACCTTTACACAACCGTAATACAAGGTTCAAAAAGAGACGTGCAAAGTGAGTTAAGGGATGAGGTTCTTGACTGGGTTCCAGTGTCTGCTGTTCTTTTTACAAGTCAATAGCCCTGACAAACTCAAACCCTTCGACCCCTGTGGCACAAGGAATAGGAAGATGACACCATCCGCTCTAAAAGGGCCTTCCCTCTTGTCATTCTTGTCTATCAACTTTTTACACTGGGACAATCCTCACACTTCAAACTACCTGTTTCATAAAGACCGACTTACATTTCCATTACATTTTACATTTCCATTAAGAGAAACTGAGAAACTGATAAGAAAATGTGTGATTTTTAGGTCAAGGATCAATTATGGGCACGGGCAGTGGGAAGTGGCTTCCATCGAAACCCAGTCGAATACAAATGCATTGGAAATGAATGAGGCACAAGGAAACAAGAGGCCCCACAATGGCCTCCAGGGAGGCGGATACCCAGGAAGCTAGGATCCGGCTGAGCATTCCTCTCCCTTTGCTCCACTAGCATTGTTGTCAGTCTTATTATCCTCTGTTTGCCTAAAGGGGAAAAATAAAACACAAAACATGAGGAAAACTACTACTTCAAAAAAGCCTATAGTTTTGAGTCTCTATTTCAAACACCAGGGTGGCGATTACATCATAAATCATGATTAGCTATAGGTAGAGCTATTGGCCAATCGGTAGAACTGCTCTTCTGTTGTGATAAAGGGAAAACACTTTGTTGATGGAATGGACCACAAGGATACACTGATTTGGGCCCAAGACTCAGGCTCACCTCAACCCTGTGCCACCATGGCAAGATAAATCATTTTTTCACACAGTGAAACAAAACGAAAATGTGAAACAGAATCCTATGATTTAAATTCAGGCTAACATTTTTCCAACCAAGTTCATGGTCACTCCCCAGATCTCCCTCCCCCTATCCCGTCCCCCCTAAATTCTCCCTTCTGATCAGTCACTGGGCCCTCTCTCCCGCTGACTCCGCCTTCTGTTCTCACCATCCTCCTCAGGCTCCATTCAGAGTTCAATCGGGTCATTAGCTGAGTGATTACAGTGAGAAAGGGCGACCATTAGTGTGTGTGTGTGTGTGTGTGTGTATCAATCAGCCGGCGTGGGTGACGACACGGTGCTGTTTGTCTTTCTCATGAAAGAGGGGATCAAAAGGGTGGCCACCAGCTGGACCTTCAATCACACTAGGCCAACGTCACTTTAGCACCCCACTGCAGCTGTAGTGCTGTGGAGCCAGTGTGTGTGTGTGTGTGTGTGTGTGTGTGTGTGTGTGTGTGTGTGTGTGTGTGTGTGTGTGTGTGTGTGTGTGTGTGTAAAGACTGTGGACGTGTTTAACTATACTTGTGGGGACCAGAATAGTAAACAAACACATATTTGACCAACTGGGGACATTGTGTTAGTCCCCACAAGGTCAAATGCTATTTCTAGGGGGTTTAGGATTAAGGTTAGAATTAGTGTTAGGGTTAGAATTAGGTTTAGGGTTAGGAGCTAGGGTTAGTTTTAGGGTTAGGAGCTAGGATTAGTTTTAGGGTTAAGGTTACGTTTTTGGGTTAAGGTTAAGGTTAAGGTTAGGGTTAGGGTAAGGGTTAGCGGTTAGGGAAAATAGGATTTTTAATGGGACTGAATTGTGTGTCCCCACAAGGTTAGTTATACAAGACTGTGTGTGTGGTCATGCAAGGTCACCCCTCTCTTTGTATTGTCTCTTTCTGGGAAGTGAATGGCCTGGCTCAGGCCTCGAGTGTGTGTGTTGTGTGTGTTCATGTCTCCATGTAATTCAGTGCAAGAGCTGGTGTTTGATAATGTGTGGTTGATGTGTGTATGTGTGTGTGATGTCAGGATTGATGTCCCATAGGGACTTTGTCACGGGCCTTTTTAAGCCAGTATAACCATTTAGCACAGCTCCAAAATACAATTGTATTTGTGATGATTTAATGCACCACTTGTAAACAGGTACTCACCACTGGCAGCATGTTGGTCTGTAGTCTCTTCTCCAGTGTCAATAGTCTCCTCCAGATACAGGCCACCTGCAACCAAAAGCAGAAGTTAGTATTTGTATTATACGACATGTAGATAGTATAGTAATATCTAGATAGTAAGATATATGTTTACAGCAACAAAATGTCTTCACTAACTCCAAAAATTAAAATGTCAGTATGAAGTGCCTAAAATCACCTATAGGTTCATATGATCTAACTCAAGGTTGAGGACAGAGACAGGGAAAGAGAAGTTGTTTTTAATGTGAATTCGACTTTTACTGTGAATTGGCTCTACTGGCCCGGCAGGTTTACAGTTCCACTTTTTGATCCAATCAATCGTGTTTCAGTCTCAAGAAAACATGATAATGTGTGACATACTTTGAGGTTTGCATAAGTATTTTGTTTAAATGCTTAAACCAAACACTTCATTATAAGGAATGCACAGCCCAATGCAGTCAGAGTTCAACAACTACATTTAGGAACCCTGAGGTTGTGTCCCAAATGGCACCCTATTCCCTACATAGTGCATTACTTTTGACCAGAACCTTATGGGCCCTGGTCAAAAGTAGTGCACTATATAGGTATACGGTGCCATTTGGGATGCAACCCGAGTTACAGATCCAGGCGCCTACTCTCAAAGACATTCCACAGGCATACCTTATCATATTTCCTTTCAAAGCCTCCATCAGCCTCCAAGGTTCAAAATATCACCCTACTTGTTTTTCTTCCCAATATAAATCTCCCTCGCCTCTTGACAGAAAGGATGTCACTTGTTTTGTGTGTTTTGATGTCGAGTGGAAGAAGGTCATTGACTAAATGCCAAGTTTTCGGGGGGGTTAGCCTTTTAATTTTTTTTGCAGGTCAGAATATTTCCAGTCCCAAATCCCCCTGGTCTTACACACTACCTTCCTGTCGGAGTGTACAAAGGTAGTCCCCTTGTTTGTTACCCTCCTCGGAGTCCTTTGATTCTCATAGCCTTCCTGTTCTATGCCCTTGTGTTTTGGCACAACACACCATGTAACACTATCCGGGGGCATGGAGTGATGGGCCGCTTTTGGGTCTTTTGTGCTGCTGCAGACCAGGGGAGGACACTGAGGGACACATATACAAGCAGACACACACACACACACACACACACACACAGGGGTGTGTTCAGTCAAGCTCAGAGATGATGAAACGGCCAGGTATACTCTCAGGTGCGGTGGTGGTGTCGCCTACAATGACATCACCGGGGCTGAGCTTATTGAAGAGGTTTAGCCTGTCGGACGGTAAACAGGGAGTAGAGGACGTTACGAAACTAGAAACTACAGCAGCACAAAGGGAGAGAATTACGAGGTGAATACCAGTGTTGGGAACCGGTGTGCCTGCTTGGCTGCTGCACAGTGCCAAACCTGATTCATAAACTTCCTCCAAAGGGTCAGGAAGTTATGTGGATGCAACAGTTTGTGTAGAGGCCAATGTCTGAGCCTAGATATTGCGCTTTGAGGAAATTCCCCTTTGGAAACGGTCAGAGATGCATTCTTTGCGAAACCTCGGAACGCATCACTCTTTCTGTTCTCCTCAGGAATCTGAGTAAGACTTCAGAGAAAAAAGAGCCGAAAGCCTGCGGTCATGTGGCAGAAATTCAGATGCCATATAATGTTCAAACCTTGAAATATACATGGCGCACAATGTCCAAGCATTTCTGTTCACGATTTACAATGCGTAAACAAACGGGCTAAGAACAGTTAAAGAGCCCAGGGGGATTATTTGCAATGAGGTCTAGTTACATGCTGTTTCCAGTTTCTAACCCGAGAAAGGGCTATTGAGAGTGTTAACCACTGGCCACCCAATCTTGGTGAACAGAAAACACTGACTGTTTAGACTTAAAATATCTAACACAGAATGTTCAGACATCAAGGTCTCAACAAAAACCATACTGCATTTGAGAGAAAACAAATGTAGTCTTGATGTGGTTGGATGGTATAATTGTCTTTAGACTGATCTGGGATACTTTAAAGTGTCAGTGTTAAATCGAATTAGCGTCTCGTTTGCTTCTTATCATTTAGCAAAATACTTAAAACAAAAATGTGACAACACCCCAGAAAGATCCACTTAATCATAGTTTTCTCTTAAAGTTTGTTTTGGTGCTAAATCGTGTTATCTCCTTATTACAACATCTGCCATTTCTCTGTTGACACCTAGCTATCCGATGACAGCCACAGCACTTATTTCAAGGGAGTTTTTAGGGTGAACGTCCTGTGGTTATACTTTAGTGAATACGGTACAGACAGAGGCCTTTATCCTTCCTTTAAACAAGACTGCTGACAATGAATGGCAGTACAGTAAAAACAACACACAATTTCTGCTTATAACTGGTCATAACTGGTTATTATAACACTTCCTGCTCATAACTTACTTTAGTTCTGCTTATAACTGGTCATAACTGCTTATTATAACACTTCCTGCTCATAACTTACTTTATTTCTGCTTATAACTGGTCATAACTGCTTATTATAACACTTCCTGCTCATAACTTACTTTATTTCTGCTTATAACTGGTCATAACTCCTTATTATAACACTTCCTGCTCATAACTTACTTTATTTCTGCTTATAACTGGTCATAACTGCTTATTATAACACTTCCTGCTCATAACTTACTTTATTTCTGCTTATAACTGGTCATAACTGCTTATTATAACACTTCCTGCTCATAACTTACTTTATTTCTGCTTATAACTGGTCATAACTGCTTATTATAACACTTCCTGCTCATAACTTACTTTATTTCTGCTCATAACTGGTCATAACTGCTTATTATAACACTTCTTGCTCATAACTTACTTTATTTCTGCTCATAACTGGTCATAACTGGTTATTATAACACTTCCTGCTCATAACTTACTTTATTTCTGCTCATAACTGGTCATAACTACTTATTATAACACTTCCTGCTCATAACTTACTTTATTTCTGCTCATAACTGGTCATAACTGCTTATTATAACACTTCCTGCTCATAACTTACTTTCTTTCTGCTTATAACTGGTCATAACTGCTTATTATAACACTTCCTGCTCATAACTGTTCATAAGTAACCATCCAAAAACATAGGAGAAAATGAACCAATCTCCTCTTTTTAAATGGGAAAAAGTTCTGAAACACCTAAGCATAGCAGAGCAGCATTTCCACAAGGACCTACTGATGTAACTTGAAAGACTTTGACTTCTCACTTTGCATTTGATATAGTGTCTCTTCAGCAGCTAGGCGAGACAGCCAGTTATGGGGAACTGCAAAAGAAAGACAGGATGCGCTCCTGGCTGTTAGAAGTCTAGTCAAAAGCATTCTCTTCTCTCGATATTCATCTTGCCAGTTGAAAAGTGAAGACGGCGAAACTTCTCAACTTTTCAACCACCAAAAGAAACCTTACAACAGGATTGTAATCTAAAAATGTAAACGGTAGGAACATATGGGACTGGGACTTCACACACGGAAAGGAAATTCATATGTTTTTGTCCCACACTGAAAGGACAACCAGATCCATGAAGTCTGACTCTAACACAATGTCCACGTCACTGAAATCCATTTTACATTTATCTATAGACACTTACACACAAGAGTCTTACAAGGTCATTTTGTTTTCTCTATTGTTGTGTGTTAGCGTGATTCATCTGCTCTACAAACAGTGGAGCTGCATTTTAGTAGTATTTTCTTCTCAGTATTGCTGCCCTACAATTCAAAGTTCCACAAAAAAGTTTAAATACTGCTTATCTTACCAAAAACAGTTCAAAGTGCTCCCTCACCCCAAAATATCAATTTTCAAATGGCCCACATATCTCTGCCTCGTCTCACCACACAGCTTGACAAAGAAAGTTGATTTCATCAAGGTACCTCTGAAATTTGACAGAAATGAAACACAAACTCTTGAATCCTTTTCTTTCCCTCAATGGCGGGGATGAATAAATGATACTCGTCTCTTTAATCGACGTGCTCAGCGATAACAAAGAGACTTTGAGACACTATGAGGACACGTAACGATCAGACGGTGCTGCTCGTTTCTCCTTGAAGGACGGGCGGCTCAAAACGCGAGGCCCTTAAACGCTCCTGTCTACTTGGGAACAATCTCACTTTTCTGTCTTTCAAGCAAAAAAATGGAAAATCGCTTAATCTCTTCCAATTATTCTAAGTTTTTTTTGTTCCTGATAAAGCACTCCATATTGCCTACTTCGAAAGAGCTTCTTCTCTTGAAAAAAGAAAGTGACATGTCATCTAAATTTAGCCTTTGAGAGTGTACTTCGATTTAACTTCTCCTCCTCCTTCTCTGCCGTGTGTCATGTGGTTGATGTGCCTGACAGCTGCCTGTTGAAAGACACCGTTCCCGAACGAAGATTCAAATTAAGTTTGCGGTTTGACGACAGGGGCTTGATGTATGCTAATGAACCCACGGGGAAGAATGTGCTCACTCTCAGAAACAGGAGAACGTAACAAAACCTCGTCAGACACCACTCCCCAGGATATCAAGAAGTCACATCGCTCACAAAGTTTGCGTCGCCACAGAAGAGGACAAAAGAGCTCAAATCACATGAGGTAAACGCATCAAAAAAAGGCGGTTTGACTTCTAAAGTGTTCGATTTGAGGTAAAGGAAGGGAAATTGGGACAATTCTCCATATGGAATGAAAGTAAGCGGGAATCTTTCCTGACAAGGGAGGGGGAATTATTTTCTCTTCAATAAGTGTGTGCGACACCTGTGGTAAATTCCTGAGGAAGTGTCTCAAAGTACGTATCTACAATCCCTATCATTTGTTTCTATGGACACTTTTTTTATCTGCAGTGGAGATGAGTGAACAAGTGACAATGCAAAGGTCAGGGACAGAAGTTTCACAACATTGTTCCACTATCTGCTCTGCCCAGTTCATCCGCTGAATTTCTTTTATGTGTCAAAAACAAACAGATTAGGATGACTCCTTCAACGGAATCAGCCTGAAAAAAATAACAGCAGAGGCCATAGACCTAGATCACATAGATTTAAGGGTAAGTGCCTTTTTCAAGGATTCATCTGTTTTGTCTACCATCTTCAAAGGTTATTTTGCTCTACGAGTAAAGCCTTAATTACGCGAGGTAGTTCTGGCTACTGTGGAGATCTAATCATGGCCCGTACTAATAACGAAAATAGAGCAAGTTCATTAAGACAACACAAACAGGGTAGCACCATAAAAATAGGCCCGCAGGAAAGACTGAATTCCATAAACACACTGACTTTTAACTCTTTGCCGCCACACACACATGCAGCCACCTGAACGCGCATACGCAAACACACACACACACACACACACACACAGGCAGACACGCACATTCTCACACGCATGCACACACGCACACACACGTTTGTTTTACTATCCATGTGGGGACCACACAATTGATTCCCATTCAAAAAACTATTTTCCTAACCCTAAACCTAACCCTAACCCTAACCTTAACCCCAAACCCCTAAGCCTAACCCTAATTCTAACCCTAAACCTAAACTAGCCTTTTTCCTTGTGGGGACAGGCAAAATGTCCCCACTTGTCCTAATCTTCCTTGTTTTACGACCCTTGTGAGGACTTCTGGTCCCCCAAGGATAGTAAAACAAAAAATACACACACACACACACACACACACACACATTTGTACTGTAATGCACAGACATTTTGCCATTAAAACAGTACATTTGAAGTTAGAACTCTGTACATTCTATCTAATATAAGCCTCAATCACACACCTTCCTCCTACACAGTATCCAGAGAGCTAACAGTAACAGCAGTCAAGCTTCCCTTCAGATGAACTGGGACAATAATGACTTCAGCCACACAATGCTCCTCTCTCTTTCATTATAACAGTAGGAGCGTGCCATACCAACGTCAGGGAGCAGAGAACAACACGGCCCATTGACTCTAACAGTACACAGTAGAACTGGAGGAGGCAGTGGACTCATTGTGACAGATGATGTCACCCCCACTGACAACATCAGACACCACAGAGGTCAATAGGAGCAGGGCAGGGCTGGGGGTGGGCAGGGCTGGGTTTGGACAGGGCTGGGGGTGGAGGGGAAGATGGCAGAGGGGCAGGGGGATTGGAGGGGGGTAGGGGTGGAAGGGTTAAGGGGCCTTGGTACATGATAGTGGAGACAGTGGTACATGATAGTGGAGACAGCGGTACATGATAGTGGAGACAGCGTGGAGACAGTGTATGCAAAGAGGAGAAGAAACGTTTGTGCATACATGGACAAACAAAGACACACATGCATGCACGCACACGCACACACACACACAGACATGTTTCAGACATGGATCAGAGAGAGGCCCGGCTCCTGCCTTTTAACCGTAGCGTGGTGGCGTCCGATAAGCCAGCCGTGTGGGTTGGTCAGGAACTCTGCATAACTCAGCACATTCTTACAGCACACAGCACTGGATGCCAGGCCACACTGCGGTCACCCAATCCACCACCCACCATGGAGAGGCCACAGCCCCAGAGGCGACACTCCAGGCCAGGCGACACAAACACAGCTCCCCCTCCGTCCTCCAACTCAAACATGGTTCCTCCATCCAGTAGAGCAGGATTTCATGGGACTATCACAGTTGGACATACTCTATGATTAAGGCCTGGAGTTTTTCCTGACTATATGACCTGACCAGGAAAAAGCTCAGGGCACTGAGTTATGACCTACAACTACAGATGTAAGATCTTAATTTGATCACCCTGTTGCATTTAAAACTTGTAGTGTATTTGAGGTTTAAAAAGGCTTCTGAAGTTTGTAATTTCCACTTAAACATTTCAGACTTGATTTTCCCTTACAAAAAAATGTATCAACCCCTTCAAAAATGTCCATTAATTAGAATCCACATGTTAATTCACATTTCCTGTTGCTGCAGGATTATGTTCCTGCTGTAGCAAACTGGCTCAAATTAAGATCCTACATCTGTTGGGCCCAGTGTTTTTCCTGGTCAGGTCAGGTGGTCAAGAAAAACTGAGTCTTGTATAGGATTACAACACTTGCAATCTCAAAAGTCACTCAATGTTCAAGAAATGTACAAAATACCGCAACAATAGTATATTCCACACTAGCATCTATCTTGGTGGTAAGGGAAAAAGCTGGCTAGGTAGATGTTGGCTTGTAGCTTTTATGGAAGGATACAGCGCACCAGGACTCCCATGTAGGTCAGGCACAAATCCTGTGCCTCCAGCAGAGAACCCAGAACCTCTTTGAGCATCTGAAGAAGCCAAGGAGAAGACAGGAGAGCGGAGTTTCTTCCAGGTGCTGCTTTCACAGTGGTAATCCTTCCTCAGCGTGACTGTGGGTTTTACAGAGAATCTCTCCAAACAGGGCCCAGATGGTGGGAGGTAGACAGTAACACAAATAAAACACATGCACACACACACACACATACTCCATAAGCTTGAAGTTACTTAGGGACACACACACTCATACACACTTGCAGTTGTTTAGGCACGCACACACATGAGCTTGTACATACCCTAGGCCACACACGCGTACACACACACAACGACTGAAGGTGAGAACTGACTTGTCACTCCTGGGTGGTCCTTGTGTAAAGATAAGACAAGCTCTGCTAAAGCCCTCTGTTAAGTAGAAGCACAAGTTGGGGCTGTTTTGTTAGGTTAGCGCCGGAGACCTCTTTACAACACGTGTGGAATGTCTGTAGCCTGTAGAGCTGTAGAGAGCTAGAATAGTTCCTCTAAGTTCAGCTCCCATTACAGAGCTTGTTTAATGACAATGTGTCAGAAGCATGACTACTTCCAACTAATATAAACCTCCTCCTCCAGGCCCTGGGGCTTTTTCTGCTCACATCAGCTCCTCTGTTTGTGGAAGATTAGCACACAACATACAGGAGGCCTCTGCTTTGTAGCAGAGCTGGTCAGGCGTTAAGATCAGGAAGGTGGTTAGAAAGACGAGGAAGACATTTGAAATGATGAGATAAAAGAGTTAATCTTCCCCCATTTCGAACCCAATCCTCCATAGCTGCCTATTTCTGTCGGGAAGGGAAAAAATCCCAGTCTCCTCACTCCTCTCTCCTTTTTCATGTGGTTACTGGAACAACAATGTACATTCGGAGTGTTTCGTCCTTTGATGTTTGCATTCACCAAACCGACTTAAAACGGAGGAGAAAAGAGAGGGCAAGAAAGACGCGGGAGAGAGATTTTGTGGTGTGCTTTCGCTCTCTCTCATTGGCAAGGCATCTGACGTCTAGCCGGCAAAAGACAAAATTCGAGTTTCGCCTGTTAAGCCGTCTGTCAAGAGGGTTTTCTCTTTTTTTCCCTGCCCGTTTCGTGGATGTGGCTGTGCCGTTGTGAAGGCCGCTTACACGCTTTTCAAACAATAACAGTTCAATCCTCCCCCTTCTGCTTCCTCTGCCAGGGCCCTGCACATGCCAACACATCCTTTTGAGAGCCTTGAAACGACAACAAACGCTAAGCGTTTTCACCGCTGAGAGAAAAGAGGCCCATCCGCGAGCCTGTGTAATTAAAGTCGATCTAATATTGTTACATTTCTGCTCGGAAATACACAAAAAAGGAGCGTTTCCAAGGCTCTTTCTCTGTGGCTAATCCGGCGCTTCTTTGTTGAGGTCGCCACAAAGACGCCTTGCTCACAGAGAAGACTCAGAATGGTGGAAATAAAATAGCCAGGTTTCGAAACTTGAGTTTGCTGGCTTGAATTAAGGGTAGGCCGCTGTACTACGTCAGGAGGCTCAAAGAGCACATGGAGACTGAATTTCTATCTTTGATATGAGCTTCAAACTGTGTCATCTCTCAGTCAGCCAACATTCTCTCTTTCTTCACCCCGGATGGTGACCACACAGGGCATACTGTACGTTTGATCAGACGCTAGCATCATCGGGTCGTCTACATATACATCCATGTCACAGCGCTAATTGTATGTGACACATTCAGACTACAGGCGTTTTTTCTCGCAACATTGTTACATATACAAAGCCTTCAAAAACAACAGAAAAACAACATCCTCCAATGTGTCTGTCACCTTGGAAGAAAAAAATCCATCTCCATTTCAGTTGCTGTAATCCTTGGCCATTCATTCACCTCCACCCCTGCATGGCCGTGCTGTAGGAGACATCAACGGCTTCGAACATTAAAGAGACAATCAAAGAGTGAGGCATCAGAGCCGGGCTAGTGCCTCCGGAATGCAAAGTGTTATCAAAAATACCGCTGAACTTGATTCTCTGTGCCCGTCCTTCCCACAGGCAAAGTTATCCTTTCAACCGGCTGCTGCCTTCAATAACCCCAAACAAAAATAATGTCAGCACCAAAAAGTTCACAAATGGATTGGGTGCTGATGATGAATATGCAAATGTATCTGAATGCAAAGTACGCACTGATTATTGACTTTGTGTATTCAGGTCTGATGGGTTGGTTTGAATGGGGTTGAACACAAAGGTATACATACATACTGTCTTTGTGGTTCTCCGTGACTTAAGATTAGGGCCGGCCTTGGGCGACATAAGAGGTCGACTAGGAACTCAGTCGGGGTCTCAACTTACTGTTGAGAGTTATTTTCAAAATGTGGTGGTGCACTGCAGTTTTTCTCTTGTTATGTCAGTCACTGACAGTCGGTCAGTGAGCCCATGTAAGCTAACATTTTAGGGATTTTTTTTTAGAAGTTAGTCTAGCCAGCTATCTAAAATTGTAGTAATCATGGTCGAATTATTGACCGGGCACGAAGGGAACATGCCCAGAGGCCCTGACCTCCGGGAGGCCCCCATTGATTTTGATAGAGTGACTAACTCAGATATCATATTACCATGGCATAAGTCATGGCAAAATGTGTAGAATTGCAGGAAATTAGCTTTAAAACTGCAAAAATGTCTCTCCACCCTAAGGCAAAATGTGTAGAATAGCTGGAAATTAGCTGTAAAACTGCAAATTCTTCTCTTCGCCGATGGCACAATGTGTAGAAATGCAGGAAATTAACTCTAAAACTGGTTTCTCTCTGCCATCAAGAGGGGAGAGGGGCACTAAAATGTTTTGCTTGTTTTTTATTTATTTTTATTTTATTTATTTCACCTTTATTTAACCAGGTAAGCCAGTTGAGAACAAGTTCTCATTTACAACTGCGACCTGGCCAAGATAAAGCAAAGCAGTGCGATAAAAACAACAACACAGAGTTACAGATGGGGTAAACAAAACATAAAGTCAAAAATACAACAGAAAATATATATACAGTGTGTGCGAATGTAGTAAGTTATGGAGGTAAGGCAATAAATAGGCCATAGTGCAAAATAGTTACAATTTCGTATTAAGGTACGGTGGGATTCGAAATGGTCGGTGATCTGTTTGTTAACTTGGCTTTCAAATACTTTCGAAAGGCAGGGCAGGATGGATATAGGTCTATAACAGTTTGGATCTAGAGTGTCACCCCCTTTGAAGAGGGGGATGACCGCGGCAGCTTTCCAATCTCTGGGGATCTCAGACGTTACGAAAGAGAGGTTGAACAGGCTAGTAATAGGGGTTGCGACAATTTCGGCGGCTAATTTTAGAAAGAAAGGGTCCAGATTGTCTAGCCCAGATGATTTGTAGGGGTCCAGATTTTTCAGCTCTTTCAGAACATCACCTGTCTGAATTTGTGTGAAGGAGAAGCGGGGGGGGGGCATGGGAAAGTTGCAGCGGAGGGTGCAGAGCTGGTGGCCGGGGTAGTGGTAGCCAGGTGGAAACCATGGCCAGCCGTAGCAAAATGCTTGTTGAAATTCTTGATTATTGTAGATTTATCGGTGGTGACAGTATTTCCTAGCCTCAGTGCAGTGGGCAGTTGGGAGGAGGTGCTCTTATTTTCCATGGACATTACAGTGTCCCAAAACTTTTTGGAGTTATGCTACAGGATGCACATTTCTGTTTGAAAAAGCTAGCCTTTGCTTTCCTAACTGATTGTGTATATTGGTTCCTGACTTCCCTAAAAAGTTGCATATCGCGGGGGCTGTTCGATGCTAATGCAGTACGCCACAGGATGTTTTTGTGCTGGTCAAGGGCAGTCAAGTCTGAGGAGAACCAGGGGCTGTATCTGTTCTTAGTTCAGAATTTTTTGAATGGGGCATGCTTATTTAAGATTGAGAGGAAAGCACTTTTAAAGAATAACCAGGCATCCTCTACTGACGGAATGAGGTCAATATCCATCCAGGATACCCGGGCCAGGTCAATTAGAAAGGCCTGCTCGCTAAAGTGTTTTAGGGAGCGTTTGACAGTGATGAGGGGTGGTCGTTTGATCGCGGACCCATTACGGACGCAGGCAATAAGGCAGGTGAGGTGGGGGAGCCCCCCCCAAAAATGTAGCTTAGGCTCCCAAAAGGCTAAGGCCGGCCCTGCTTATGACCTCTGTGCTCATGAAACAGTACCAAAATATAAGTGTGTAAATATCAATGTATATTTTACTGTAGCTTTCTACCAGATTTCTACCAGATTGTGGTATCTTGCGGCTAGAGACTGTATGAGTTAACCTCTTAAGGATCTGATTCTTTTTTTCAATTTTCGCCTAAAATGACATACCCAAATCTAACTGCCTGTAGCTCAGGACCTGAAGCAAGGATTTGCATATTCTTGATACCATTTGAAAGGAAACACTTTGAGGATTGTGGAAATGTTAAATTACTGTAGGAGAATATAACACATTAGATCTGGTAAAAGATAATACAAACAAAACAAAAAAACATGTGTTTTCTATTTATTTTTTTGTTCCATCCTCTTTGAAATGCAAGAGAAAGGCCACAATATAATATTGCAGTTTAGACGCAATTTAGATTTTAGCTACTAGATGGCAGCAGTGTATGTGCAAAGTTTCAGATTGATCCAGTGAAGCATTGCAATACTGGACTATTTCGTATCAAGTCTGCCCAAATGTGCCGAATTGGTCAATTGATACATTTTTAAGTACATAACTATAGAGAACATACAAAAATTATATGGTAATACAAAATGTAAGTTTACACACTCCCAGGAATGTCATACATGGTGGATCATTAGCTTATACACTAACTTTCACACATCTAGATGGCCGGGCAGGGTGGGTGTGGAGCCAGAGACAGCAGGGGTTTAAACTGTAGAACCCAGTTCCTACATTTGAATATAAAAATTGATTTTATCAAACAAAACTATGCTACATTTTATCTCTGGGACCCTTAGGATGACAAATCAGAGCAAGATTACTGAATGTAAGTACATTATTTACCTTCAGAGGTGAATGTATCAAACCAGTTGCCGTGATACGTTTTTTGTTGTTGTGCACTCTCCTCAAACAATAGCATGGTATTTTTTCACTGTAATAGCTACTGTAAATTGGAAAGTGCAGTTAGATTAACAAGAATTTAAGCTTTCTGCCCATATAAGACATGTTTATGTCCTGGAAAGTTTGCTGTTACTTACAACAGTCATTCACGTTAGCGCACGTTAGCGCACGTTAGCTCAACCATCCCGTATATGGGACACCGATCCCATAGAGGTTAATAAAGGTCAGGGGGATTACTGCTTTCGTGTGTAATGGTATATGTGAAAGGTATGTACCTGTATGTATCATGTATAATGTTAAAAGGTATCTTTAAAGCCTCATGATATAACGTGATTGAGCACCAATTGTATACAGGTCAACAGGTTTCCCCTTTAAGGTTGAGTATTTTAAACGGATCATACACTGAACAAAAATATAAATGCAACATGTAAAGTCATGGTCCCATGTTTGATGAGCTGAAGTAAAATATTTTCCGTATGCACAAAAAGCTTTTTTCTCATAAATGTTGTGCACAAATTTGTTTACATCCCTGTCAGTGAGCATTTCTCCTTTGCCAAGATAATCCAACCACCTGACAGGTGTGGCATATCAAGAAGCTGATTAAACAGCATGATCATTACATTTACATTTTAGTCATTTAGCAGACGCTCTTATCCAGAGAGACTTACAGTTAGTGATTGTTTTTTTTTTTTTTTTTTTTTTTTATACTGGCCCCCCATGGGAATCGAACCCACAACCCTGGCGTTGCAAATGCCATGCTCTACCAACTGAGCTACCTCCCTGCCAGCCATTCCCTCCCCTACCCTGGACGATGCTGGGCCAATTGTGCGCCGCCCCATGGGTCTCCCGGTCGCGGCCGGCTACGACAGAGCCTGGATTCGAACCAGGATCTCTAGTGGCACAGCTAGCACTGCGATGCAGTGCCTTAGACCACTGCGCCACTCGGGAGACGTTACACAGGTGCACCTTGTGCTGGGGACAATAAAAGGCCACTCTAAAATGTGCAGTTATGTCACACACAATGCCACAGATGTCTCAAGTTTTGAGGGAGCGTGCAATTGGCATGCTGATTGCAGGAATGTCCACCAGCTGTTGCCAGAGAATTCAATGTTAGTTTCTCTGCCATAAGCCTACTCCAACATCATTTTAGAGAATTTAGCAGTACGTCCAACCGGCCTCACAACCGCAGACCACGTGTATGGCGTCGTGTAGGCGGGCGGTTTGCTGATGTCAATGTTGTGAACAGAGTGCCCCATGGTGGTGGTGGGGTTATGTTATGGGCAGGCATAAGCTACGCACAACGAACACAATTGCGTTTTATCGATGGCAATTTGAATGCACAGAGATACCGTGAAGAGATCCTGAGGCCCATTGCCGTGCCATTCATCCGTCGCCATCACCATGATAGCACGTAGCGCTAGCTTCAGAGTATAAACAGAACACAGTGGTGTTGTTATCACCAGAAGAAGAAAAAGAAGGAGGTGTGAATATGCATAGGGGCCCCACAAGAGCCCTGCAACATCCCGACTTCACTAGGATGAAAGGAACTGCAAAGCCAAATCACTTTATCAAACCCAACAGCCAGTCTTATTGTGGATGTTCTTCAGACACTAGCTAGGCCTAAAAAGTCACAGCGCTAATTGCAAGACACAACAAGGAAATTATTTGGCCCGGCGCTAACCATTGTGTACGGCCAACGGTAATCACCACAATAATTTGGCTCCCAGAACATCAATGGTGGTTTGGAGCTGGAGGAATTTGCATTGAGCTCTTTGATCTGGGAAATTTAAACAAAGCATGACCCGCTATGCAAAAAGCGTGAAGGTTATAGTCTTCCTCCTCTCCCTCCCTCCTTTACTCCCCTCCCACCCAGCTAAAACCACTTCTACAGTGGAGATTATTGTGGCTAAAAAAGCAGCAAAGCGTGAAAACAGACATCAGAGACTAACATCATCATTTAGAAGTGAACTTTTAACCAAGGTAAGTATTGTGGTCAAATGCAGTGAAATGTGTGGCAATAGTAATTTACACACAATGAAGGCTGCAATATTTTTTATGCAGTTTTGGTATCATTCCCCTTTAAGGATCACTTGAAAGATATAGAACTAGGAGTGATTCATATCCACTTACATAAAATAGAGTATTTATTTAATACAGTGTTTAAGGAGGTAGGGGAATTTTGAACCGTTCCGCTTCAGTTCGTGTATTATTATTTCTGTTAAAAATAAGAACTACAGCAGTAAAAGGCTTTTAAATACATTTTGAAAGTGCTACACATTTTGCATGAATATCACTCTCTCACATGGGTTTTCTAGATGTCCCTAAAGTCCTCTCTCTCTCTCTCTCCTTGAATGCAACCTGTTTCCTTGCTCACCTATGCATACAGACTTTTAATCAACTTCAATTAACCCACCAAGTGTTCATGTGATGGTACCCAGAGATAATGAAGACACTACACTACAGTCAGGCATTTTCTCACCCAGCCTTTGTTAAGGTGACACAACCGCATGGCTGCTTGTCAATGGAATGGAATAGATAGACCTTAGGCTGACTGGGTAACTTGTAAATACTCCTGTATTATTACCTAGACTGCTATTGTGATTGACTGGGTTCGAATCTAGGTCTCCTGTATGCCAGAAGACTGTGTTAGCCTGCTGAGCTAAAGCCTAGGCAGGGTATGTGATAAATAGGCTGACTGGGGAACAGTCAGATACCCCAAAGGTTATTACTCCTGCGTTATTCTCCCAGGATGCTATTGTGACTGACTGGGTTCGAACCCGGTAGCTCTAAGACAAAAGACACACGTAATGTTTTGAATTACATGTGCATGTAATTAGGATGATAATGTTTTGCATACAGAACTAAAATGAGCAGCAGTTAGGTGGTAAATGGATTGTAAAGAATGTCAGGCAGTTGGAGATCTTGTAATCATAAAACTACTTGACACACAAACTTAAACACTACAGTCAATACTACATCGATAAGGGAGGATGAGATGTGTCAGTCAATGTTTCTTTTGACAAGCTTTTCAACAAATATCCTTTGACTTGTTGAAAAGCTTGATACAACAATAGCAGGAGAGAGAGAATACAATATTTTTCTACCCGCAACTGCGCTCAAGATGAACTTTGATCCCATGAAGAGATTCATAACAAATGCATAATATTATCTATTCAAATGCCTGGCGGAAACCATCTTTTAACAATGACACATCAATCTATCGGTCTCGCATTGGGGAAGATGTTTACGTAAAATGTGACCATCAGAACAAACATCTAAAGAGGAAGATATTTCCATCTTTACATCTAGCGTCTTTAGGGATACGACAGAAAAGGGAGAGAAAACTCATCGAAAAATGTCAAATTCCACCTTTTTATTCAGAACCCAGCATGAATGTGTCGGCGAGCGAGCTAGCTCGTGGTATGTACGGAGATGAAAAGTGGGAGGCCATCCCTTTGAAATCCTCCTCAAGTCAAAATTACCATTTCATTTCAACTCCAGCCAGGAAACTGAGAGCCGGCTAACTGCTAACTGCTTTGGGCATATCATTATTTATTGTGTGTAAACTTTGGAGTGAACAGTGTTGCTGGGAATAATATGTTGTGTGGGAGGTGGGAGTGAACAGTTGGAGCAACCACAAAGGCAAAGATCAGGCTTATTTTCTCTGTAGGAGGACCACATAAAAGTGAAAGTAATGCCCATTATTATGGTGCAACAACATGAGACTTCTCTTAGAATGATTTTCTAACAACTCAGAACTAAACATTCAAGCTAAACATGCAAACCAGTTTGACCCCCTTATGTTAATAGCATTAGCATTTTTCTTTGCTAATTAGTGATATTGTTATAATTGAGCCATTAGCTGTTTTTAACTAAGCACCTTTTCCATAGTGGTCACATTGTCTGTAACTTCCTTTTATTTAGTTGAATATATTTGCCTCACCCCAGCAGGAGTGAGTTTTACCTATGCACCCACTGCTAACACTATGTCAAAATTAACTTCCTCACAAAATGTACCTCTTAAAACTTTGAGCCTCAATAACCATATGGGCAAAGGCCCAAGGGCGTTGTCTCTCATTTTCTTATCTTCCATTTGAGTAAAAAAATAAGTACGATTTGGCACCTGGTCAATAGGTATTTTGCCCTCAAGAAAGCTACCTATAGCTTCATGTCCTGTCACACGTACTCTAAACCTTTTGATGTTAGCCATTCTGCCTATTATGTAACCTGATAAGATAATGTTTTATCAAAGAAATAGGCTCAGATCATGAGACTGTTAATCATTATAACTTTATAGTGGTAATGCTCTAGGCGTTCACTAAGCCAACAGGCCACATTTGTGCTAGCACAACGTTAGCATACAGAGAGATTGCTGCTAAAATGAAATGCGACAGCTGTTGGTTAGTGTAGTTAATTGGATTAGCATAGTTAGCATGCTATCCAAAAAGTTTTATACAGCATGCCACAACACCTACCTGAACACTCCTGTATGCTAAACATTTGGTTTATCATGCCTACAAGTTTGATGTTATCATTGCATGGTTTTAAGCATGGCCTTTTAATGCTAGCTGACATAGTTTACCTTTGGATTAGCATTGCTCCTGGATGCTAGCACGCAGGTGCATCATGGTAATATTCAGGTGCTTCACAATAAAACAACCGACTCGTATCGTTTCAGAATAAAAGTGATGTCACCAAAACCAAGGCTATATTTTCAAGTTTACTTTGGATCAGCATACCAGGCCATCATACTTTACCTTGGATGTACATACACTATGTAATGAGTGCTAGCTCAGCATTTAATGGGGAAGGAACGACAACAAACCATAAGGAGAGGGTGTGAATCAGGCCCAGTGTGATTCACCATCAACGGGGAAGAAGGAGCATAACTCTGTTGACTGCTCTCAGCTCTGACATTGAGTTAATATAATGTTAAACATATGGCTGGAGCCGGGGATTCACGCATGACTGCATGCAGCATGTGGAAACAATACAGCTGGTGTCCTTTTTTTCTCCTCCTAAAATGGATGCCTAGTCCACAGTCTTAAGAGGAAAACATTTAAATGATTTCAGACAGTTTGACTGGATGCTTAGAAGGGAAACAATGTGAATTTAAGATGCAGAACAGGAGTACACAGAGAAAACAAATTCACATTTTATTGGTCGCGTACACATATTTTGCAGATGTTATCGCAGGTACAGTGAAATGCTTATGTTTCTTGCTCCAACAGTGCAGTAATACCTAACAATACAAAATAATACACACATATCCAAGAAAATAAAAAGAAAGAAATTAAGAAATATCAGAACGAGCAACACGAACACAGGTGTTTGTGATGGCGGTGGATGAATGCCTTACAGTTCTCACGTTTATGAAACACCTTGAGAAACGAGATAGAAAGAGGATGAAGGAAGTATTTCCCACAGATGGCATGATGAGCAATGAGGACCGGGGGACTCGTAATCAGACAGGGCCAAATATACTCTGAACGTACTTCAAATACGGCAAATGTATTACAGGTGAGAGTCATATGCCAAGTATTTTGAGCAATGGATATATAAAAAAAGTTCTGCTTGTGTTGATATAGGAACCACGGTCTTTAACAATAAAATACACTGAGTATACAAAACATTAAGAACACCTTCCTAATATTGAGTTGCACCCAACTGTTTGCCCTGATGCTGGCCCATGTCGACTCCAATACTTCCCACAGTTGTATCACGTTGTTCTTTGGGTAGTGGACCATTCTTGAATCAGTAGACACGGGAAACTGTTGAGCGTGAAAAACCCAGTAGAGGTGCACCTGGCACCTACTTCCATACCACGTTCAGAGGCACTTAAATATTTTGCCTTGCCCATTCACCCTCTGAATGGCACACATACACAATCCATGTCTCAATTGTAACAAGGATTAAAAATCCTTCTTTAACCTGTCTCCTCCCCTTCATTTACAAGTGACATCAATAAGGGATCATAGCTTTCACATGGATTCACCTGGTCAGTCTATGTCATGGAAAGAGCATAATGTTTTAAAAATGTTTTGTACACTCAGTGTATATTAAAGGTCCAATGCAGCCGTTTTTATCCCAATATCAAATCATTTCTGGGTAACAATTAGATACCTTACTGTGATTGTTTTAAATTAAAATGGTAAAAAAAGAAACAAAAATAGCTTCTTAGCAAAAAGCAATTTCTCAAGCAAGAATGTAGCTAGGACTGTCTGGGAGTGGTTTGAGTGGGGAGGAGAAAACAGAAAATTAGCTGTTATTGGCAGAGAGGTTTGGAACTATCTTTCTTATTGGTCTATTAACTAATTTACCGACTGGAGATGTCTCCATGGTAGGCCAAAACGCCATCCCACCAAAACAGGCTGACATTTCAGGTGGTCTTTTCAAACAGCTCATTACACTAAAAGGGAATTATCATCATTTTCACGATTTCACAGTATTATTCCAACCTCATAGTGTGGAAATATATATAAAACACAGGAAAGTCTCGTTATTGACTGCACTGGGCCTTTAAGGCCTTAAAATGGAATGACTATGTTTTACAGTAAGCTAGCATAATCAACACTTTATTTTCATAAAATGTTGGCCAACATGTATTATAAATGTGTTGCTAGAGTAGTAGTCTTTGATCAAGGCTATGGGAGTAATAGTTACTCTGCCTCCTTCCCATCCTCTTCTAACTACATTTCCGCAAACGTGTCAAATGCAAGGGTTGAAAACTAACAGGGGTCTTGGATATGTTTGGGCTACGAGGGCTTGTTCATTTGTTTTACCTACCTCGCTTTTTTGTCTCCACAACCTCAATTTATTTGTTCCAGCCTTACACACATCTGACTGGGGCTACAGCGTATATATATATATTTATATATATTTGAACAAGGGCTGTTGAGGGGGAGAGGGATTTGAAGTGTTCCACTGAACTCCAGTCAGTTCTCAAACATTTAAACAGGGTTTCTCCATGGGGAAGAGATGTTTACCTTAGGATGGTTTACCAGGCTGCTATAGCTGCATGGCCTCAGCTCAGTCTGTGACTCAGTCTGCACCTTCAACCTGCTGCACTTGATCTGGACTCTAGAGCACAAACAGAAGACAGAGTGAGAGAGAGCGATAGAAAGGTTAAGGGAAGAGGGATTAAGAGATAGAGATATAAAGATAAAGAGGGAGGAGAGAGAGAGAGAGAGAGAGAGAGAGAGAGAGAGAGGAGAGAGAGAGAGAGAGAGAGAGAGAGAGAGAGAGAGAGAGAGGAAAAAGGAGATAGAGAGAGAGTATAAGTAATGTGAAACCGGACTCAGCCACGACTTTTTGCCATTGACTCTTGTGCGGGGCCCACCCCTTGCCCCATACACACCATCTGCACTTCTGTCTGTCTGTCTGTCTGTCTGTCTGTCTGTCTGTCTGTCTGTCTGTCTGTCTGTCTGTCTGTCTGTCTGTCTGTCTGTCTGTCTGTCTGTCTGTCTGTCTGTCTGTCTGTCTGTCTGACTATCCTGTCTGGCTGCCCTGTCTGGCTGTCCTGTCTGGCTGTCCTGTGTGTCCGTCCTGTCCGTGTAGCTCTACAGCACCTGGCCCCATGCCACCCCCCCGACGCCCCTTTGTGGTGGCTAGCGTGGCGCAGGGGTCCGCCTTTGATCCCCGGCCAACTATTCATCTCTCCAAAGAAAGAGGAAAGCAGAAAAGAGAGAGAGAGAGAGAGAGAGCGAGAGAGAGAGAGAGAGAGAGAGAGAGAGAGAGAGAGAGAGAGAGAAGGAAAAAAATGCTGCTGCCAATTATTGGAAAAACATCAAGGTCTGCTCTGTGCAAAGAGAAAAGAGGAGGGAAGATAGAGAAGAAAGAAAGAGGGGGGAAGACAGGATCAAGAAGGGGTTTGGTAGTTTGACTTGGTGTTAGTTGGAGGATTCTGGTGATAGAGGCTATGGGGAGGCTGACCTGCTGGAGGTAATTATGGACAGGTGTATATATCTCTGGGTCTGCTTTCGCTCTTTCTTTCTCTCTCTCTCTGTCTCTCTCTCTCTCTGTTGGTGTGCAGTCAGTAAAAGCATAAGGGAATATATACTGTACACACTCAAATTCATCTATATCAATGGATGTATATCAATATCAAGATATATTACAAGATCCATACATACTGTACACACTCACATTCATCAGATCCATATTCAATATACACATAATCACAAAGAAATAGTCAGCATCGAGACAACCACTATGCGTGTCAACTCCGCTAAATTATGAGGGACATGCCCACTACAAACAGTGGAGGGGATTAGAATGTTTGCAATAAGAAAAACAGATTTGTCAACCTATGAAGAACAGGTAAATATCCCGTCGTAAATCATACAGGTCATACGAATTTAGCAGCTCTCACCTTGGTTTTAGCAACGCTCCTGATATTCATTCATGTACTGTACTTTTTGTATGGGAAGCTACTGTAATGCTGTGCACAAACAATCATTATATTTAAGGATGCCATTTTAGAAGCAGACATAAATATATGCAATTATGTCATTTCAGAAGACATAATTATGTCCAAGTATGTCGTTTCAGAAGAAACTGTTCATAAGACCACATCAGTTCGTAGGTTTTCACACATGCTCACTTGTGAGGTGACATTTCAGTTCAAGTACCTCTATGTCAAAGCGTACTATAATGACACCTACATTAGTACTTATGTCAACAAGGAGACACTCATAGACAAGCACTAGTTCGTATTAAGGGGGCTTAGGCAAAGCAAGATTCTGAGGGAATGATCAAAAGTGCATGACCTCTTAGCTAAAATACTCCATCTCACAGATACCTAGGTAGTTTACACTAGTACACAATATCCTCACAGACAAGACAAGTGCATTTATCATTGCTGCAAACTGCCCTTTTGCACAGGCCTAAGCATTGTACACAACTGCAATGCATCATACTTGTCTCCTCTACTCTCCCCTCTCGTCCTTGTGAGGAAAAATAACTGACAATAGCACAGACATTGATCACCAAGGACGAGTTCTTCTCTCTCTCTCTCTCTCTCTCTCTCTCTCTCTCTCTCTCTCTCTCTCTCTCTCTCTCTCTCTCTCTCTCTCTCTCTCTCTCTCTCAGTGTCTGAGGGTTTTTTCCGTGGCTGTTGTTCATTCGTGTGTCTCCCGAGACCTTCTCAGCCGATGAGAGAGAGAAAACAAAACTGAACATTAAAAACCCCTCAAGCCCTTTTAAACACTTGTCATTCGTCCTTTGTACAATCACTGCAAGAGTTGCTATAGAGACCATTTTTTAAAACAGATTCTCTGTTTCATTAGCTTCTCTAGTGAGGGAGAGGGGAGGAAAAAAAACTTCAGTCAATTAGGGCGTAGGGAATGATCAAAAGGAAGCCGTTTAAAATCCAATTTGCCATGGGGGGTGCTAGATGAGATGTTGAGTGAAGGACAAACACTGAATGCTGGATATCTACTGGAATATTGACCAATAGGTTCTGCTTTCTAGAGAGAGAGGATAGAGTTTGAGGGTTAAAATATAGGGCTTTGTTTTGCACGTGTTGTGTCTCAAAGCACAGCTGTGAGAATGGAAATATACTTGAAAACAGTATTGTGTGTATACGTCTGCATTTGTGTTTTAATGTGTGTGTACATATGGCTGTGTACAGCTCAGTTTGAGTATTTGGACATTTGTCTTTGTGTAAGTGTACATATGTGTGATTTCATATACATTCAGGTGTGGGTATGTGTGCATGTGTGTGTAAGTTATATCTAAGTACCTGCACTAGCCACAGGCATTTAATTGTGAAGGCAGACTGGGGCGCTATCAGTCACTACCATCACTAATATCAATGGAATGGAACATGGACACTGGTGAATGTGAAAGAACACTGGTGTAGTATTTGGAGGCAAGACCATGCATCGCTTACAAACCTTAATTAACAATCAATCTATAGCTGGACTCTGGCCAGACACACAGCGGTAGAGATGCACTGGTAGAGGGAGAGAAGGAGAGAAGGAGAGAGAGAGAGAGAGAGAGAGAGAGAGAGAGAGAGAGAGAGAGGCGAGAGAGAGAGAGAGAGAGAGAGAGAGAGAGAGAGAGAGAGAGAGAGAGAAATGAGGAGAAAAGAAAACACTTTGGAGGTGCAGCGCTGCGGGCAGGTTAGTGAGGCATAAAAGCACACACACACACTCACACACGTGTAAATCTACACACACACACACAGACACACAGACACACACACACACACTCACACACAACCCCGCACACACATAGAAAATAATGGGGGGTTGGTAACACATCTCAGATCACTCAGGGCCATATTGTTACCGAATTTGAAATATGGCCACAGACGAGGAAACAGGCTGTTTCTTTAGGATTGATGTTCCATTCACGCAACATGCTTTCATGTCCTACAGGAGCATTGTCCTAGAACCTTCACAACACTGCCAAGAGCTTAAGCACAGGATGGTGATGTAATCGCCTACACAATGAATCTAAGTGGGCATCGCCATTAGGCAAGAGCGACCTCACGAATCCCTCACTTCCTACTTGAAAAACACGTGGAAAATTGAGAAAGAGGAACAAGGTCCTTGAAGTCTTGCCCGAGACTCGCTCAGCCAACGGGCATTGTTTCTCTCGTCCG
This sequence comes from Coregonus lavaretus, assembly GCF_964263955.1. Lineage (NCBI taxonomy): Eukaryota > Metazoa > Chordata > Actinopteri > Salmoniformes > Salmonidae > Coregonus > Coregonus lavaretus. The sequence goes on from NC_140027.1 coordinate 7,413,422, forward strand.
CCATGTTTTTTTAACCTGGCGACAGAAGATACATTTCTGGCTACAGAGTTTGTGTGGCTACAGAAGATCCACTACGAGAGACTTGCTAAGCCAATGAGCATTCAAGGCCCAGTTCCTCATTGTACATACTGTTTTTTTGGCTACAGAGTTTGTCTGGATACAGAACATCAGTTTCTGGCTACAGAGTTTGTATGCTTACAGAACATCAGTTTCTGGCTACAGACTTAGTCTGGCTGTAGAAGATCAATTTCTGGCTACAGAGTTTGTACGGCTACAGAAGATCAACTTCTGGCTAAAGACTTTGTCTGGCTGCAGAAGATCAATTTCTGCCTACAGAGTTTGTCTGGCTACAGAAGATCCATTACAGCACCATCAACACTTTGAGCCCCGTCCTCCTCGACGAGGAAGTGATATCATGGCGTGTCAGTGTCAGAGTGTGTCACGTCTAAGACCTAAGACACACCACACACACCTCCTGTAAGAGGATAAGAACACACACCAAAGACTGGCCCATCAAAGGAAGGGATGTGAGAGATTCTTTCCCGAGATGAAAGCGAAGCGATATTCTCTCGTTTCAGAGAGGGATAGAGCTCAGCTCTTCTCCCTCCATCGCCACGAAAAGCCTTGAAGTAACACTAACAAAATGTCTTTAAAGATGGAGGAAGAAAAAAAGTGATTTACGTCCCACGCGGTGTTATTTGGTCTGTCACTTCCAATTTTCTACCACAGCTTTCCTCTTAGCTGGCTTCAGTCACTCTGGTCTCCCCCCTCCCCCCCCCCCCCCACCCTCCGTC